>NC_054467.1:267386064-267717614 GCF_017639515.1 Carcharodon carcharias
CGTGAGCACTGGGTGAGCACAGGGTGAGCACCGGGTGAGCACAGTGTGAGTACAGGGTGAGCACAGTGTGTGCACAGTGTGAGCGCAGGGTGAGCGCAGGGTGAGCACAGCATGAGCACAGGGTGAGTGCAGGGTGAGCACAGTGTGAGCACAGTGTGAGCACAGTGTGAGCGCAAGGTGAGCGCAGGGTGAGTGCAGGGTGAGCACAGTGTGAGCACAGTGTGAGTGCAGGGTTAGCACAGGGTGAGCACAGTGTGAGCGCAGGGTGAGCGCAGGGTGAATGCAGGGTGAGCACAGTGTGAGCACAGGGTGAGTGCAGGGTGAGCACAGTGTGAGCACAGGGTGAGCGCAGGGTGAGCACAGGGTGAGCTCAGTGTGAGCACAGTGTGAGCACAATGTGACCACAGGGTAACACAGCGTGAGCACAGTGTGAGCACAGCGTGAGCACAGTCTGAGCACAGGGTGAGCACAGGGTGAGCACAGGGTGAGTGCAGGGTGAGCGCAGGGTGAGCGAGCGTCAGCACAGGACGAGCACAGGGGGACCGCAGCGTGAGCACAGGTTGAGCACAGTGTGAGCACAAGGTGAGCACAGTGTGAGCACAGTGTGAGCTCAGTGTGAGCAGAGTGTGAGCACAGTATGAGTGCAGGGTGAGCGAGCCTGAGCACAATGTGAGCACAGGGTGAGCACAGGGTGAGCGCAGTGTGAGCTCAGTGTGAGCAGAGTGTGAGCACAGTGTGAGCACCAGGTGAGTGCAGTGTGAGCACAGCGTGAGTGCAGCGTAAGCTCAGTGTGAGCAGCGTGTGAGCACAGTGTGACCACAGGGTGAGCGATCGTGAGCACAGCGTGAGCGCAGGGTGAGCGCAGGGTGAACGCAGCATGAGCACAGCGTGAGCACATGGTAAGCACAGGGTGAGTGCAGAGTGAGCACAGGGTGAGCGCAGGGTGAGTGCAGGGTGAGCACAGCGTGAGCACAGTGTGAGCACAGTGTGAGTCCAGGGTGAGTGCAGGGTGAGCGCAGGGTGAGCGCAGGGTGAGTGCAGCATGAGCACAGTCTGAGCACAGTGTGAGCACGGTGTGAGTCCAGGGTGATCGCGGGGTGAGCGCAGGGTGAGTGCAGAGTGAGCGCAGGGTGAGTACAGTGTGAGCGCAGGGTGAGCGCAGGGTGAGCGCAGAGTGAGCACAGTGTGAGCAAAGGTTGAGCACAGTGTGAGCACAGTGTGAGTACAGCGTGAGCACAGCGTGAGCACAGGGTGAGCACAGGGTGAGCACTGGGTGAGCAGAGGGTGAGCACAGTGTGATTACAGGGTGAGCACAGTGTGAGCGCAGGGTGAGCGCAGGGTGAACACAGGGCGAGCTCAGTGTGAGCACAGTGTGAGCACATGGTGAGTGCAGGGTGAGCACAGGGTGAGCTCAGTGTGAGCACAGTGTGAGCACATAGTGAGTGCAGGGTGAGCACAGGGTGAGCGCAGGGCGAGCGCAGGGCGAGCGCAAGGCGAGCGCATGGTGAGCACAGGATGAGCGCAGTGTGAGCTCAGTGTGAGCAGAGTGTGAGCACAGTGTGACCAAAGGCTGAGCGAGCGTGAGCACAGAGTGAGCACAGGGTGAGTGCAGGGTGAGCACAGGGTGAGCACAGGCTGAGCGCAGTATGAGCGCAGGCTGAGCACAGTGTGAGCACAGAGTGAGCGCAGGGTGAGCGCAGGGTGAGCACAGAGTGAGCACAGTGTGAGCGCAGTGTGAGCGCAGGGTCAGTGCAGGGCGAGCGCAGGGTGAGCACAAAGTGAGCACAGTGTGAACACAGTGTGAGCGCAGGGTGAGTGCAGGGTGAGCACAGGGTGAGCACAGGGTGAGCGCAGGGTGAGCGCAGGGCGAGCGCAGGGTGAGCACAGGGTTAGCACAGGGTGAGCGCAGGGTGAGCACAGGGTGAGCACAGTGTGAGCGCAGGGTGAGTGCAGGGTGAGCACAGGGTGAGCACAGGGTGAGCGCCAGGTGAGCGCAGTGCGTGCGCAGGGTGAGCACAGGGTGAGCACAGGGTGATCGCAGGGTGAGCGCAGGGCGAGCGCAGGGTGAGCACAAGGTGAGCACAGTGTGAGCGCAGGGAGAGCACAGGGTGCGTGCAGGGTTAGCACAAGGTGAGCACAGTGTGAGCACAGTGTGAGCACAGTGTGAGCACAGTGTGAGCACAGGGTGAGCACAGGGTGAGCACAAGGTGATCACAGGATGAGCTCAGTGTTAGAGTGTGAGCAGAGTGTAAGCACAGGTTGTGCTCAGTGTGAGCACAGTGTGAGCACAGGGTGAACAGAGGCTGAGCACAGTGTTTTCAGAGTGTGAGCACACAGTGAGCACAATGTGAGCACAGTTTGAGTACAGGGTGAGCTCAGTGTGAGCACATTGTGAGCACAGTGTGAGCACAGTGTGAGCGCAGGGTGAGTCCAGGGCGAGCAAAGTGTGAGCACTGTGTGAGCACAGGGTGAGTCCAGGGCGAGCAAAGTGTGAGCACTGTGTGAGCGCAGTGTGAGCAGAGTGTAAGCACAGGGTGAGCTCAGTGTGAGCACAGTGTGAGCACAGGGTGAGCACAGTATGAGCGCAGGGTGAGCGCAGGGTGAACACAGGGTGAGCTCAGTGTGAGCACAGTGTGAGCACAGGGTGAGCACAGGGCGAGCTCAGTGTGAGCACAGTGTGAGCACATGGTGAGTGCAGGGTGAGCACAGTGTGAGCGCAGGGTGAGTGCAGGGTGAGCACAGTGTGAGCACAGTGTGAACGCAGGGTGAGTACTGGTTGAGCGCAGGGTGAGCGCAGGGCGAGCGCAAGGCGAGCGCATGGTGAGCACAGTCTGAGCACAGGGTGAGCACAGCGTGAGCACAGGGTGAGCACAGTGTGAGCGCAGGGTGAGCGCAGGGTGAACACAGGGCGAGCTCAGTGTGAGCACAGTGTGAGCACATGGTGAGTGCAGGGTGAGCACAGGGTGAGCTCAGTGTGAGCACAGTGTGAGCACATAGTGAGTGCAGGGTGAGCACAGGGTGAGCGCAGGGCGAGCGCAGGGCGAGCGCAAGGCGAGCGCATGGTGAGCACAGGATGAGCGCAGTGTGAGCTCAGTGTGAGCAGAGTGTGAGCACAGTGTGACCACAGGCTGAGCGAGCGTGAGCACAGGGTGAGCACAGGGTGAGTGCAGGGTGAGCACAGGGTGAGCACAGGCTGAGTGCAGTATGAGCGCAGGGTGAGCACAGTGTGAGCACAGTGTGAGCGCAGGGTGAGCGCAGGGTGAGCACAGAGTGAGCACAGTGTGAGCGCAGTGTGAGCGCAGGGTCAGTGCAGGGCGAGCGCAGGGTGAGCACAAAGTGAGCACAGTGTGAACACAGTGTGAGCGCAGGGTGAGTGCAGGGTGAGCGCAGGGTGAGCACAGGGTGAGCACAGGGTGATCGCAGGGTGTGCGCAGAGCGAGCGCAGGGTGAGCACAAGGTGAGCACAGTGTGAGCACAGTGTGAGCGCAGTGAGAGCACAGGGTGCGTGCAGGGTTAGCACAAGGTGAGCACAGTGTGAGCACAGTGTGAGCACAGTGTGAGCACAGGGTGAGCACAGGGTGAGCACAGGGTGATCACAGGATGAGCTCAGTGTTAGCAGAGTGTGAGCAGAGTGTAAGCACAGGTTGTGCTCAGTGTGAGCACAGTGTGAGCACAGGGTGAACAGAGGCTGAGCACAGTGTTTTCAGAGTGTGAGCACACAGTGAGCACAATGTGAGCACAGTTTGAGTACAGGGTGAGCTCAGTGTAAGAACATTGTGAGCACAGTGTGAGCACAGTGTGAGCGCAGGGTGAGTCCAGGGCGAGCAAAGTGTGAGCACTGTGTGAGCACAGGGTGAGTCCAGGGCGAGCAAAGTGTGAGCACTGTGTGAGCGCAGGGTGAGCGCAGGGTGAGCGCAGGGCGAGCGCAGGGTGACACAGTGTGAGCACAGTGTGAGCACAGCGTGAGCGCAGGGTGAGTGCAGGGTTAGCACAGGGTGAGCACAGTGTGAGCACAGTGTGAGCACAGTGTGAGCACAGTGTGAGCACTGGGTGAGCGCAGGGTGAGCACAGGGTAGCACAGGGTGAGCACAGGATGAGCTCAGTGTTAGCAGAATGTGAGCAGAGTGTAAGCACAGTGTGTGCTCAGTTTGAGCACAGTGTGAGCACAGGGTGAACAGAGGCTGAGCACAGTGTTTTCAGAGTGTTAGCACACGGTGAGCACAATGTGAGCACAGTTTGAGTACAGGGTGAGCTCAGTGTGAGCGCATGGTGAGCACACGGTGAGCACAATGTGAGCACAGTTTGAGTACAGGGGGAGCTCAGTGTGAGCACATTGTGAGCACAGTGTGAGCACAGGGTGAGCGCAGGGTGAGCACAGGGTGAGCACAGGGTGAGCACAGTCTGAGCACAGGGTGAGTGCAGGGTGAGCACAGGGTGACCTCAGTGTGAGCACTGCGTGAGCACAGCGTGAGCACAGGGTGAGCGCAGTGTGAGCACAGGGTGAGCACAGCGTGAGCACAGCGTGAGCACATGGTGAGCACAGGGTGAGCGCAGGGTGAGCACAGTGTGAGCACAGCGTGAGCACAGTGTGAGCACAGTATGAGCACAGTGTGGGCACAGCGTGAGCACAGTGTGAGCACAGGGTGAGCGCAGGTTGAGCGCAAGGTGAGCACAGGGTGGGCACAGGGTGAGCGCAGGGCGAGTGCAGCATGAGCACAGTCTGAGCACAGTGTGAGCACAGGGTGAGCGCAGGGTGAGCACAGCGTGAGCACAGGGTGAGCGCAGGGTGAGCACAGTGTGAGCACAGTGTGAGCAAATGTTGAGCACAGGGTGATCACAGTCTGAGCACAGGGTGAGCACAGGGTGAGCTCAGGTTGAGCGCAGGGTGAGCACAGTCTGAGCACAGGGTGAGCACATCGTGAGCACAGTGTGAGCAGGGTGTGAGCACAGGGTGAGCTCAGTGTGAGCACAGTGTGAGCACAGGGTGAGCACAGTGTGAGCGCAGGGTGAGCGCAGGGTGAACACAGGGTGAGCTCAGTGTGAGCACAGTGTGAGCACAGGGTGAGTGCAGGGTGAGCACATGGTGAGCTCAGTGTGAGCACAGCGTGAGTACAGGGTGAGCGCAGTGTGAGCACAGGGTGAGCACAGCGTGAGCATAGCGTGAGCACATGGTGAGCACAGGGTGAGCGCAGGGTGAGCGCAGGGCGAGCGCAGGGTGAGCACAGGGTGAGCACAGTGTGAGCACAGTGTGAGCACTGGGTGAGTGCAGGGTGAGCACGGGGTAGCACAGGGTGAGCACAGGATGAGCTCAGTGTTAGCAGAATGTGAGCAGAGTGTAAGCACAGGGTGTGCTCAGTTTGAGCACAGTGTGATCACAGGGTGAACAGAGGCTGAGCACAGTGTTTTCAGAGTGTGAGCACACGGTGAGCACAATGTGAGCACAGTTTGAGTACAGGGTGAGCTCAGTGTGAGCGCAGGGTGAGCACACGGTGAGCACAATGTGAGCACAGTTTGAGTACAGGGGGAGCTCAGTGTGAGCACATTGTGAGCACAGTGTGAGCACAGTCTGAGCGCAGGGTGAGTGCAGGGTGAGCAAAGGGTGACCTCAGTGTGAGCACAGCATGAGCACAGGGTGAGCGCAGTGTGAGCACAGGGTGAGCACAGCGTGAGCACAGCGTGAGCACATGGTGAGCACAGGGTGAGCGCAGGGTGATCGCAGGGTGAGCGCAGTGTGAGCACAGCGTGAGCACAGTGTGAGCACAGTGTGAGCACTGTGTGGGCACAGCGTGAGCACAGTGTGAGCACAGCGTGAGCGCAGGGTGAGCGCAAGGTGAGCACAGGGTGAGCAAACGGTGAGCGCAGGGCGAGTGCAGCATGAGCACAGTCTGAGCACAGTGTGAGCACAGGGTGAGCGCAGGGTGAGCACAGCGTGAGCACAGGGTGAGCGCAGGGTGTGCACAGTGTGAGCACAGTGTTAGCAAAGGTTGAGCACAGGGTGATCACAGTCTAGAACAGGGTGAGCACAGGGTGAGCTCAGGTTGAGCGCAGGGTGAGCACAGTCTGAGCACAGGGTGAGCACATCGTGAGCACAGTGTGAGCAGAGTGTGAGCACAGGGTGAGCTCAGTGTGAGCACAGTGTGAGCACAGGGTGAGCACAGTGTGAGCGCAGGGTGAGCGCAGGGTGAACACAGGGTGAGCTCAGTGTGAGCACAGTGTGAGCACAGGGTGAGTGCAGGGTGAGCACATGGTGAGCTCAGTGTGAGCACAGCGTGAGTACAGGGTGAGCGCAGTGTGAGCACAGGGTGAGCACAGCGTGAGCATAGCGTGAGCACATGGTGAGCACAGGGTGAGCGCAGGGTGAGCGCAGGGTGAGCACAGTGTGAGCACAGCGTGAGCACAGCGTGAGCACAGTGTGAGCACAGTGTGAGCACAGTGTGGGCACAGCGTGAGCACAGTGTGAGCACAGAGTGAGCGCAGGGTGAGCACAGGGTGAGCACATGGTGAGCGCAGGGTGAGCGCAGGGTGAGTGCAGCATGAGCACAGTCTGAGCACAGTGTGAGCACAGGGTGAGCGCAGAGTGAGCACAGCGTGAGCACAGGGTGAGCGCAGGGTGAGCGCATGTGAGCTCAGTGTGAGCAAAGGTTGAGCACAGGGTGAGCACAGTCTGAGCACAGGGTGAGCACAGCGTGAGCACAGTGTGAGCAGAGTGTGAGCACAGGGTGAGCTCAGTGTGAGCACAGTGTGAGCACAGGGTGAGCACAGTGTGAGCGCAGGGTGAGCGCAGGGTGAACACAGGGTGAGCTCAGTGTGAGCACAGTGTGTGCACAGGGTGAGCACAGGGCGAGCTCAGTGTGAGCACAGTGTGAGCACATGGTGAGTGCAGGGTGAGCACAGTGTGAGCGCAGGGTGAATGCAGTGTGAGTGCAGGGTGAGCACAGTGTGAGCACAGTGTGAACGCAGGGTGAGCACAGGGTGAGCTTAGTGTGAGCACAGTATGAGCACAGTGTGAGCACAGGGTGAGCACAGTGTGAGCCCAGGGTGAGTGCAGGGTGAGTGCAGGGTGAGCACAGTGTGAGCACAGGGTGAGCACAGTGTGAGCCCAGGGTGAGTGCAGGGTGAGTGCAGGGTGAGCACAGTGTGAGCACAGTGTGAACGCAGGGTGAGCACAGGGTGAGCGCAGGGCGAGCGCAGGGCGAGCGCAAGGCGAGCGCATGGTGAGCACAGGATGAGCGCAGTGTTTGCTCAGTGTGAGCAGAGTGTGAGCACAGTGTGACCACAGGCTGAGCGAGCGTGAGCACAGGGTGAGCACAGGGTGAGTGCAGGGTGAGCACAGGGTGAGCACAGGGTGAGCGCAGGGTGAGCACAAGGTGAGCACAGTGTGAGCACAGTGTGAGCACCGTGTGGGCACAGTGTGAGCACAGGGTGAGCGCAGGGCGAGCGCAGGGTGAGCACAAGGTGAGCACAGTGTGAGCACAGTGTGAGCGCAGGGTGAGTGCAGGGTTAGCACAGGGTGAGCACAGTGTGAGCAGTGTGAGCACAGGGTGAGCACAGGGTGAGCACAGGGTGATCACAGGATGAGCTCAGTGTTAGCAGAGTGTGAGCAGTGTGTAAGCACAGGTTGTGCTCAGTGTGAGCACAGAGTGAGCACAGGGTGAACAGAGGCTGAGCACAGTGTTTTCAGAGTGTGAGCACACAGTGAGCACAATGTGAGCACAGTTTGAGTACAGGGTGAGCTCAGTGTAAGCACATTGTGAGCATAGTGTGAGCACAGTGTGAGCGCAGGGTGAGTGCAGGGCGAGCAAAGTGTGAGCACTGTGTGAGCGCAGGGTGAGCACAGGGTGAGCGCAGGGCGAGCGCAGGGTGAGCACAGGGTGAGCACAGTGTGAGCACAGTGTGAGCGCAGGGTGAGTGCAGGGTTAGCACAGGGTGAGCACAGTGTGAGCACAGTGTGAGCACAGTGTGAGCGAAGGGTGAGCACAGTGTGAGCACAGTGTGAGCAAAGGTTGAGCACAGGGTGATCACAGTCTGAGCACAGGGTGAGCACAGTCTGAGCACAGGGTGAGCACAGTGTGAACGCAGGGTGAGCGCAGGGTGAACACAGGGTGAGCTCAGTGTGAGCACAGTGTGAGCACAGGGTGAGTGCAGGGTGAGCACATGGTGAGCTCAGTGTGAGCACAGCGTGAGTACAGGGTGAGCGCAGTGTGAGCACAGGGTGAGCACAGCGTGAGCATAGAGAGAGCACATGGTGAGCACAGGGTGAGCGCAGGGTGAGCACAGTGTGAGCGCAGGGTGAGTGCAGGCTTAGCACAGGGTGAGCACAGTGTGAGCACAGTGTGAGCACTGGGTGAGCGCAGGGTGAGCACAGGGTAGCACAGGGTGAGCACAGGATGTGCTCAGTGTTAGCAGAATGTGAGCAGAGTGTAAGCACAGGGTGTGCTCAGTTTGAGCACAGTGTGAGCACAGGGTGAACAGAGGCTGAGCACAGTGTTTTCAGAGTGTGAGCACACGGTGAGCACAATGTGAGCACAGTTTGAGTACAGGGTGAGCTCAGTGTGAGCGCAGGGTGAGCACACGGTGAGCACAATGTGAGCACAGTTTGAGTACAGGGGAGCTCAGTGTGAGCACATTGTGAGCACAGTGTGAGCACAGGGTGAGCGCAGGGTGAGCACATGGTGAGCTCAGTGTGTGCACAGTCTGAGCACAGGGTGAGTGCAGGGTGAGCACAGGGTGACCTCAGTGTGAGCACAGCGTGAGCACAGGTTAAGCACAGTGTGAGCACAGGGTGAGCACAGCGCGAGCACAGCGTGAGCACATGGTGAGCACAGGGTGAGCGCAGGGTGATCGCAGGGTGAGCGCAGTGTGAGCACAGCGTGAGCACAGTGTGAGCACAGTGTGAGCACTGTTTGGGCACAACGTGAGCACAGTGTGAGCACAGGGTGAGCGCAGGGTGAGCGCAAGGCGAGCACAGGGTGAGCACAGGGTGAGCGCAGGGCGAGTGCAGCATGAGCACAGTCTGAGCACAGTGTGAGCACAGGGTGAGCGCAGGGTGAGCACAGCGTGAGCACAGGGTGAGCGCAGGGTGAGCACAGTGTGAGCACAGTGTTAGCAAAGGTTGAGCACAGGGTGATCACAGACTGAGCACAGGGTGAGCTCAGGGTGAGCTCAGGTTGAGCGCAGGGTGAGCACAGTCTGAGCACAGGGTGAGCACATCATGAGCACAGTGTGAGCGCAGGGTGAGCGCAGGGTGAACACAGGGTGAGCTCAGTGTGAGCACAGTGTGAGCACAGTGTGAGCACAGGGTGAGTGCAGGGTGAGCACATGGTGAGCGCAGGGTGAGTGCAGCATGAGCACAGTCTGAGCACAGTGTGAGCACAGGGTGAGCGCAGAGTGAGCACAGCGTGAGCACAGTGTGAGCTCAGTGTGAGCAAAGGTTGAGCACAGGGTGAGCACAGTCTGAGCACAGGGTGAGAAAAGGGTGAGCTCAGGTTGAGCACAGGGTGAGCACAGTCTGAGCACAGGGTGAGCACAGCGTGAGCACAGTGTGAGCAGAGTGTGAGCACAGGGTGAGCTCAGTGTGAGCACAGTGTGAGCACAGGGTGAGCACAGTGTGAGCGCAGGGTGAGCGCAGGGTGAACACAGGGTGAGCTCAGTGTGAGCACAGTGTGAGCACAGGGTGAGCACAGGGCGAGCTCAGTGTGAGCACAGTGTGAGCACATGGTGAGTGCAGGGTGAGCACAGTGTGAGCGCAGGGTGAGTGCAGGGTGAGCACAATGTGAGCACAGTGTGAACGCAGGGTGAGCACATGGTGAGCGCAGGGTGAGCGCAGTGTGAGCTCAGTGTGAGCAGAGTGTGAGCACAGTGTGACCACCGGCTGAGCGAGCGTGAGCACAGGGTGAGCACAGGGTGAGTGCAGGGTGAGCACAGGGTGAGCACAGGCTGAGCGCAGGATGAGCGCAGGGTGAGCGCAGGGTGTGCACAGTGTGAGCGCAGGGTGAGCACAGGGTGAGCGCACGGTGAGCGCAGGGTGAGCGCAGGGTGAGCACAGTGTGAGCAAATGTTGAGCACAGTCTGAGCACAGGGTGAGCACAGGGTGAGCACAGGGTGAGTACAGGGTGAGCACAGGGTGAGCACAGGGTGAGAGCAGGGTGAACGCAGTGTGAGCGCAGGGTGAGCACAGGGTGAGCACAAGGTGAGTACAGGGTGAGCACAGGGTGAGTACAGGGTGAGCACAGGGTGAGCACAGGGTGAGAGCAGGGTGTACGCAGTGTGAGCGCAGGTTGAGCACGGTGAGCACAGTGTGAGCACAGTGTGAGCGCAGGGTGAGCACAGTGTGAGCACAGTGTGAGCGCAGGGTGAGCACAGTGTGATCACAGTGTGAGCACAGGGTGAGCACAGGGTGAGAGCAGGGTGAACGCAGTGTGAGCGCAGGGTGAGCACAGGGTGAGCACAAGGTGAGTACAGGGTGAGCACAGGGTGAGCACAGTGTGAGCACAGTGTGAGCGCAGCGTGAGCACAGTGTGAGCACAGGGCGAGCTCAGTATGAGCACAGTGTGAGCACTGTGTGAGCACAGGCTGAGTGCAGGGTGTGCACAGTGTGAGCACAGTGTGAGCACAGGGTGAGCACAGGGTGAGCGCAGTGTGAGCGCAGGGTGAGCGCAGGGTGAGCACAGGGTGAGCTCAGTATGAGCACAGTGTGAGCACACTGTGAGCGCAGGGTGAGTGCAGGGTGAGCACAGTGTGAGCGCAGGGTGAGTGCAGGGTGAGCACAGTGTGAGCAGAGTGTGAGCACAGGATGAGTGCAGGATGTGCACAATGTGAGCACAGGGTGAGCACAGGGTGAGCGCAGGGTGAGCGCAGGGTGAGCACAAAGTGAGCACAAGGTGAGCACCGGGTGAGCAGAGAGTGAGCACAGGCTGAGCACAGGGTGAGCACAGGGTGAGCACAGGGTGAGCTCAGGTTGAACACAGGTTGAGCACAGGGTGAGCACAGTCTGAGCACAGACGGAGCACAGCGTGAGCAAAGTGTGAGCACAGTGTGAGTACAGGGTGAGCACAGTGTGAGCACAGTGTGAGCACAGGGTGAGCAAAGTGTGAGCGCAGGGTGAGCGCAGGGTGAGCACAGGGTGAGCATAGGGTGAGCTCAGTATGAGCACAGTGGGAGCACAGTGTGAGCAGAGGGTGAGCACAGTGTGAGCACAGGGTGAGTGCAGGGTGAGCACAGTGTGAGCACAGGGTGAGTGCAGGGTGAGCACAGTGTGAGCACAGTGTGAGCGCAGGGTGAGTGCAGGGTGAGCACAGTGTGAGCACAGGGTGAGCGCAGGGTGAGCGCAGGGTGAGCACAGGGTGAGCTCAGTATGAGCACAGTGTGAGCACAGTGTGAGCACAGGGTGAGTGCAGGGTGAGCACAGTGTGAGCACAGGGTGAGCACAATGTGAGCACAGTGTGAGCACAGGGTGAGTGCAGGGTGAGCACAGTGTGAGCACAGGGTGAGTGCAGGGTGAGCACAGTGTGAGCACAGTGTGAGCGCAGGGTGAGTGCAGGGTGAGCACAGTGTGAGCACAGGGTGAGCGCAGGGTGAGCGCAGGGTGAGCACAGGGTGAGCTCAGTATGAGCACAGTGTGAGCACAGTGTGAGCACAGGGTGAGTGCAGGGTGAGCACAGTGTGAGCACAGGGTGAGCACAATGTGAGCACAGTGTGAGCGCAGGGTGAGTGCAGGGTGAGCACAGTGTGAGCGCAGGGTGAGCGCAGGGTGATCGCAGGGCGAGCGCAGGGTGAGCACAGTGTGAGCGCAGGGTGAGTGCAGGGTTAGCACAGGGTGAGCGCAGTGTGAGCACAGTGTGAGCACAGGGTGAGCGCAGGGTGAGCACAGGGTGATCACAGGATGAGCTCAGTGTTAGCAGAGTGTGAGCACACAGTGAGCACAATGTGAGCACAGTTTGAGTACAGGGTGAGCTCAGTGTGAGCACATTGTGAGCACAGTGAGAGCACAGTGTGAGTGCAGGGTTAGCACAGGGTGAGCGCAGTGTGAGCACAGTGTGAGCACTGGGTGAGCGCAGGCTGAGCACAGGGTGAGCACAGGGTGAGCACAGGATGAACTCAGTGTTAGCAGAATGTGAGCAGAGTGTAAGCACAGGGTGTGCTCAGTTTGAGCACAGTGTGAGCACAGGGTGAACAGAGGCTGAGCACAGTGTTTTCAGAGTGTGAGCACATGGTGAGCACAATGTGAGCACAGTTTGAGTACAGGGTGAGCTCAGTGTGAGCACATTGTGAGCACACAGTGAGCACAATGTGAGCACAGTTTGAGTACAGGGGGAGCTCAGTGTGAGCACATTGTGAGCACAGTGTGAGCACAGGGTGAGCGCAGGGTGAGCACATGGTGAGCTCAGTGTGAGCACAGTGTGAGCACAGGGTGAGTGCAGGGTGAGCACAGGGTGAGCACAGGGTGAGCACAGGGTGAGCGCAGGGCGAGCGCAGTGTGAGCTCAGTGTGAGCAGAGTGTGAGCACAGTGTGACCACAGGCTGAGCGAGCGTGAGCACAGGGTGAGCACAGGGTGAGTGCAGGGTGAGCACAGGGTGAGCACAGGCTGAGTGCATTATGAGCACAGGGTGAGCACAGGGTGAGCGCAGGGTGAGCGCAGGGTGAGCGCACGGTGAGCGCAGGGTGAGCGCAGGGTTAGCACAGTGTGAGCAAATGTTGAGCACAGTCTGAGCACTGGGTGAGCACAGGGTGAGCACAGGGTGAGCACAAGGTGAGCACAGGGTGAGCACAGGGTGAACTCAGTTTGAGCACAGGTTGAGCACAGGGTGAGCACAGTGTGAGCACAGGGTGAGCACAGTGTGAGCGCAGGGTGAGCGCAGGGTGAGCACAGTGTGAGCACAGTGCGAGCTCAGTATGAGCACAGTGTGAGCACAGTGTGAGCACAGGGTGAGCACAGTGTGAGCACAGTGTGAGCACAGGCTGAGTGCAGGGTGTGCACAGTGTGAGCACAGTGTGAGCACAGGGTGAGCACAGGGTGAGCACAGTGTGAGCGCAGGGTGAGCGCAGGGTGAGCACAGGGTGAGCTCAGTATGAGCACAGTGTGAGCACACTGTGAGCGCAGGGTGAGTGCAGGGTGAGCACAGTGTGAGCGCAGGGTGAGTGCAGGGTGAGCACAGTGTGAGCAGAGTGTGAACCCAGGGTGAGCTCAGTGTGAGCACAGTGTGAGCACAGGATGAGTGCAGGGTGAGCACAGTGTGTGCACAGTGTGAGCACAGGGTGAGCACAGGGTGAGCGCAGGGTGAGCGCAGTGTGAGCACAAGGTGAGCACCGGGTGAGCAGAGAGTGAGCACAGGGTGAGCGCAGGGTGAGCACAGGGTGAGCACAGGGTGAGCTCAGGTTGAACACAGGTTGAGCACAGGGTGAGCACAGTCTGAGCACAGGGGGAGCACAGCGTGAGCAAAGTGTGAGCACAGTGTGAGTACAGGGTGAGCACAGTGTGAGCACAGTGTGAGCACAGGGTGAGCAAAGTGTGAGCGCAGGGTGAGCGCAGGGTGAGCACAGGGTGAGCACAGGGTGAGTGCAGGGTGAGCACAGTGTGAGCACAGGGTGAGTGCAGGGTGAGCACAGGGTGAGCACAGTGTGAGCGCAGGGTGAGTGCAGGGTGAGCACAGTGTGAGCACAGGGTGAGTGCAGGGTGAGCACAGGGTGAGCACAGTGTGAGCACAGTGTGAGCACAGGGTGAGTGCTGGGTGATCACGGTGTGAGCGCAGGGTGAGCGCAGGGTGAACACAGGGTGAGCTCAGTATGAGCACAGTGTGAGCACAGTGTGAGCACAGTGTGAGCACAGGGTGAGTGCAGGGTGAACACAGTGTGAGTGCAGGGTGAGTGCAGGGTGAGCACAGTGTGAACACAGTGTGAGCGCAGGGTGAGCGCAGGGTGAGCGCAGGGCGAGCGCAGGGTGAGCACAAGGTGAGCACAGTGTGAGCACAGTGTGAGCGCAGGGTGAGTGCAGGGTTAGCACAGTGTGAGCGCAGTGTGAGCACAGTGTGAGCACAGGGTGAGCGCAGGGTGAGCACAGGGTGATCACAGGATGAGCTCAGTGTTAGCAGAGTGTGAGCAGAGTGTAAGCACAGGTTGTGCTCAGTGTGAGCACAGTGTGAGCACAGGGTGAACAGAGGCTGAGCACAGTGTTTTCAGAGTGTGAGCACACAGTGAGCACAATGTGAGCACAGTTTGAGTACAGGGTGAGCTCAGTGTGAGCACATTGTGAGCACAGTGAGAGCACAGTGTGAGTGCAGGGTTAGCACAGGGTGAGCTCAGTGTGAGCACAGTGTGAGCACTGGGTGAGCGCAGGCTGAGCACAGGGTAGCACAGGGTGAGCACAGGATGAGCTCAGTGTTAGCAGAATGTGAGCAGAGTGTAAGCACAGGGTGTGCTCAGTTGTACAGGGTGAGCTCAGTGTGAGCGCAGGGTGAGCACACGGTGAGCACAATGTGAGCACAGTTTTTGTACAGGGGGAGCTCAGTGTGAGCACATTGTGAGCACAGTGTGAGCACAGGGTGAGCGCAGGGTGAGCACATGGTGAGCTCAGTGTGAGCACAGTGTGAGCACAGGGTGAGTGCAGGGTGAGCACAGGGTGACCTCAGTGTGAGCACAGCGTGAGCACAGTGTGAGCGCAGTGTGAGTACAGGGTGAGCACAGTGTGAGCACAGCGTGAGCACATGGTGAGCACAGGGTGAGCGCAGGGTGAGCGCAGGGTGAGCACAGTGTGAGCACAGCGTGAGCACAGTGTGAGCACAGTATGAGCACAGTGTGGGCACAGCATGAGCACAGTGTGAGCACAGGGTGAGCGCAGGGTGAGTGCAGGGTGAGCACAGTGTGAGCACAGTGTGAGCGCAGGGTGAGCGCAGGGTGAGCGCAGGGCGAGCGCAGGGTGAGCACAAGGTGAGCACAGTGTGAGCACAGTGTGAGCGCAGGGTGAGTGCAGGGTTAGCACAGGGTGAGCGCAGTGTGAGCACAGTGTGAGCACAGGGTGAGCGCAGGGTGAGCACAGGGTGATCACAGGATGAGCTCAGTGTTAGCAGAGTGTGAGCAGAGTGTAAGCACAGGTTGTGCTCAGTGTGAGCACAGTGTGAGCACAGGGTGAACAGAGGCTGAGCACAGTGTTTTCAGAGTGTGAGCACACAGGGAGCACAATGTGAGCACAGTTTGAGTACAGGGTGAGCTCAGTGTGAGCAAATTGTGAGCACAGTGAGAGCACAGTGTGAGTGCAGGGTTAGCACAGGGTGAGCGCAGTGTGAGCACAGTGTGAGCGCTGGGTGAGCGCAGGCTGAGCACAGGGTAGCACAGGGTGAGCACAGGATGAGCTCAGTGTTAGCAGAATGTGAGCAGAGTGTAAGCACAGGGTGTGATCAGTTTGAGCACAGTGTGAGCACAGGGTGAACAGAGGCTGAGCACAGTGTTTTCAGAGTGTGAGCACACGGTGAGCACAATGTGAGCACAGTTTGAGTACAGGGTGAGCTCAGTGTGAGCGCAGGGTGAGCACACGGTGAGCACAATGTGAGCACAGTTTGAGTACAGCGGGAGCTCAGTGTGAGCACATTGTGAGCACAGTGTGAGCACAGGGTGAGCGCAGGGTGAGCACATGGTGAGCTCAGTGTGAGCACAGTGTGAGCACAGGGTGAGTGCAGGGTGAGCACAGGGTGACCTCAGTGTGAGCACAGCGTGAGCACAGTGTGAGCACAGGGTGAGCACAGTGTGAGCACAGCGTGAGCACAGTGTGAGCACCGTATGAGCACAGTGTGGGCACAGCGTGAGCACAGTGTGAGCACAGGGTGAGCGCAGGGTGAGCGCAAGGTGAGCACAGGGTGAGCACAGGGTGAGCGCAGGGCGAGTGCAGCATGAGCACAGTCTGAGCACAGTGTGAGCACAGGGTGAGCGCAGGGTGAGCACAGCGTGAGCACAGGGTGAGCGCAGGGTGAGCACAGCGTGAGCACAGTCTGAGCACAGTGTGAGCACAGGGTGAGCGCAGGGTGAGCACAGTGTGAGCAAAGGTTGAGCACAGGGTGATCACAGTCTGAGCACAGGGTGAGCACAGGGTGAGCTCAGGTTGAGCGCAGGGTGAGCACAGTCTGAGCACAGGGTGAGCACATCGTGAGCACAGTGTGAGCAGAGTGTGAGCACAGGGTGAGCTCAGTGTGAGCACAGTGTGAGCACAGGGTGAGCACAGTGTGAGTGCAGGGTGAGTGCAGGGTGAACACAGGGTGAGCTCAGTGTGAGCACAGTGTGAGCACAGTGTGAGCACAGGGTGAGCACAGGGTGAGCTCAGTGTGAGCACAGAGAGAGCACAGGGTGAGTGCAGGGTGAGCACAGCGTGAGCACAGGGTGAGCACAGGGTGAGCACAGTTTGAGCGCAGGGTGAGTGCAGGGTGAGCACAGTGTGAGCACAGTGTGAACGCAGGGTGAGCGCAGGGTGAGCACAGTGTGAGCAAATGTTGAGCACAGTCTGAGCACAGGGTGAGCACAGGGTGAGTACAGGGTGAGCACAGGGTGAGCACAGGGTGAGAGCAGGGTGAACGCAGTGTGAGCGCAGGGTGAGCACAGGGTGAGCACAAGGTGAGCACAGGGTGAGCACAGGGTGAACTCAGGTTGAGCACAGGTTGAGCACAGGGTGAGCACAGTGTGAGCACAGCGTGAGCACAGTGTGAGCGCAGGGTGAGCGCAGGGTAAGCACAGTGTGAGCACAGGGCGAGCTCAGTATGAGCACAGTGTGAGCACAGTGTGAGCACAGGCTGAGTGCAGGGTGTGCACAGTGTGAGCACAGTGTGAGCGCAGGGTGAGCACAGTGTGAGCACAGGGTGAGCTCAGTATGAGCACAGTGTGAGCACACTGTTAGCGCAGGGAGAGCACAGTGTGAGCGCATGGTGAGTGCAGGGTGAGCACAGTGTGAGCAGAATGTGAACACAGGGTGAGCTCAGTGTGAGCAAAGTGTGAGCATAGGATGAGTGCAGGGTGAGCACAGTGTGTGCACAGTGTGAGCACAGGGTGAGCACAGGGTGAGCGCAGGGTGAGCACAGGGTGAGCACAAGGTGAGCACCGGGTGAGCAGAGTGTGAGCACAGGCTGAGCACAGGGTGAGCACAGGGTGAGCACAGGGTGAGCTCAGGTTGAACACAGGTTGAGCACAGGGTGAGCACAGTCTGAGCACAGGGGGAGCACAGCGTGAGCAAAGTGTGAGCACAGTGTGAGTACAGGGTGAGTACAGTGTGAGCACAGTGTGAGCACAGGGTGAGCAAAGTGTGAGCGCAGGGTGAGCGCAGGGTGAGCACAGGGTGAGCACATGGTGAGCTCAGTATGAGCACAGTGGGAGCACAGTGTGAGCACAGGGTGAGTGCAGGGTGAGCACAGTGTGAGCACAGGGTGAGTGCAGGGTGAGCACAGTGTGAGCACAGTGTGAGCGCAGGGTGAGTGCAGGGTGAGCACAGTGTGAGCACAGGGTGAGTGCAGGGTGAGCACAGGGTGAGCTCAGTATGAGCACAGTGTGAGCACAGTGTGAGCACAGTGTGAGCACAGGGTGAGTGCAGGGTGAACACAGTGTGAGCGCAGGGTGAGTGCAGGGTGAGCACAGTGTGAGCACAGTGTGAGCGCAGGGTGAGCGCAGGGTGAGCGCAGGGCGAGCGCAGGGTGAGCACAAGGTGAGCACAGTGTGAGCACAGTGTGAGCGCAGGGTGAGTGCAGGGTTAGCACAGGGTGAGCGCAGTGTGAGCACAGTGTGATCACAGGATGAGCTCAGTGTTAGCAGAGTGTGAGCAGAGTGTAAGCACAGGTTGTGCTCAGTGTGAGCACAGTGTGAGCACAGGGTGAACAGAGGCTGAGCACAGTGTTTTCAGAGTGTGAGCACACAGTGAGCACAATGTGAGCACAGTTTGAGTGCAGGGTTAGCACAGGGTGAGCGCAGTGTGAGCACAGTGTGAGCGCTGGGTGAGCGCAGGCTGAGCACAGGGTAGCACTGGGTGAGCACAGGATGAGCTCAGTGTTAGCAGAATGTGAGCAGAGTGTAAGCACAGGGTGTGCTCAGTTTGAGCACAGTGTGAGCACAAGGTGAACAGAGGCTGAGCACAGTGTTTTCAGAGTGTGAGCACACGGTGAGCACAATGTGAGCACAGTTTGAGTACAGGGTGAGCTCAGTGTGAGCACATTGTGAGCACAGTGTGAGCAAAGGGTGAGCGCAGGGTGAACACAGGGTGAGCTCAGTGTGAGCACAGTGTGAGCACAGGGTGAGCACAGGGTGAGCTCAGTGTGAGCACAGAGAGAGCACAGGGTGAGTGCAGGGTGAGCACAGTTTGAGCGCAGGGTGAGTGCTGGGTGAGCACAGTGTGAGCACAGTGTGAACGCAGGGTGAGCGCAGGGTGAGCACAGTGTGAGCAAATGTTGAGCACAGTCTGAGCACAGGGTGAGCACAGGGTGAGTACAGGGTGAGCACAGGGTGAGCACAGGGTGAACGCAGTGTGAGCGCAGGGTGAGCACAGGGTGAGCACAAGGTGAGCACAGGGTGAGCACAGGGTGAACTCAGGTTGAACACAGGTTGAGAACAGGGTGAGCACAGTGTGAGCACAGGGTGAGCACAGTGTGAGCGCAGGGTGAGCGCAGGGTGAGCACAGTGTGAGCACAGTGCGAGCTCAGTATGAGCACAGTGTGAGCACAGTGTGAGCACAGGCTGAGTGCAGGGTGTGCACAGTGTGAGCACAGTGTGAGCACAGGGTGAGCACAGGGTGAGCACAGTGTGAGCGCAGGGTGAGCACAGTGTGAGCACAGGGCGAGCTCAGTATGAGCACAGTGTGAGCACAGTGTGAGCACAGGCTGAGTGCAGGGTGTGCACAGTGTGAGCACAGTGTGAGCGCAGGGTGAGCACAGTGTGAGCACAGGGTGAGCTCAGTATGAGCACAGTGTGAGCACACTGTTAGCGCAGGGAGAGCACAGTGTGAGCGCATGGTGAGTGCAGGGTGAGCACAGTGTGAGCAGAATGTGAACACAGGGTGAGCTCAGTGTGAGCAAAGTGTGAGCATAGGATGAGTGCAGGGTGAGCACAGTGTGTGCACAGTGTGAGCACAGGGTGAGCACAGGGTGAGCGCAGGGTGAGCACAGGGTGAGCACAAGGTGAGCACCGGGTGAGCAGAGTGTGAGCACAGGCTGAGCACAGGGTGAGCACAGGGTGAGCACAGGGTGAGCTCAGGTTGAACACAGGTTGAGCACAGGGTGAGCACAGTCTGAGCACAGGGGGAGCACAGCGTGAGCAAAGTGTGAGCACAGTGTGAGTACAGGGTGAGTACAGTGTGAGCACAGTGTGAGCACAGGGTGAGCAAAGTGTGAGCGCAGGGTGAGCGCAGGGTGAGCACAGGGTGAGCACATGGTGAGCTCAGTATGAGCACAGTGGGAGCACAGTGTGAGCACAGGGTGAGTGCAGGGTGAGCACAGTGTGAGCACAGGGTGAGTGCAGGGTGAGCACAGTGTGAGCACAGTGTGAGCGCAGGGTGAGTGCAGGGTGAGCACAGTGTGAGCACAGGGTGAGTGCAGGGTGAGCACAGGGTGAGCTCAGTATGAGCACAGTGTGAGCACAGTGTGAGCACAGTGTGAGCACAGGGTGAGTGCAGGGTGAACACAGTGTGAGCGCAGGGTGAGTGCAGGGTGAGCACAGTGTGAGCACAGTGTGAGCGCAGGGTGAGCGCAGGGTGAGCGCAGGGCGAGCGCAGGGTGAGCACAAGGTGAGCACAGTGTGAGCACAGTGTGAGCGCAGGGTGAGTGCAGGGTTAGCACAGGGTGAGCGCAGTGTGAGCACAGTGTGAGCACAGGGTGAGCGCAGGGTGAGCACAGGGTGATCACAGGATGAGCTCAGTGTTAGCAGAGTGTGAGCAGAGTGTAAGCACAGGTTGTGCTCAGTGTGAGCACAGTGTGAGCACAGGGTGAACAGAGGCTGAGCACAGTGTTTTCAGAGTGTGAGCACACAGTGAGCACAATGTGAGCACAGTTTGAGTACAGTGTGAGCTCAGTGTGAGCACATTGTGAGCACAGTGAGAGCAGAGTGTGAGCACAGGGTGAGCTCAGTGTGAGCACAGTGTGAGCACAGGGTGAGCAGAGTGTGAGCACAGGGTGAGCTCAGTGTGAGCACAGTGTGAGCACAGGGTGAGCACAGTGTGAGTGCAGGGTGAGTGCAGGGTGAACACAGGGTGAGCTCAGTGTGAGCACAGTGTGAGCACAGTGTGAGCACAGGGTGAGCACAGGGTGAGCTCAGTGTGAGCACAGAGAGAGCACAGGGTGAGTGCAGGGTGAGCACAGCGTGAGCACAGGGTGAGCACAGGGTGAGCACAGTTTGAGCGCAGGGTGAGTGCAGGGTGAGCACAGTGTGAGCACAGTGTGAACGCAGGGTGAGCGCAGGGTGAGCACAGTGTGAGCAAATGTTGAGCACAGTCTGAGCACAGGGTGAGCACAGGGTGAGTACAGGGTGAGCACAGGGTGAGCACAGGGTGAGAGCAGGGTGAACGCAGTGTGAGCGCAGGGTGAGCACAGGGTGAGCACAAGGTGAGCACAGGGTGAGCACAGGGTGAACTCAGGTTGAGCACAGGTTGAGCACAGGGTGAGCACAGTGTGAGCACAGCGTGAGCACAGTGTGAGCGCAGGGTGAGCGCAGGGTAAGCACAGTGTGAGCACAGGGCGAGCTCAGTATGAGCACAGTGTGAGCACAGTGTGAGCACAGGCTGAGTGCAGGGTGTGCACAGTGTGAGCACAGTGTGAGCGCAGGGTGAGCACAGTGTGAGCACAGGGTGAGCTCAGTATGAGCACAGTGTGAGCACACTGTTAGCGCAGGGAGAGCACAGTGTGAGCGCATGGTGAGTGCAGGGTGAGCACAGTGTGAGCAGAATGTGAACACAGGGTGAGCTCAGTGTGAGCAAAGTGTGAGCATAGGATGAGTGCAGGGTGAGCACAGTGTGTGCACAGTGTGAGCACAGGGTGAGCACAGGGTGAGCGCAGGGTGAGCACAGGGTGAGCACAAGGTGAGCACCGGGTGAGCAGAGTGTGAGCACAGGCTGAGCACAGGGTGAGCACAGGGTGAGCACAGGGTGAGCTCAGGTTGAACACAGGTTGAGCACAGGGTGAGCACAGTCTGAGCACAGGGGGAGCACAGCGTGAGCAAAGTGTGAGCACAGTGTGAGTACAGGGTGAGTACAGTGTGAGCACAGTGTGAGCACAGGGTGAGCAAAGTGTGAGCGCAGGGTGAGCGCAGGGTGAGCACAGGGTGAGCACAGGGTGAGCTCAGTATGAGCACAGTGGGAGCACAGGGTGAGTGCAGGGTGAGCACAGTGTGAGCACAGGGTGAGTGCAGGGTGAGCACAGTGTGAGCACAGTGTGAGCGCAAGGTGAGTGCAGGGTGAGCACAGTGTGAGCACAGGGTGAGTGCAGGGTGAGCACAGGGTGAGCACAGTGTGAGCACAGTGTGAGCACAGGGTGAGTGCTGGGTGATCACGGTGTGAGCGCAGGGTGAGCAAAGGGTGAGCACAGGGTGAGCTCAGTATGAGCACAGTGTGAGCACAGTGTGAGCACAGTGTGAGCACAGGGTGAGTGCAGGGTGAACACAGTGTGAGCGCAGGGTGAGTGCAGGGTGAGCACAGTGTGAGCACAGTGTGAGCACAGTGTGAGCGCAGGGTGAGTGCAGGGTTAGCACAGGGTGAGTGCAGGGTGAGCACAGTGTGAGCACAGGGTGAGCGCAGGTTGAGCACAGGGTGATCACAGGATGAGCTCAGTGTTAGCAGAGTGTGAGCAGAGTGTAAGCACAGGTTGTGCTCAGTGTGAGCACAGTGTGAGCACAGGGTGAACAGAGGCTGAGCACAGTGTTTTCAGAGTGTGAGCACACAGTGAGCACAATGTGAGCACAGTTTGAGTACAGGGTGAGCTCAGTGTGAGCACATTGTGAGCACAGTGAGAGCACAGTGTTAGTGCAGGGTTAGCACAGGGTGAACGCAGTGTGAGCACAGTGTGAGCGCTGGGTGAGCGCAGGCTGAGCACAGGGTAGCACAGGGTGAGCACAGGATGAGCTCAGTGTTAGCAGAATGTGAGCAGCGTGTAAGCACAGGGTGTGCTCAGTTTGAGCACAGTGTGAGCACAGGGTGAACAGAGGCTGAGCACAGTGTTTTCAGAGTGTGAGCACACGGTGAGCACAATGTGAGCACAGTTTGAGTACAGGGTGAGCTCAGTGTGAGCGCAGGGTGAGCACACGGTGAGCACAAGGGTGAGCGCAGGGTGAACACAGGGTGAGCTCAGTGTGAGCACAGTGTGAGCACAGGGTGAGCACAGGGTGAGCTCAGTGTGAGCACAGAGAGAGCACAGGGTGAGTGCAGGGTGAGCACAGTTTGAGCGCAGGGTGAGTGCTGGGTGAGCACAGTGTGAGCACAGTGTGAACGCAGGGTGAGCGCAGGGTGAGCACAGTGTGAGCAAATGTTGAGCACAGTCTGAGCACAGGGTGAGCACAGGGTGAGTACAGGGTGAGCACAGGGTGAGCACAGGGTGAACGCAGTGTGAGCGCAGGGTGAGCACAGGGTGAGCACAAGGTGAGCACAGGGTGAGCACAGGGTGAACTCAGGTTGAACACAGGTTGAGAACAGGGTGAGCACAGTGTGAGCACAGGGTGAGCACAGTGTGAGCGCAGGGTGAGCGCAGGGTGAGCACAGTGTGAGCACAGTGCGAGCTCAGTATGAGCACAGTGTGAGCACAGTGTGAGCACAGGCTGAGTGCAGGGTGTGCACAGTGTGAGCACAGTGTGAGCACAGGGTGAGCACAGGGTGAGCACAGTGTGAGCGCAGGGTGAGCACAGTGTGAGCACAGGGTGAGCTCAGTATGAGCACAGTGTGAGCACACTGTGAGCGCAGGGTGAGTGCAGGGTGAGCACAGTGTGAGCGCATGGTGAGTGCAGGGTGAGCACTGTGTGAGCAGAGTGTGAACACAGGGTGAGCTCAGTGTGAGCAAAGTGTGAGCACAGGATGAGTGCAGGGTGAGCACAGTGTGTGCACAGTGTGAGCACAAAGTGAGCACAGGGTGAGCGCAGGTTGAGCACAGGGTGAGCACAAGGTGAGCACCGGGTGAGCAGAGTGTGAGCACAGGGTGAGCACAGTGTGTGCACAGTGTGAGCACAGGGTGAGCACAGGGTGAGCACAGGGTGAGCACAGGGTGAGCACAGGGTGAGCTCAGGTTGAACGCAGGTTGAGCACAGGGTGAGCACAGTCTGAGCACAGGGGGAGCACAGCGTGAGCAAAGTGTGAGCACAGTGTGAGTACAGGGTGAGTACAGTGTGAGCACAGTGTGAGCACAGGGTGAGCAAAGTGTGAGCGCAGGGTGAGCGCAGGGTGAGCACAGGGTGAGCACAGGGTGAGCTCAGTATGAGCACAGTGGGAGCACAGTGTGAGCACAGGGTGAGTGCAGGGTGAGCACAGTGTGAGCACAGGGTGAGTGCAGGGTGAGCACAGTGTGAGCACAGTGTGAGCGCAGGGTGAGTGCAGGGTGAGCACAGTGTGAGCACAGGGTGAGTGCAGGGTGAGCACAGGGTGAGCACAGTGTGAGCACAGTGTGAGCACAGGGTGAGTGCTGGGTGATCACGGTGTGAGCGCAGGGTGAGCAAAGGGTGAGCACAGGGTGAGCTCAGTATGAGCACAGTGTGAGCACAGTGTGAGCACAGTGTGAGCACAGGGTGAGTGCAGGGTGAACACAGTGTGAGCGCAGGGTGAGTGCAGGGTGAGCACAGTGTGAGCACAGTGTGAGCACAGTGTGAGCGCAGGGTGAGTGCAGGGTTAGCACAGGGTGAGTGCAGGGTGAGCACAGTGTGAGCACAGGGTGAGCGCAGGTTGAGCACAGGGTGATCACAGGATGAGCTCAGTGTTAGCAGAGTGTGAGCAGAGTGTAAGCACAGGTTGTGCTCAGTGTGAGCACAGTGTGAGCACAGGGTGAACAGAGGCTGAGCACAGTGTTTTCAGAGTGTGAGCACACAGTGAGCACAATGTGAGCACAGTTTGAGTACAGTGTGAGCTCAGTGTGAGCACATTGTGAGCACAGTGAGAGCACAGTGTTAGTGCAGGGTTAGCACAGGGTGAACGCAGTGTGAGCACAGTGTGAGCGCTGGGTGAGCGCAGGCTGAGCACAGGGTAGCACAGGGTGAGCACAGGATGAGCTCAGTGTTAGCAGAATGTGAGCAGCGTGTAAGCACAGGGTGTGCTCAGTTTGAGCACAGTGTGAGCACAGGGTGAACAGAGGCTGAGCACAGTGTTTTCAGAGTGTGAGCACACGGTGAGCACAATGTGAGCACAGTTTGAGTACAGGGTGAGCTCAGTGTGAGCGCAGGGTGAGCACACGGTGAGCACAATGTGAGCACAGTTTGAGTACAGGGGGAGCTCAGTGTGAGCACATTGTGAGCAAAGTGTGAGCACAGGGTGAGCGCAGGGTGAACACAGGGTGAGCTCAGGGTGAGTGCAGGGTGAGCACAGTTTGAGCGCAGGGTGAGTGCTGGGTGAGCACAGTGTGAGCACAGTGTGAACGCAGGGTGAGCGCAGGGTGAGCACAGTGTGAGCAAATGTTGAGCACAGTCTGAGCACAGGGTGAGCACAGGGTGAGTACAGGGTGAGCACAGGGTGAGCACAGGGTGAACGCAGTGTGAGCGCAGGGTGAGCACAGGGTGGGCACAAGGTGAGCACAGGGTGAGCACAGGGTGAACTCAGGTTGAGCACAGGTTGAGAACAGGGTGAGCACAGTGTGAGCACAGGGTGAGCACAGTGTGAGCGCAGGGTGAGCGCAGGGTGAGCACAGTGTGAGCACAGTGCGAGCTCAGTATGAGCACAGTGTGAGCACAGTGTGAGCACAGGCTGAGTGCAGGGTGTGCACAGTGTGAGCACAGTGTGAGCACAGGGTGAGCACAGGGTGAGCACAGTGTGAGCGCAGGGTGAGCACAGTGTGAGCACAGGGTGAGCTCAGTATGAGCACAGTGTGAGCACACTGTGAGCGCAGGGTGAGTGCAGGGTGAGCACAGTGTGAGCGCATGGTGAGTGCAGGGTGAGCACTGTGTGAGCAGAGTGTGAACACAGGGTGAGCTCAGTGTGAGCAAAGTGTGAGCACAGGATGAGTGCAGGGTGAGCACAGTGTGTGCACAGTGTGAGCACAAAGTGAGCACAGGGTGAGCGCAGGTTGAGCACAGGGTGAGCACAAGGTGAGCACCGGGTGAGCAGAGTGTGAGCACAGGGTGAGCACTGTGTGTGCACAGTGTGAGCACAGGGTGAGCACAGGGTGAGCACAGGGTGAGCACAGGGTGAGCTCAGGTTGAACGCAGGTTGAGCACAGGGTGAGCACAGTCTGAGCACAGGGGGAGCACAGCGTGAGCAAAGTGTGAGCATAGTGTGAGTACAGGGTGAGTACAGTGTGAGCACAGCGTGAGCACAGGGTGAGCAAAGTGTGAGCGCAGGGTGAGCGCAGGGTGAGCACAGGGTGAGCACAGGGTGAGCTCAGTATGAGCACAGTGGGAGCACAGTGTGAGCACAGGGTGAGTGCAGGGTGAGCACAGTGTGAGCACAGGGTGAGTGCAGGGTGAGCACAGTGTGAGCACAGTGTGAGCGCAGGGTGAGTGCAGGGTGAGCACAGTGTGAGCACAGGGTGAGTGCAGGGTGAGCACAGGGTGAGCACAGTGTGAGCACAGTGTGAGCACAGGGTGAGTGCTGGGTGATCACGGTGTGAGCGCAGGGTGAGCAAAGGGTGAGCACAGGGTGAGCTCAGTATGAGCACAGTGTGAGCACAGTGTGAGCACAGTGTGAGCACAGGGTGAGTGCAGGGTGAACACAGTGTGAGCGCAGGGTGAGTGCAGGGTGAGCACAGTGTGAGCACAGTGTGAGCGCAGGGTGAGCGCAGGGTGAGCACAGGGCGAGCGCAGGGTGAGCGCAGGGCGAGCGCAGGGTGAGCACAAGGTGAGCACAGTGTGAGCACAGTGTGAGCGCAGGGTGAGTGCAGGGTTAGCACAGGGTGAGTGCAGGGTGAGCACAGTGTGAGCACAGGGTGAGCGCAGGTTGAGCACAGGGTGATCACAGGATGAGCTCAGTGTTAGCAGAGTGTGAGCAGAGTGTAAGCACAGGTTGTGCTCAGTGTGAGCACAGTGTGAGCACAGGGTGAACAGAGGCTGAGCACAGTGTTTTCAGAGTGTGAGCACACAGTGAGCACAATGTGAGCACAGTTTGAGTACAGGGTGAGCTCAGTGTGAGCACATTGTGAGCACAGTGAGAGCACAGTGTTAGTGCAGGGTTAGCACAGGGTGAACGCAGTGTGAGCACAGTGTGAGCGCTGGGTGAGCGCAGGCTGAGCACAGGGTAGCACAGGGTGAGCACAGGATGAGCTCAGTGTTAGCAGAATGTGAGCAGAGTGTAAGCACAGGGTGTGCTCAGTTTGAGAACAGTGTGAGCACAGGGTGAACAGAGGCTGAGCACAGTGTTTTCAGAGTGTGAGCACACGGTGAGCACAATGTGAGCACAGTTTGAGTACAGGGTGAGCTCAGTGTGAGCGCAGGGTGAGCACACGGTGAGCACAATGTGAGCACAGTTTGAGTACAGGGGGAGCTCAGTGTGAGCACATTGTGAGCAAAGTGTGAGCACAGGGTGAGCGCAGGGTGAACACAGGGTGAGCTCAGCGTGAGCACAGTGTGAGCACAGGGTGAGCACAGCGTGAGCTCAGTGTGAGCACAGAGAGAGCACAGGGTGAGTGCAGGGTGAGCACAGTTTGAGCGCAGGGTGAGTGCAGGGTGAGCACAGTGTGAGCACAGTGTGAACGCAGGGTGAGCGCAGGGTGAGCACAGTGTGAGCAAATGTTGAGCACAGTCTGAGCACAGGGTGAGCACAGGGTGAGTACAGGGTGAGCACAGGGTGAGCACAGGGTGAGAGCAGGGTGAACGCAGTGTGAGTGCAGGGTGAGCACAGGGTGAGCACAAGGTGAGCACAGGGTGAGCACAGGGTGAACTCAGGTTGAGCACAGGTTGAGCACAGGGTGAGCACAGTGTGAGCACAGGGTGAGCACAGTGTGAGCGCAGGGTGAGCGCAGGGTGAGCACAGTGTGAGCACAGGGCGAGCTCAGTATGAGCACAGTGTGAGCACAGTGTGAGCACAGGCTGAGTGCAGGGTGTGCACAGTGTGAGCACAGTGTGAGCACAGGGTGAGCACAGGGTGAGCACAGTGTGAGCGCAGGGTGAGCACAGTGTGAGCACAGGGTGAGCTCAGTATGTGCACAGTGTGAGCACACTGTGAGCGCAGGGTGAGTGCAGGGTGAGCACAGTGTGAGCGCATGGTGAGTGCAGGGTGAGCACAGTGTGAGCAGAGTGTGAACACAGGGTGAGCTCAGTGTGAGCAAAGTGTGAGCACAGGATGAGTGCAGGGTGAGCACAGTGTGTGCACAATGTGAGCACAAAGTGAGCACAGGGTGAGCGCAGGGTGAGCACAGGGTGAGCACAAGGTGAGCACCGGGTGAGCAGAGTGTGAGCACAGGTTGAGTACAGTGTGTGCACAGTGTGAGCACAGGGTGAGCACAGGGTGAGCACAGGGTGAGCAAAGTGTGAGCACAGTGTGAGTACAGGGTGAGTACAGTGTGAGCACAGTGTGAGCACAGGGTGAGCAAAGTGTGAGCGCAGGGTGAGCGCAGGGCGAGCACAGGGTGAGCACAGTGTGAGCTCAGTATGAGCACAGTGGGAGCACAGTGTGAGCACAGGGTGAGTGCAGGGTGAGCACAGTGTGAGCACAGGGTGAGTGCAGGGTGAGCCCAGTGTGAGCACAGTGTGAGCGCAGGGTGAGTGCAGGGTGAGCACAGTGTGAGCACAGGGTGAGTGCAGGGTGAGCACAGGGTGAGCACAGTGTGAGCACAGTGTGAGCACAGGGTGAGTGCTGGGTGATCACGGTGTGAGCGCAGGGTGAGCGCAGGGTGAGCACAGGGTGAGCTCAGTATGAGCACAGTGTGAGCACAGTGTGAGCACAGTGTGAGCACAGGGTGAGTGCAGGGTGAACACAGTGTGAGCGCAGGGTGAGTGCAGGGTGTGCACAGTGTGAGCACAGTGTGAGCGCAGGGTGAGCGCAGGTTGAGCACAGGGTGATCACAGGATGAGCTCAGTGTTAGCAGAGTGTGAGCAGAGTGTAAGCACAGGTTGTGCTCAGTGTGAGCACAGTGTGAGCACAGGGTGAACAGAGGCTGAGCACAGTGTTTTCAGAGTGTGAGCACACAGTGAGCACAATGTGAGCACAGTTTGAGTACAGGGTGAGCTCAGTGTGAGCACATTGTGAGCACAGTGAGAGCACAGTGTTAGTGCAGGGTTAGCACAGGGTGAACGCAGTGTGAGCACAGTGTGAGCGCTGGGTGAGCGCAGGCTGAGCACAGGGTAGCACAGGGTGAGCACAGGATGAGCTCAGTGTTAGCAGAATGTGAGCAGCGTGTAAGCACAGGGTGTGCTCAGTTTGAGCACAGTGTGAGCACAGGGTGAACAGAGGCTGAGCACAGTGTTTTCAGAGTGTGAGCACACGGTGAGCACAATGTGAGCACAGTTTGAGTACAGGGTGAGCTCAGTGTGAGCGCAGGGTGAGCACACGGTGAGCACAATGTGAGCACAGTTTGAGTACAGGGGGAGCTCAGTGTGAGCACATTGTGAGCAAAGTGTGAGCACAGGGTGAGCGCAGGGTGAACACAGGGTGAGCTCAGGGTGAGTGCAGGGTGAGCACAGTTTGAGCGCAGGGTGAGTGCTGGGTGAGCACAGTGTGAGCACAGTGTGAACGCAGGGTGAGCGCAGGGTGAGCACAGTGTGAGCAAATGTTGAGCACAGTCTGAGCACAGGGTGAGCACAGGGTGAGTACAGGGTGAGCACAGGGTGAGCACAGGGTGAACGCAGTGTGAGCGCAGGGTGAGCACAGGGTGGGCACAAGGTGAGCACAGGGTGAGCACAGGGTGAACTCAGGTTGAGCACAGGTTGAGAACAGGGTGAGCACAGTGTGAGCACAGGGTGAGCACAGTGTGAGCGCAGGGTGAGCGCAGGGTGAGCACAGTGTGAGCACAGTGCGAGCTCAGTATGAGCACAGTGTGAGCACAGTGTGAGCACAGGCTGAGTGCAGGGTGTGCACAGTGTGAGCACAGTGTGAGCACAGGGTGAGCACAGGGTGAGCACAGTGTGAGCGCAGGGTGAGCACAGTGTGAGCACAGGGTGAGCTCAGTATGAGCACAGTGTGAGCACACTGTGAGCGCAGGGTGAGTGCAGGGTGAGCACAGTGTGAGCGCATGGTGAGTGCAGGGTGAGCACTGTGTGAGCAGAGTGTGAACACAGGGTGAGCTCAGTGTGAGCAAAGTGTGAGCACAGGATGAGTGCAGGGTGAGCACAGTGTGTGCACAGTGTGAGCACAAAGTGAGCACAGGGTGAGCGCAGGTTGAGCACAGGGTGAGCACAAGGTGAGCACCGGGTGAGCAGAGTGTGAGCACAGGGTGAGCACTGTGTGTGCACAGTGTGAGCACAGGGTGAGCACAGGGTGAGCACAGGGTGAGCACAGGGTGAGCACAGGGTGAGCTCAGGTTGAACGCAGGTTGAGCACAGGGTGAGCACAGTCTGAGCACAGGGGGAGCACAGCGTGAGCAAAGTGTGAGCATAGTGTGAGTACAGGGTGAGTACAGTGTGAGCACAGCGTGAGCACAGGGTGAGCAAAGTGTGAGCGCAGGGTGAGCGCAGGGTGAGCACAGGGTGAGCACAGGGTGAGCTCAGTATGAGCACAGTGGGAGCACAGTGTGAGCACAGGGTGAGTGCAGGGTGAGCACAGTGTGAGCACAGGGTGAGTGCAGGGTGAGCACAGTGTGAGCACAGTGTGAGCGCAGGGTGAGTGCAGGGTGAGCACAGTGTGAGCACAGGGTGAGTGCAGGGTGAGCACAGGGTGAGCACAGTGTGAGCACAGTGTGAGCACAGGGTGAGTGCTGGGTGATCACGGTGTGAGCGCAGGGTGAGCAAAGGGTGAGCACAGGGTGAGCTCAGTATGAGCACAGTGTGAGCACAGTGTGAGCACAGTGTGAGCACAGGGTGAGTGCAGGGTGAACACAGTGTGAGCGCAGGGTGAGTGCAGGGTGAGCACAGTGTGAGCACAGTGTGAGCGCAGGGTGAGCGCAGGGTGAGCGCAGGGCGAGCGCAGGGTGAGCGCAGGGCGAGCGCAGGGTGAGCACAAGGTGAGCACAGTGTGAGCACAGTGTGAGCGCAGGGTGAGTGCAGGGTTAGCACAGGGTGAGTGCAGGGTGAGCACAGTGTGAGCACAGGGTGAGCGCAGGTTGAGCACAGGGTGATCACAGGATGAGCTCAGTGTTAGCAGAGTGTGAGCAGAGTGTAAGCACAGGTTGTGCTCAGTGTGAGCACAGTGTGAGCACAGGGTGAACAGAGGCTGAGCACAGTGTTTTCAGAGTGTGAGCACACAGTGAGCACAATGTGAGCACAGTTTGAGTACAGGGTGAGCTCAGTGTGAGCACATTGTGAGCACAGTGAGAGCACAGTGTTAGTGCAGGGTTAGCACAGGGTGAACGCAGTGTGAGCACAGTGTGAGCGCTGGGTGAGCGCAGGCTGAGCACAGGGTAGCACAGGGTGAGCACAGGATGAGCTCAGTGTTAGCAGAATGTGAGCAGAGTGTAAGCACAGGGTGTGCTCAGTTTGAGAACAGTGTGAGCACAGGGTGAACAGAGGCTGAGCACAGTGTTTTCAGAGTGTGAGCACACGGTGAGCACAATGTGAGCACAGTTTGAGTACAGGGTGAGCTCAGTGTGAGCGCAGGGTGAGCACACGGTGAGCACAATGTGAGCACAGTTTGAGTACAGGGGGAGCTCAGTGTGAGCACATTGTGAGCAAAGTGTGAGCACAGGGTGAGCGCAGGGTGAACACAGGGTGAGCACAGTGTGAGCACAGTGTGAGCACAGTGTGAGCACAGGGTGAGTGCAGGGTGAACACAGTGTGAGCGCAGGGTGAGTGCAGGGTGAGCACAGTGTGAGCACAGTGTGAGCACAGTGTGAGCACAAAGTGAGCACAGGGTGAGCGCAGGTTGAGCACAGGGTGAGCACAAGGTGAGCACCGGGTGAGCAGAGTGTGAGCACAGAGTGAGCACAGTGTGTGCACAGTGTGAGCACAGGGTGAGCACAGGGTGAGCACAGGGTGAGCACAGGGTGAGCACAGGGTGAGCTCAGGTTGAACGCAGGTTGAGCACAGGGTGAGCACAGTCTGAGCACAGGGGGAGCACAGCGTGAGCAAAGTGTGAGCATAGTGTGAGTACAGGGTGAGTACAGTGTGAGCACAGCGTGAGCACAGGGTGAGCAAAGTGTGAGCGCAGGGTGAGCGCAGGGTGAGCACAGGGTGAGCACAGGGTGAGCTCAGTATGAGCACAGTGGGAGCACAGGGTGAGTGCAGGGTGAGCACAGTGTGAGCACAGGGTGAGTGCAGGGTGAGCACAGTGTGAGCACAGTGTGAGCGCAGGGTGAGTGCAGGGTGAGCACAGTGTGAGCACAGGGTGAGTGCAGGGTGAGCACAGGGTGAGCACAGTGTGAGCACAGTGTGAGCACAGGGTGAGTGCTGGGTGATCACGGTGTGAGCGCAGGGTGAGCAAAGGGTGAGCACAGGGTGAGCTCAGTATGAGCACAGTGTGAGCACAGTGTGAGCACAGTGTGAGCACAGGGTGAGTGCAGGGTGAACACAGTGTGAGCGCAGGGTGAGTGCAGGGTGAGCACAGTGTGAGCACAGTGTGAGCACAGTGTGAGCGCAGGGTGAGTGCAGGGTTAGCACAGGGTGAGTGCAGGGTGAGCACAGTGTGAGCACAGGGTGAGCGCAGGTTGAGCACAGGGTGATCACAGGATGAGCTCAGTGTTAGCAGAGTGTGAGCAGAGTGTAAGCACAGGTTGTGCTCAGTGTGAGCACAGTGTGAGCACAGGGTGAACAGAGGCTGAGCACAGTGTTTTCAGAGTGTGAGCACACAGTGAGCACAATGTGAGCACAGTTTGAGTACAGGGTGAGCTCAGTGTGAGCACATTGTGAGCACAGTGAGAGCACAGTGTTAGTGCAGGGTTAGCACAGGGTGAACGCAGTGTGAGCACAGTGTGAGCGCTGGGTGAGCGCAGGCTGAGCACAGGGTAGCACAGGGTGAGCACAGGATGAGCTCAGTGTTAGCAGAATGTGAGCAGCGTGTAAGCACAGGGTGTGCTCAGTTTGAGCACAGTGTGAGCACAGGGTGAACAGAGGCTGAGCACAGTGTTTTCAGAGTGTGAGCACACGGTGAGCACAATGTGAGCACAGTTTGAGTACAGGGTGAGCTCAGTGTGAGCGCAGGGTGAGCACACGGTGAGCACAATGTGAGCACAGTTTGAGTACAGGGGGAGCTCAGTGTGAGCACATTGTGAGCAAAGTGTGAGCACAGGGTGAGCGCAGGGTGAACACAGGGTGAGCTCAGGGTGAGTGCAGGGTGAGCACAGTTTGAGCGCAGGGTGAGTGCTGGGTGAGCACAGTGTGAGCACAGTGTGAACGCAGGGTGAGCGCAGGGTGAGCACAGTGTGAGCAAATGTTGAGCACAGTCTGAGCACAGGGTGAGCACAGGGTGAGTACAGGGTGAGCACAGGGTGAGCACAGGGTGAACGCAGTGTGAGCGCAGGGTGAGCACAGGGTGAGCACAGGGTGAACTCAGGTTGAGCACAGGTTGAGAACAGGGTGAGCACAGTGTGAGCACAGGGTGAGCACAGTGTGAGCGCAGGGTGAGCGCAGGGTGAGCACAGTGTGAGCACAGTGCGAGCTCAGTATGAGCACAGTGTGAGCACAGTGTGAGCACAGGCTGAGTGCAGGGTGTGCACAGTGTGAGCACAGTGTGAGCACAGGGTGAGCACAGGGTGAGCACAGTGTGAGCGCAGGGTGAGCACAGTGTGAGCACAGGGTGAGCTCAGTATGAGCACAGTGTGAGCACACTGTGAGCGCAGGGTGAGTGCAGGGTGAGCACAGTGTGAGCGCATGGTGAGTGCAGGGTGAGCACTGTGTGAGCAGAGTGTGAACACAGGGTGAGCTCAGTGTGAGCAAAGTGTGAGCACAGGATGAGTGCAGGGTGAGCACAGTGTGTGCACAGTGTGAGCACAAAGTGAGCACAGGGTGAGCGCAGGTTGAGCACAGGGTGAGCACAAGGTGAGCACCGGGTGAGCAGAGTGTGAGCACAGGGTGAGCACAGTGTGTGCACAGTGTGAGCACAGGGTGAGCACAGGGTGAGCACAGGGTGAGCACAGGGTGAGCACAGGGTGAGCTCAGGTTGAACGCAGGTTGAGCACAGGGTGAGCACAGTCTGAGCACAGGGGGAGCACAGCGTGAGCAAAGTGTGAGCATAGTGTGAGTACAGGGTGAGTACAGTGTGAGCACAGCGTGAGCACAGGGTGAGCAAAGTGTGAGCGCAGGGTGAGCGCAGGGTGAGCACAGGGTGAGCACAGGGTGAGCTCAGTATGAGCACAGTGGGAGCACAGTGTGAGCACAGGGTGAGTGCAGGGTGAGCACAGTGTGAGCACAGGGTGAGTGCAGGGTGAGCACAGTGTGAGCACAGTGTGAGCGCAGGGTGAGTGCAGGGTGAGCACAGTGTGAGCACAGGGTGAGTGCAGGGTGAGCACAGGGTGAACACAGTGTGAGCACAGTGTGAGCACAGGGTGAGTGCTGGGTGATCACGGTGTGAGCGCAGGGTGAGCAAAGGGTGAGCACAGGGTGAGCTCAGTATGAGCACAGTGTGAGCACAGTGTGAGCACAGTGTGAGCACAGGGTGAGTGCAGGGTGAACACAGTGTGAGCGCAGGGTGAGTGCAGGGTGAGCACAGTGTGAGCACAGTGTGAGCGCAGGGTGAGTGCAGGGTTAGCACAGGGTGAGTGCAGGGTGAGCACAGTGTGAGCACAGGGTGAGCGCAGGTTGAGCACAGGGTGATCACAGGATGAGCTCAGTGTTAGCAGAGTGTGAGCAGAGTGTAAGCACAGGTTGTGCTCAGTGTGAGCACAGTGTGAGCACAGGGTGAACAGAGGCTGAGCACAGTGTTTTCAGAGTGTGAGCACACAGTGAGCACAATGTGAGCACAGTTTGAGTACAGGGTGAGCTCAGTGTGAGCACATTGTGAGCACAGTGAGAGCACAGTGTTAGTGCAGGGTTAGCACAGGGTGAACGCAGTGTGAGCACAGTGTGAGCGCTGGGTGAGCGCAGGCTGAGCACAGGGTAGCACAGGGTGAGCACAGGATGAGCTCAGTGTTAGCAGAATGTGAGCAGCGTGTAAGCACAGGGTGTGCTCAGTTTGAGCACAGTGTGAGCACAGGGTGAACAGAGGCTGAGCACAGTGTTTTCAGAGTGTGAGCACACGGTGAGCACAATGTGAGCACAGTTTGAGTACAGGGTGAGCTCAGTGTGAGCGCAGGGTGAGCACACGGTGAGCACAATGTGAGCACAGTTTGAGTACAGGGGGAGCTCAGTGTGAGCACATTGTGAGCAAAGTGTGAGCACAGGGTGAGCGCAGGGTGAACACAGGGTGAGCTCAGGGTGAGTGCAGGGTGAGCACAGTTTGAGCGCAGGGTGAGTGCTGGGTGAGCACAGTGTGAGCACAGTGTGAACGCAGGGTGAGCGCAGGGTGAGCACAGTGTGAGCAAATGTTGAGCACAGTCTGAGCACAGGGTGAGCACAGGGTGAGTACAGGGTGAGCACAGGGTGAGCACAGGGTGAACGCAGTGTGAGCGCAGGGTGAGCACAGGGTGGGCACAAGGTGAGCACAGGGTGAGCACAGGGTGAACTCAGGTTGAGCACAGGTTGAGAACAGGGTGAGCACAGTGTGAGCACAGGGTGAGCACAGTGTGAGCGCAGGGTGAGCGCAGGGTGAGCACAGTGTGAGCACAGTGCGAGCTCAGTATGAGCACAGTGTGAGCACAGTGTGAGCACAGGCTGAGTGCAGGGTGTGCACAGTGTGAGCACAGTGTGAGCACAGGGTGAGCACAGGGTGAGCACAGTGTGAGCGCAGGGTGAGCACAGTGTGAGCACAGGGTGAGCTCAGTATGAGCACAGTGTGAGCACACTGTGAGCGCAGGGTGAGTGCAGGGTGAGCACAGTGTGAGCGCATGGTGAGTGCAGGGTGAGCACTGTGTGAGCAGAGTGTGAACACAGGGTGAGCTCAGTGTGAGCAAAGTGTGAGCACAGGATGAGTGCAGGGTGAGCACAGTGTGTGCACAGTGTGAGCACAAAGTGAGCACAGGGTGAGCGCAGGTTGAGCACAGGGTGAGCACAAGGTGAGCACCGGGTGAGCAGAGTGTGAGCACAGGGTGAGCACTGTGTGTGCACAGTGTGAGCACAGGGTGAGCACAGGGTGAGCACAGGGTGAGCACAGGGTGAGCACAGGGTGAGCTCAGGTTGAACGCAGGTTGAGCACAGGGTGAGCACAGTCTGAGCACAGGGGGAGCACAGCGTGAGCAAAGTGTGAGCATAGTGTGAGTACAGGGTGAGTACAGTGTGAGCACAGCGTGAGCACAGGGTGAGCAAAGTGTGAGCGCAGGGTGAGCGCAGGGTGAGCACAGGGTGAGCACAGGGTGAGCTCAGTATGAGCACAGTGGGAGCACAGTGTGAGCACAGGGTGAGTGCAGGGTGAGCACAGTGTGAGCACAGGGTGAGTGCAGGGTGAGCACAGTGTGAGCACAGTGTGAGCGCAGGGTGAGTGCAGGGTGAGCACAGTGTGAGCACAGGGTGAGTGCAGGGTGAGCACAGGGTGAGCACAGTGTGAGCACAGTGTGAGCACAGGGTGAGTGCTGGGTGATCACGGTGTGAGCGCAGGGTGAGCAAAGGGTGAGCACAGGGTGAGCTCAGTATGAGCACAGTGTGAGCACAGTGTGAGCACAGTGTGAGCACAGGGTGAGTGCAGGGTGAACACAGTGTGAGCGCAGGGTGAGTGCAGGGTGAGCACAGTGTGAGCACAGTGTGAGCGCAGGGTGAGCGCAGGGTGAGCACAGGGCGAGCGCAGGGTGAGCGCAGGGCGAGCGCAGGGTGAGCACAAGGTGAGCACAGTGTGAGCACAGTGTGAGCGCAGGGTGAGTGCAGGGTTAGCACAGGGTGAGTGCAGGGTGAGCACAGTGTGAGCACAGGGTGAGCGCAGGTTGAGCACAGGGTGATCACAGGATGAGCTCAGTGTTAGCAGAGTGTGAGCAGAGTGTAAGCACAGGTTGTGCTCAGTGTGAGCACAGTGTGAGCACAGGGTGAACAGAGGCTGAGCACAGTGTTTTCAGAGTGTGAGCACACAGTGAGCACAATGTGAGCACAGTTTGAGTACAGGGTGAGCTCAGTGTGAGCACATTGTGAGCACAGTGAGAGCACAGTGTTAGTGCAGGGTTAGCACAGGGTGAACGCAGTGTGAGCACAGTGTGAGCGCTGGGTGAGCGCAGGCTGAGCACAGGGTAGCACAGGGTGAGCACAGGATGAGCTCAGTGTTAGCAGAATGTGAGCAGAGTGTAAGCACAGGGTGTGCTCAGTTTGAGAACAGTGTGAGCACAGGGTGAACAGAGGCTGAGCACAGTGTTTTCAGAGTGTGAGCACACGGTGAGCACAATGTGAGCACAGTTTGAGTACAGGGTGAGCTCAGTGTGAGCGCAGGGTGAGCACACGGTGAGCACAATGTGAGCACAGTTTGAGTACAGGGGGAGCTCAGTGTGAGCACATTGTGAGCAAAGTGTGAGCACAGGGTGAGCGCAGGGTGAACACAGGGTGAGCTCAGCGTGAGCACAGTGTGAGCACAGGGTGAGCACAGCGTGAGCTCAGTGTGAGCACAGAGAGAGCACAGGGTGAGTGCAGGGTGAGCACAGTTTGAGCGCAGGGTGAGTGCAGGGTGAGCACAGTGTGAGCACAGTGTGAACGCAGGGTGAGCGCAGGGTGAGCACAGTGTGAGCAAATGTTGAGCACAGTCTGAGCACAGGGTGAGCACAGGGTGAGTACAGGGTGAGCACAGGGTGAGCACAGGGTGAGAGCAGGGTGAACGCAGTGTGAGTGCAGGGTGAGCACAGGGTGAGCACAAGGTGAGCACAGGGTGAGCACAGGGTGAACTCAGGTTGAGCACAGGTTGAGCACAGGGTGAGCACAGTGTGAGCACAGGGTGAGCACAGTGTGAGCGCAGGGTGAGCGCAGGGTGAGCACAGTGTGAGCACAGGGCGAGCTCAGTATGAGCACAGTGTGAGCACAGTGTGAGCACAGGCTGAGTGCAGGGTGTGCACAGTGTGAGCACAGTGTGAGCACAGGGTGAGCACAGGGTGAGCACAGTGTGAGCGCAGGGTGAGCACAGTGTGAGCACAGGGTGAGCTCAGTATGTGCACAGTGTGAGCACACTGTGAGCGCAGGGTGAGTGCAGGGTGAGCACAGTGTGAGCGCATGGTGAGTGCAGGGTGAGCACAGTGTGAGCAGAGTGTGAACACAGGGTGAGCTCAGTGTGAGCAAAGTGTGAGCACAGGATGAGTGCAGGGTGAGCACAGTGTGTGCACAATGTGAGCACAAAGTGAGCACAGGGTGAGCGCAGGGTGAGCACAGGGTGAGCACAAGGTGAGCACCGGGTGAGCAGAGTGTGAGCACAGGTTGAGTACAGTGTGTGCACAGTGTGAGCACAGGGTGAGCACAGGGTGAGCACAGGGTGAGCAAAGTGTGAGCACAGTGTGAGTACAGGGTGAGTACAGTGTGAGCACAGTGTGAGCACAGGGTGAGCAAAGTGTGAGCGCAGGGTGAGCGCAGGGCGAGCACAGGGTGAGCACAGTGTGAGCTCAGTATGAGCACAGTGGGAGCACAGTGTGAGCACAGGGTGAGTGCAGGGTGAGCACAGTGTGAGCACAGGGTGAGTGCAGGGTGAGCCCAGTGTGAGCACAGTGTGAGCGCAGGGTGAGTGCAGGGTGAGCACAGTGTGAGCACAGGGTGAGTGCAGGGTGAGCACAGGGTGAGCACAGTGTGAGCACAGTGTGAGCACAGGGTGAGTGCTGGGTGATCACGGTGTGAGCGCAGGGTGAGCGCAGGGTGAGCACAGTGTGAGCTCAGTATGAGCACAGTGTGAGCACAGTGTGAGCACAGTGTGAGCACAGGGTGAGTGCAGGGTGAACACAGTGTGAGCGCAGGGTGAGTGCAGGGTGTGCACAGTGTGAGCACAGTGTGAGCGCAGGGTGAGCGCAGGTTGAGCAGAGTGTGAGCTGAGTGTTAGCACAGGTTGTGCTCAGTGTGAGCACAGTGTGAGCACAGGGTGAACAGAGGCTGAGCACAGTGTTTTCAGAGTGTGAGCACACAGTGAGCACAATGTGAGCACAGTTTGAGTACAGGGTGAGCTCAGTGTGAGCACATTGTGAGCACAGTGAGAGCACAGTGTGAGTGCAGGGTTAGCACAGGGTGAGCTCAGTGTGAGCACAGTGTGAGCACTGGGTGAGCGCAGGCTGAGCACAGGGTAGCACAGGGTGAGCACAGGATGAGCTCAGTGTTAGCAGAATGTGAGCAGAGTGTAAGCACAGGGTGTGCTCAGTTTGAGCACAGTTTGAGTACAGGGTGAGCTCAGTGTGAGCGCAGGGTGAGCACACGGTGAGCACAATGTGAGCACAGTTTTTGTACAGGGGGAGCTCAGTGTGAGCACATTGTGAGCACAGTGTGAGCACAGGGTGAGCGCAGGGTGAGCACATGGTGAGCTCAGTGTGAGCTCAGTGTGAGCACAGTGTGAGCGCAGGTGAGCGCAGGTTGAGCACAGGTGATCACAGGATGAGCTCAGTGTTAGCAGAGTGTGAGCAGAGTGTAAGCACAGGTTGTGCTCAGTGTGAGCACAGTGTGAGCACAGGGTGAACAGAGGCTGAGCACAGTGTTTTCAGAGTGTGAGCACACAGTGAGCACAATGTGAGCACAGTTTGAGTACAGGGTGAGCTCAGTGTGAGCACATTGTGAGCACAGTGAGAGCACAGTGTGAGTGCAGGGTTAGCACAGGGTGAACGCAGTGTGAGCACAGTGTGAGCGCTGGGTGAGCGCAGGCTGAGCACAGGGTAGCACAGGGTGAGCACAGGATGAGCTCAGTGTTAGCAGAATGTGAGCAGAGTGTAAGCACAGGGTGTGCTCAGTTTGAGCACAGTGTGAGCACAGGGTGAACAGAGGCTGAGCACAGTGTTTTCAGAGTGTGAGCACACGGTGAGCACAATGTGAGCACAGTTTGAGTACAGGGTGAGCTCAGTGTGAGCGCAGGGTGAGCACACGGTGAGCACAATGTGAGCACAGTTTGAGTACAGGGGGAGCTCAGTGTGAGCACATTGTGAGCAAAGTGTGAGCACAGGGTGAGCGCAGGGTGAACACAGGGTGAGCTCAGGGTGAGTGCAGGGTGAGCACAGTTTGAGCGCAGGGTGAGTGCTGGGTGAGCACAGTGTGAGCACAGTGTGAACGCAGGGTGAGCGCAGGGTGAGCACAGTGTGAGCAAATGTTGAGCACAGTCTGAGCACAGGGTGAGCACAGGGTGAGTACAGGGTGAGCACAGGGTGAGCACAGGGTGAACGCAGTGTGAGCGCAGGGTGAGCACAGGGTGGGCACAAGGTGAGCACAGGGTGAGCACAGGGTGAACTCAGGTTGAGCACAGGTTGAGAACAGGGTGAGCACAGTGTGAGCACAGGGTGAGCACAGTGTGAGCGCAGGGTGAGCGCAGGGTGAGCACAGTGTGAGCACAGTGCGAGCTCAGTATGAGCACAGTGTGAGCACAGTGTGAGCACAGGCTGAGTGCAGGGTGTGCACAGTGTGAGCACAGTGTGAGCACAGGGTGAGCACAGGGTGAGCACAGTGTGAGCGCAGGGTGAGCACAGTGTGAGCACAGGGTGAGCTCAGTATGAGCACAGTGTGAGCACACTGTGAGCGCAGGGTGAGTGCAGGGTGAGCACAGTGTGAGCGCATGGTGAGTGCAGGGTGAGCACTGTGTGAGCAGAGTGTGAACACAGGGTGAGCTCAGTGTGAGCAAAGTGTGAGCACAGGATGAGTGCAGGGTGAGCACAGTGTGTGCACAGTGTGAGCACAAAGTGAGCACAGGGTGAGCGCAGGTTGAGCACAGGGTGAGCACAAGGTGAGCACCGGGTGAGCAGAGTGTGAGCACAGGGTGAGCACTGTGTGTGCACAGTGTGAGCACAGGGTGAGCACAGGGTGAGCATAGGGTGAGCACAGGGTGAGCACAGGGTGAGCTCAGGTTGAACGCAGGTTGAGCACAGGGTGAGCACAGTCTGAGCACAGGGGGAGCACAGCGTGAGCAAAGTGTGAGCATAGTGTGAGTACAGGGTGAGTACAGTGTGAGCACAGCGTGAGCACAGGGTGAGCAAAGTGTGAGCGCAGGGTGAGCGCAGGGTGAGCACAGGGTGAGCACAGGGTGAGCTCAGTATGAGCACAGTGGGAGCACAGTGTGAGCACAGGGTGAGTGCAGGGTGAGCACAGTGTGAGCACAGGGTGAGTGCAGGGTGAGCACAGTGTGAGCACAGTGTGAGCGCAGGGTGAGTGCAGGGTGAGCACAGTGTGAGCACAGGGTGAGTGCAGGGTGAGCACAGGGTGAGCACAGTGTGAGCACAGTGTGAGCACAGGGTGAGTGCTGGGTGATCACGGTGTGAGCGCAGGGTGAGCAAAGGGTGAGCACAGGGTGAGCTCAGTATGAGCACAGTGTGAGCACAGTGTGAGCACAGTGTGAGCACAGGGTGAGAGCAGGGTGAACACAGTGTGAGCGCAGGGTGAGTGCAGGGTGAGCACAGTGTGAGCACAGTGTGAGCGCAGGGTGAGCGCAGGGTGAGCGCAGGGCGAGCGCAGGGTGAGCGCAGGGCGAGCGCAGGGTGAGCACAAGGTGAGCACAGTGTGAGCACAGTGTGAGCGCAGGGTGAGTGCAGGGTTAGCACAGGGTGAGTGCAGGGTGAGCACAGTGTGAGCACAGGGTGAGCGCAGGTTGAGCACAGGGTGATCACAGGATGAGCACAGGGTGAACAGAGGCTGAGCACAGTGTTTTCAGAGTGTGAGCACACAGTGAACACAATGTGAGCACAGTTTGAGTACAGGGTGAGCTCAGTGTGAGCACATTGTGAGCACAGTGAGAGCACAGTGTTAGTGCAGGGTTAGCACAGGGTGAACGCAGTGTGAGCACAGTGTGAGCGCTGGGTGAGCGCAGGCTGAGCACAGGGTAGCACAGGGTGAGCACAGGATGAGCTCAGTGTTAGCAGAATGTGAGCAGAGTGTAAGCACAGGGTGTGCTCAGTTTGAGAACAGTGTGAGCACAGGGTGAACAGAGGCTGAGCACAGTGTTTTCAGAGTGTGAGCACACGGTGAGCACAATGTGAGCACAGTTTGAGTACAGGGTGAGCTCAGTGTGAGCGCAGGGTGAGCACACGGTGAGCACAATGTGAGCACAGTTTGAGTACAGGGGGAGCTCAGTGTGAGCACATTGTGAGCAAAGTGTGAGCACAGGGTGAGCGCAGGGTGAACACAGGGTGAGCACAGTGTGAGCACAGTGTGAGCACAGGGTGAGTGCAGGGTGAACACAGTGTGAGCGCAGGGTGAGTGCAGGGTGAGCACAGTGTGAGCACAGTGTGAGCACAGTGTGAGCGCAGGGTGAGTGCAGGGTTAGCACAGGGTGAGTGCAGGGTGAGCACAGTGTGAGCAGAGGGTGAGCACAGGGTGAGTGCAGGGTGAACACAGTGTGAGCGCAGGGTGAGTGCAGGGTGAGCACAGTGTGAGCACAGTGTGAGCGCAGGGTGAGCGCAGGGTGAGCGCAGGGCGAGCGCAGGGTGAGCACAAGGTGAGCACAGTGTGAGCACAGTGTGAGCGCAGGGTGAGTGCAGGGTTAGCACAGGGTGAGCGCAGTGTGAGCACAGTGTGAGCACAGGGTGAGCGCAGGGTGAGCACAGGGTGATCACAGGATGAGCTCAGTGTTAGCAGAGTGTGAGCAGAGTGTAAGCACAGGTTGTGCTCAGTGTGAGCACAGTGTGAGCACAGGGTGAACAGAGGCTGAGCACAGTGTTTTCAGAGTGTGAGCACACAGTGAGCACAATGTGAGCACAGTTTGAGTACAGTGTGAGCTCAGTGTGAGCACATTGTGAGCACAGTGAGAGCACAGTGTGAGTGCAGGGTTAGCACAGGGTGAGCGCAGTGTGAGCACAGTGTGAGCGCTGGGTGAGCGCAGGCTGAGCACAGGGTAGCACTGGGTGAGCACAGGATGAGCTCAGTGTTAGCAGAATGTGAGCAGAGTGTAAGCACAGGGTGTGCTCAGTTTGAGCACAGTGTGAGCACAAGGTGAACAGAGGCTGAGCACAGTGTTTTCAGAGTGTGAGCACACGGTGAGCACAATGTGAGCACAGTTTGAGTACAGGGTGAGCTCAGTGTGAGCACATTGTGAGCACAGTGTGAGCACAGGGTGAGCGCAGGGTGAACACAGGGTGAGCTCAGTGTGAGCACAGTGTGAGCACAGGGTGAGCACAGGGTGAGCTCAGTGTGAGCACAGAGAGAGCACAGGGTGAGTGCAGGGTGAGCACAGTTTGAGCGCAGGGTGAGTGCTGGGTGAGCACAGTGTGAGCACAGTGTGAGCACACTGTGAGCGCAGGGTGAGTGCAGGGTGAGCACAGTGTGAGCGCATGGTGAGTGCAGGGTGAGCACTGTGTGAGCAGAGTGTGAACACAGGGTGAGCTCAGTGTGAGCAAAGTGTGAGCACAGGATGAGTGCAGGGTGAGCACAGTGTGTGCACAGTGTGAGCACAAAGTGAGCACAGGGTGAGCGCAGGTTGAGCACAGGGTGAGCACAAGGTGAGCACCGGGTGAGCAGAGTGTGAGCACAGAGTGAGCACAGTGTGTGCACAGTGTGAGCACAGGGTGAGCACAGGGTGAGCACAGGGTGAGCACAGGGTGAGCACAGGGTGAGCTCAGGTTGAACGCAGGTTGAGCACAGGGTGAGCACAGTCTGAGCACAGGGGGAGCACAGCGTGAGCAAAGTGTGAGCATAGTGTGAGTACAGGGTGAGTACAGTGTGTGCACAGCGTGAGCACAGGGTGAGCAAAGTGTGAGCGCAGGGTGAGCGCAGGGTGAGCACAGGGTGAGCACAGGGTGAGCTCAGTATGAGCACAGTGGGAGCACAGTGTGAGCACAGGGTGAGTGCAGGGTGAGCACAGTGTGAGCACAGTGTGAGTGCAGGGTGAGCACAGTGTGAGCACAGTGTGAGCGCAGGGTGAGTGCAGGGTGAGCACAGTGTGAGCACAGGGTGAGTGCAGGGTGAGCACAGGGTGAGCACAGTGTGAGCACAGTGTGAGCACAGGGTGAGTGCTGGGTGATCACGGTGTGAGCGCAGGGTGAGCAAAGGGTGAGCACAGGGTGAGCTCAGTATGAGCACAGTGTGAGCACAGTGTGAGCACAGTGTGAGCACAGGGTGAGTGCAGGGTGAACACAGTGTGAGCGCAGGGTGAGTGCAGGGTGAGCACAGTGTGAGCACAGTGTGAGCACAGTGTGAGCGCAGGGTGAGTGCAGGGTTAGCACAGGGTGAGTGCAGGGTGAGCACAGTGTGAGCACAGGGTGAGCGCAGGTTGAGCACAGGGTGATCACAGGATGAGCTCAGTGTTAGCAGAGTGTGAGCAGAGTGTAAGCACAGGTTGTGCTCAGTGTGAGCACAGTGTGAGCACAGGGTGAACAGAGGCTGAGCACAGTGTTTTCAGAGTGTGAGCACACAGTGAGCACAATGTGAGCACAGTTTGAGTACAGGGTGAGCTCAGTGTGAGCACATTGTGAGCACAGTGAGAGCACAGTGTTAGTGCAGGGTTAGCACAGGGTGAACGCAGTGTGAGCACAGTGTGAGCGCTGGGTGAGCGCAGGCTGAGCACAGGGTAGCACAGGGTGAGCACAGGATGAGCTCAGTGTTAGCAGAATGTGAGCAGCGTGTAAGCACAGGGTGTGCTCAGTTTGAGCACAGTGTGAGCACAGGGTGAACAGAGGCTGAGCACAGTGTTTTCAGAGTGTGAGCACACGGTGAGCACAATGTGAGCACAGTTTGAGTACAGGGTGAGCTCAGTGTGAGCGCAGGGTGAGCACACGGTGAGCACAATGTGAGCACAGTTTGAGTACAGGGGGAGCTCAGTGTGAGCACATTGTGAGCAAAGTGTGAGCACAGGGTGAGCGCAGGGTGAACACAGGGTGAGCTCAGGGTGAGTGCAGGGTGAGCACAGTTTGAGCGCAGGGTGAGTGCTGGGTGAGCACAGTGTGAGCACAGTGTGAACGCAGGGTGAGCGCAGGGTGAGCACAGTGTGAGCAAATGTTGAGCACAGTCTGAGCACAGGGTGAGCACAGGGTGAGTACAGGGTGAGCACAGGGTGAGCACAGGGTGAACGCAGTGTGAGCGCAGGGTGAGCACAGGGTGAGCACAGGGTGAACTCAGGTTGAGCACAGGTTGAGAACAGGGTGAGCACAGTGTGAGCACAGGGTGAGCACAGTGTGAGCGCAGGGTGAGCGCAGGGTGAGCACAGTGTGAGCACAGTGCGAGCTCAGTATGAGCACAGTGTGAGCACAGTGTGAGCACAGGCTGAGTGCAGGGTGTGCACAGTGTGAGCACAGTGTGAGCACAGGGTGAGCACAGGGTGAGCACAGTGTGAGCGCAGGGTGAGCACAGTGTGAGCACAGGGTGAGCTCAGTATGAGCACAGTGTGAGCACACTGTGAGCGCAGGGTGAGTGCAGGGTGAGCACAGTGTGAGCGCATGGTGAGTGCAGGGTGAGCACTGTGTGAGCAGAGTGTGAACACAGGGTGAGCTCAGTGTGAGCAAAGTGTGAGCATAGGATGAGTGCAGGGTGAGCACAGTGTGTGCACAGTGTGAGCACAGGGTGAGCACAGGGTGAGCGCAGGGTGAGCACAGGGTGAGCACAAGGTGAGCACCGGGTGAGCAGAGTGTGAGCACAGCTGAGCACAGGGTGAGCACAGGGTGAGCACAGGGTGAGCTCAGGTTGAACACAGGTTGAGCACAGGGTGAGCACAGTCTGAGCACAGGGGGAGCACAGCGTGAGCAAAGTGTGAGCACAGTGTGAGTACAGGGTGAGTACAGTGTGAGCACAGTGTGAGCACAGGGTGAGCAAAGTGTGAGCGCAGGGTGAGCGCAGGGTGAGCACAGGGTGAGCACATGGTGAGCTCAGTATGAGCACAGTGGGAGCACAGTGTGAGCACAGGGTGAGTGCAGGGTGAGCACAGTGTGAGCACAGGGTGAGTGCAGGGTGAGCACAGTGTGAGCACAGTGTGAGCGCAGGGTGAGTGCAGGGTGAGCACAGTGTGAGCACAGGGTGAGTGCAGGGTGAGCACAGGGTGAGCACAGTGTGAGCACAGTGTGAGCACAGGGTGAGTGCTGGGTGATCACGGTGTGAGCGCAGGGTGAGCAAAGGGTGAGCACAGGGTGAGCTCAGTATGAGCACAGTGTGAGCACAGTGTGAGCACAGTGTGAGCACAGGGTGAGTGCAGGGTGAACACAGTGTGAGCGCAGGGTGAGTGCAGGGTGAGCACAGTGTGAGCACAGTGTGAGCACAGTGTGAGCGCAGGGTGAGTGCAGGGTTAGCACAGGGTGAGTGCAGGGTGAGCACAGTGTGAGCACAGGGTGAGCGCAGGTTGAGCACAGGGTGATCACAGGATGAGCTCAGTGTTAGCAGAGTGTGAGCAGAGTGTAAGCACAGGTTGTGCTCAGTGTGAGCACAGTGTGAGCACAGGGTGAACAGAGGCTGAGCACAGTGTTTTCAGAGTGTGAGCACACAGTGAGCACAATGTGAGCACAGTTTGAGTACAGGGTGAGCTCAGTGTGAGCACATTGTGAGCACAGTGAGAGCACAGTGTTAGTGCAGGGTTAGCACAGGGTGAACGCAGTGTGAGCACAGTGTGAGCGCTGGGTGAGCGCAGGCTGAGCACAGGGTAGCACAGGGTGAGCACAGGATGAGCTCAGTGTTAGCAGAATGTGAGCAGCGTGTAAGCACAGGGTGTGCTCAGTTTGAGCACAGTGTGAGCACAGGGTGAACAGAGGCTGAGCACAGTGTTTTCAGAGTGTGAGCACACGGTGAGCACAATGTGAGCACAGTTTGAGTACAGGGTGAGCTCAGTGTGAGCGCAGGGTGAGCACACGGTGAGCACAATGTGAGCACAGTTTGAGTACAGGGGGAGCTCAGTGTGAGCACATTGTGAGCAAAGTGTGAGCACAGGGTGAGCGCAGGGTGAACACAGGGTGAGCTCAGGGTGAGTGCAGGGTGAGCACAGTTTGAGCGCAGGGTGAGTGCTGGGTGAGCACAGTGTGAGCACAGTGTGAACGCAGGGTGAGCGCAGGGTGAGCACAGTGTGAGCAAATGTTGAGCACAGTCTGAGCACAGGGTGAGCACAGGGTGAGTACAGGGTGAGCACAGGGTGAGCACAGGGTGAACGCAGTGTGAGCGCAGGGTGAGCACAGGGTGGGCACAAGGTGAGCACAGGGTGAGCACAGGGTGAACTCAGGTTGAGCACAGGTTGAGAACAGGGTGAGCACAGTGTGAGCACAGGGTGAGCACAGTGTGAGCGCAGGGTGAGCGCAGGGTGAGCACAGTGTGAGCACAGTGCGAGCTCAGTATGAGCACAGTGTGAGCACAGGCTGAGTGCAGGGTGTGCACAGTGTGAGCACAGTGTGAGCACAGGGTGAGCACAGGGTGAGCACAGTGTGAGCGCAGGGTGAGCACAGTGTGAGCACAGGGTGAGCTCAGTATGAGCACAGTGTGAGCACACTGTGAGCGCAGGGTGAGTGCAGGGTGAGCACAGTGTGAGCGCATGGTGAGTGCAGGGTGAGCACTGTGTGAGCAGAGTGTGAACACAGGGTGAGCTCAGTGTGAGCAAAGTGTGAGCACAGGATGAGTGCAGGGTGAGCACAGTGTGTGCACAGTGTGAGCACAAAGTGAGCACAGGGTGAGCGCAGGTTGAGCACAGGGTGAGCACAAGGTGAGCACCGGGTGAGCAGAGTGTGAGCACAGGGTGAGCACTGTGTGTGCACAGTGTGAGCACAGGGTGAGCACAGGGTGAGCACAGGGTGAGCACAGGGTGAGCACAGGGTGAGCTCAGGTTGAACGCAGGTTGAGCACAGGGTGAGCACAGTCTGAGCACAGGGGGAGCACAGCGTGAGCAAAGTGTGAGCATAGTGTGAGTACAGGGTGAGTACAGTGTGAGCACAGCGTGAGCACAGGGTGAGCAAAGTGTGAGCGCAGGGTGAGCGCAGGGTGAGCACAGGGTGAGCACAGGGTGAGCTCAGTATGAGCACAGTGGGAGCACAGTGTGAGCACAGGGTGAGTGCAGGGTGAGCACAGTGTGAGCACAGGGTGAGTGCAGGGTGAGCACAGTGTGAGCACAGTGTGAGCGCAGGGTGAGTGCAGGGTGAGCACAGTGTGAGCACAGGGTGAGTGCAGGGTGAGCACAGGGTGAGCACAGTGTGAGCACAGTGTGAGCACAGGGTGAGTGCTGGGTGATCACGGTGTGAGCGCAGGGTGAGCAAAGGGTGAGCACAGGGTGAGCTCAGTATGAGCACAGTGTGAGCACAGTGTGAGCACAGTGTGAGCACAGGGTGAGTGCAGGGTGAACACAGTGTGAGCGCAGGGTGAGTGCAGGGTGAGCACAGTGTGAGCACAGTGTGAGCGCAGGGTGAGCGCAGGGTGAGCGCAGGGCGAGCGCAGGGTGAGCGCAGGGCGAGCGCAGGGTGAGCACAAGGTGAGCACAGTGTGAGCACAGTGTGAGCGCAGGGTGAGTGCAGGGTTAGCACAGGGTGAGTGCAGGGTGAGCACAGTGTGAGCACAGGGTGAGCGCAGGTTGAGCACAGGGTGAGTACAGGGTGAGCTCAGTGTGAGCACATTGTGAGCACAGTGAGAGCACAGTGTTAGTGCAGGGTTAGCACAGGGTGAACGCAGTGTGAGCACAGTGTGAGCGCTGGGTGAGCGCAGGCTGAGCACAGGGTAGCACAGGGTGAGCACAGGATGAGCTCAGTGTTAGCAGAATGTGAGCAGAGTGTAAGCACAGGGTGTGCTCAGTTTGAGAACAGTGTGAGCACAGGGTGAACAGAGGCTGAGCACAGTGTTTTCAGAGTGTGAGCACACGGTGAGCACAATGTGAGCACAGTTTGAGTACAGGGTGAGCTCAGTGTGAGCGCAGGGTGAGCACACGGTGAGCACAATGTGAGCACAGTTTGAGTACAGGGGGAGCTCAGTGTGAGCACATTGTGAGCAAAGTGTGAGCACAGGGTGAGCGCAGGGTGAACACAGGGTGAGCTCAGCGTGAGCACAGTGTGAGCACAGGGTGAGCACAGCGTGAGCTCAGTGTGAGCACAGAGAGAGCACAGGGTGAGTGCAGGGTGAGCACAGTTTGAGCGCAGGGTGAGTGCAGGGTGAGCACAGTGTGAGCACAGTGTGAACGCAGGGTGAGCGCAGGGTGAGCACAGTGTGAGCAAATGTTGAGCACAGTCTGAGCACAGGGTGAGCACAGGGTGAGTACAGGGTGAGCACAGGGTGAGCACAGGGTGAGAGCAGGGTGAACGCAGTGTGAGTGCAGGGTGAGCACAGGGTGAGCACAAGGTGAGCACAGGGTGAGCACAGGGTGAACTCAGGTTGAGCACAGGTTGAGCACAGGGTGAGCACAGTGTGAGCACAGGGTGAGCACAGTGTGAGCGCAGGGTGAGCGCAGGGTGAGCACAGTGTGAGCACAGGGCGAGCTCAGTATGAGCACAGTGTGAGCACAGTGTGAGCACAGGCTGAGTGCAGGGTGTGCACAGTGTGAGCACAGTGTGAGCACAGGGTGAGCACAGGGTGAGCACAGTGTGAGCGCAGGGTGAGCACAGTGTGAGCACAGGGTGAGCTCAGTATGTGCACAGTGTGAGCACACTGTGAGCGCAGGGTGAGTGCAGGGTGAGCACAGTGTGAGCGCATGGTGAGTGCAGGGTGAGCACAGTGTGAGCAGAGTGTGAACACAGGGTGAGCTCAGTGTGAGCAAAGTGTGAGCACAGGATGAGTGCAGGGTGAGCACAGTGTGTGCACAATGTGAGCACAAAGTGAGCACAGGGTGAGCGCAGGGTGAGCACAGGGTGAGCACAAGGTGAGCACCGGGTGAGCAGAGTGTGAGCACAGGTTGAGTACAGTGTGTGCACAGTGTGAGCACAGGGTGAGCACAGGGTGAGCACAGGGTGAGCAAAGTGTGAGCACAGTGTGAGTACAGGGTGAGTACAGTGTGAGCACAGTGTGAGCACAGGGTGAGCAAAGTGTGAGCGCAGGGTGAGCGCAGGGCGAGCACAGGGTGAGCACAGTGTGAGCTCAGTATGAGCACAGTGGGAGCACAGTGTGAGCACAGGGTGAGTGCAGGGTGAGCACAGTGTGAGCACAGGGTGAGTGCAGGGTGAGCCCAGTGTGAGCACAGTGTGAGCGCAGGGTGAGTGCAGGGTGAGCACAGTGTGAGCACAGGGTGAGTGCAGGGTGAGCACAGGGTGAGCACAGTGTGAGCACAGTGTGAGCACAGGGTGAGTGCTGGGTGATCACGGTGTGAGCGCAGGGTGAGCGCAGGGTGAGCACAGGGTGAGCTCAGTATGAGCACAGTGTGAGCACAGTGTGAGCACAGTGTGAGCACAGGGTGAGTGCAGGGTGAACACAGTGTGAGCGCAGGGTGAGTGCAGGGTGTGCACAGTGTGAGCACAGTGTGAGCGCAGGGTGAGCGCAGGTTGAGCACAGGGTGATCACAGGATGAGCTCAGTGTTAGCAGAGTGTGAGCAGAGTGTAAGCACAGGTTGTGCTCAGTGTGAGCACAGTGTGAGCACAGGGTGAACAGAGGCTGAGCACAGTGTTTTCAGAGTGTGAGCACACAGTGAGCACAATGTGAGCACAGTTTGAGTACAGGGTGAGCTCAGTGTGAGCACATTGTGAGCACAGTGAGAGCACAGTGTTAGTGCAGGGTTAGCACAGGGTGAACGCAGTGTGAGCACAGTGTGAGCGCTGGGTGAGCGCAGGCTGAGCACAGGGTAGCACAGGGTGAGCACAGGATGAGCTCAGTGTTAGCAGAATGTGAGCAGCGTGTAAGCACAGGGTGTGCTCAGTTTGAGCACAGTGTGAGCACAGGGTGAACAGAGGCTGAGCACAGTGTTTTCAGAGTGTGAGCACACGGTGAGCACAATGTGAGCACAGTTTGAGTACAGGGTGAGCTCAGTGTGAGCGCAGGGTGAGCACACGGTGAGCACAATGTGAGCACAGTTTGAGTACAGGGGGAGCTCAGTGTGAGCACATTGTGAGCAAAGTGTGAGCACAGGGTGAGCGCAGGGTGAACACAGGGTGAGCTCAGGGTGAGTGCAGGGTGAGCACAGTTTGAGCGCAGGGTGAGTGCTGGGTGAGCACAGTGTGAGCACAGTGTGAACGCAGGGTGAGCGCAGGGTGAGCACAGTGTGAGCAAATGTTGAGCACAGTCTGAGCACAGGGTGAGCACAGGGTGAGTACAGGGTGAGCACAGGGTGAGCACAGGGTGAACGCAGTGTGAGCGCAGGGTGAGCACAGGGTGGGCACAAGGTGAGCACAGGGTGAGCACAGGGTGAACTCAGGTTGAGCACAGGTTGAGCACAGGGTGAGCACAGTGTGAGCGCAGGGTGAGCGCAGGGTGAGCACAGTGTGAGCACAGTGCGAGCTCAGTATGAGCACAGTGTGAGCACAGTGTGAGCACAGGCTGAGTGCAGGGTGTGCACAGTGTGAGCACAGTGTGAGCACAGGGTGAGCACAGGGTGAGCACAGTGTGAGCGCAGGGTGAGCACAGTGTGAGCACAGGGTGAGCTCAGTATGAGCACAGTGTGAGCACACTGTGAGCGCAGGGTGAGTGCAGGGTGAGCACAGTGTGAGCGCATGGTGAGTGCAGGGTGAGCACTGTGTGAGCAGAGTGTGAACACAGGGTGAGCTCAGTGTGAGCAAAGTGTGAGCACAGGATGAGTGCAGGGTGAGCACAGTGTGTGCACAGTGTGAGCACAAAGTGAGCACAGGGTGAGCGCAGGTTGAGCACAGGGTGAGCACAAGGTGAGCACCGGGTGAGCAGAGTGTGAGCACAGGGTGAGCACTGTGTGTGCACAGTGTGAGCACAGCATGAGCACAGGGTGAGCACAGGGTGAGCACAGGGTGAGCACAGGGTGAGCTCAGGTTGAACGCAGGTTGAGCACAGGGTGAGCACAGCGTGAGCAAAGTGTGAGCATAGTGTGAGTACAGGGTGAGTACAGTGTGAGCACAGCGTGAGCACAGGGTGAGCAAAGTGTGAGCGCAGGGTGAGCGCAGGGTGAGCACAGGGTGAGCACAGGGTGAGCTCAGTATGAGCACAGTGGGAGCACAGTGTGAGCACAGGGTGAGTGCAGGGTGAGCACAGTGTGAGCACAGGGTGAGTGCAGGGTGAGCACAGTGTGAGCACAGTGTGAGCGCAGGGTGAGTGCAGGGTGAGCACAGTGTGAGCACAGGGTGAGTGCAGGGTGAGCACAGGGTGAGCACAGTGTGAGCACAGTGTGAGCACAGGGTGAGTGCTGGGTGATCACGGTGTGAGCGCAGGGTGAGCAAAGGGTGAGCACAGGGTGAGCTCAGTATGAGCACAGTGTGAGCACAGTGTGAGCACAGTGTGAGCACAGGGTGAGTGCAGGGTGAACACAGTGTGAGCGCAGGGTGAGTGCAGGGTGAGCACAGTGTGAGCACAGTGTGAGCACAGTGTGAGCGCAGGGTGAGTGCAGGGTTAGCACAGGGTGAGTGCAGGGTGAGCACAGTGTGAGCACAGGGTGAGCGCAGGTTGAGCACAGGGTGATCACAGGATGAGCTCAGTGTTAGCAGAGTGTGAGCAGAGTGTAAGCACAGGTTGTGCTCAGTGTGAGCACAGTGTGAGCACAGGGTGAACAGAGGCTGAGCACAGTGTTTTCAGAGTGTGAGCACACAGTGAGCACAATGTGAGCACAGTTTGAGTACAGGGTGAGCTCAGTGTGAGCACATTGTGAGCACAGTGAGAGCACAGTGTTAGTGCAGGGTTAGCACAGGGTGAACGCAGTGTGAGCACAGTGTGAGCGCTGGGTGAGCGCAGGCTGAGCACAGGGTAGCACAGGGTGAGCACAGGATGAGCTCAGTGTTAGCAGAATGTGAGCAGCGTGTAAGCACAGGGTGTGCTCAGTTTGAGCACAGTGTGAGCACAGGGTGAACAGAGGCTGAGCACAGTGTTTTCAGAGTGTGAGCACACGGTGAGCACAATGTGAGCACAGTTTGAGTACAGGGTGAGCTCAGTGTGAGCGCAGGGTGAGCACACGGTGAGCACAATGTGAGCACAGTTTGAGTACAGGGGGAGCTCAGTGTGAGCACATTGTGAGCAAAGTGTGAGCACAGGGTGAGCGCAGGGTGAACACAGGGTGAGCTCAGGGTGAGTGCAGGGTGAGCACAGTTTGAGCGCAGGGTGAGTGCTGGGTGAGCACAGTGTGAGCACAGTGTGAACGCAGGGTGAGCGCAGGGTGAGCACAGTGTGAGCAAATGTTGAGCACAGTCTGAGCACAGGGTGAGCACAGGGTGAGTACAGGGTGAGCACAGGGTGAGCACAGGGTGAACGCAGTGTGAGCGCAGGGTGAGCACAGGGTGGGCACAAGGTGAGCACAGGGTGAGCACAGTGTGAGCACAGTGTGAGCACAGGCTGAGCGCAGGGTGAGCACAGTGTGAGCACAGTGCGAGCTCAGTATGAGCACAGTGTGAGCACAGTGTGAGCACAGGCTGAGTGCAGGGTGTGCACAGTGTGAGCACAGTGTGAGCACAGGGTGAGCACAGGGTGAGCACAGTGTGAGCGCAGGGTGAGCACAGTGTGAGCACAGGGTGAGCTCAGTATGAGCACAGTGTGAGCACACTGTGAGCGCAGGGTGAGTGCAGGGTGAGCACAGTGTGAGCGCATGGTGAGTGCAGGGTGAGCACTGTGTGAGCAGAGTGTGAACACAGGGTGAGCTCAGTGTGAGCAAAGTGTGAGCACAGGATGAGTGCAGGGTGAGCACAGTGTGTGCACAGTGTGAGCACAAAGTGAGCACAGGGTGAGCGCAGGTTGAGCACAGGGTGAGCACAAGGTGAGCACCGGGTGAGCAGAGTGTGAGCACAGGGTGAGCACTGTGTGTGCACAGTGTGAGCACAGGGTGAGCACAGGGTGAGCACAGGGTGAGCACAGGGTGAGCACAGGGTGAGCTCAGGTTGAACGCAGGTTGAGCACAGGTGAGCACAGTCTGAGCACAGGGGGAGCACAGCGTGAGCAAAGTGTGAGCATAGTGTGAGTACAGGGTGAGTACAGTGTGAGCACAGCGTGAGCACAGGGTGAGCAAAGTGTGAGCGCAGGGTGAGCGCAGGGTGAGCACAGGGTGAGCACAGGGTGAGCTCAGTATGAGCACAGTGGGAGCACAGTGTGAGCACAGGGTGAGTGCAGGGTGAGCACAGTGTGAGCACAGGGTGAGTGCAGGGTGAGCACAGTGTGAGCACAGTGTGAGCGCAGGGTGAGTGCAGGGTGAGCACAGTGTGAGCACAGGGTGAGTGCAGGGTGAGCACAGGGTGAGCACAGTGTGAGCACAGTGTGAGCACAGGGTGAGTGCTGGGTGATCACGGTGTGAGCGCAGGGTGAGCAAAGGGTGAGCACAGGGTGAGCTCAGTATGAGCACAGTGTGAGCACAGTGTGAGCACAGTGTGAGCACAGGGTGAGTGCAGGGTGAACACAGTGTGAGCGCAGGGTGAGTGCAGGGTGAGCACATTGTGAGCACAGTGTGAGCGCAGGGTGAGCGCAGGGTGAGCGCAGGGCGAGCGCAGGGTGAGCACAAGGTGAGCACAGTGTGAGCACAGTGTGAGCGCAGGGTGAGTGCAGGGTTAGCACAGGGTGAGTGCAGGGTGAGCACAGTGTGAGCACAGGGTGAGCGCAGGTTGAGCACAGGGTGATCACAGGATGAGCTCAGTGTTAGCAGAGTGTGAGCAGAGTGTAAGCACAGGTTGTGCTCAGTGTGAGCACAGTGTGAGCACAGGGTGAACAGAGGCTGAGCACAGTGTTTTCAGAGTGTGAGCACACAGTGAGCACAATGTGAGCACAGTTTGAGTACAGGGTGAGCTCAGTGTGAGCACATTGTGAGCACAGTGAGAGCACAGTGTTAGTGCAGGGTTAGCACAGGGTGAACGCAGTGTGAGCACAGTGTGAGCGCTGGGTGAGCGCAGGCTGAGCACAGGGTAGCACAGGGTGAGCACAGGATGAGCTCAGTGTTAGCAGAATGTGAGCAGAGTGTAAGCACAGGGTGTGCTCAGTTTGAGAACAGTGTGAGCACAGGGTGAACAGAGGCTGAGCACAGTGTTTTCAGAGTGTGAGCACACGGTGAGCACAATGTGAGCACAGTTTGAGTACAGGGTGAGCTCAGTGTGAGCGCAGGGTGAGCACACGGTGAGCACAATGTGAGCACAGTTTGAGTACAGGGGGAGCTCAGTGTGAGCACATTGTGAGCAAAGTGTGAGCACAGGGTGAGCGCAGGGTGAACACAGGGTGAGCTCAGCGTGAGCACAGTGTGAGCACAGGGTGAGCACAGCGTGAGCTCAGTGTGAGCACAGAGAGAGCACAGGGTGAGTGCAGGGTGAGCACAGTTTGAGCGCAGGGTGAGTGCAGGGTGAGCACAGTGTGAGCACAGTGTGAACGCAGGGTGAGCGCAGGGTGAGCACAGTGTGAGCAAATGTTGAGCACAGTCTGTGCACAGGGTGAGCACAGGGTGAGTACAGGGTGAGCACAGGGTGAGCACAGGGTGAGAGCAGGGTGAACGCAGTGTGAGTGCAGGGTGAGCACAGGGTGAGCACAAGGTGAGCACAGGGTGAGCACAGGGTGAACTCAGGTTGAGCACAGGTTGAGCACAGGGTGAGCACAGTGTGAGCACAGGGTGAGCACAGTGTGAGCGCAGGGTGAGCGCAGGGTGAGCACAGTGTGAGCACAGGGCGAGCTCAGTATGAGCACAGTGTGAGCACAGTGTGAGCACAGGCTGAGTGCAGGGTGTGCACAGTGTGAGCACAGTGTGAGCACAGGGTGAGCACAGGGTGAGCACAGTGTGAGCGCAGGGTGAGCACAGTGTGAGCACAGGGTGAGCTCAGTATGTGCACAGTGTGAGCACACTGTGAGCGCAGGGTGAGTGCAGGGTGAGCACAGTGTGAGCGCATGGTGAGTGCAGGGTGAGCACAGTGTGAGCAGAGTGTGAACACAGGGTGAGCTCAGTGTGAGCAAAGTGTGAGCACAGGATGAGTGCAGGGTGAGCACAGTGTGTGCACAATGTGAGCACAAAGTGAGCACAGGGTGAGCGCAGGGTGAGCACAGGGTGAGCACAAGGTGAGCACCGGGTGAGCAGAGTGTGAGCACAGGTTGAGTACAGTGTGTGCACAGTGTGAGCACAGGGTGAGCACAGGGTGAGCACAGGGTGAGCAAAGTGTGAGCACAGTGTGAGTACAGGGTGAGTACAGTGTGAGCACAGTGTGAGCACAGGGTGAGCAAAGTGTGAGCGCAGGGTGAGCGCAGGGCGAGCACAGGGTGAGCACAGTGTGAGCTCAGTATGAGCACAGTGGGAGCACAGTGTGAGCACAGGGTGAGTGCAGGGTGAGCACAGTGTGAGCACAGGGTGAGTGCAGGGTGAGCCCAGTGTGAGCACAGTGTGAGCGCAGGGTGAGTGCAGGGTGAGCACAGTGTGAGCACAGGGTGAGTGCAGGGTGAGCACAGGGTGAGCACAGTGTGAGCACAGTGTGAGCACAGGGTGAGTGCTGGGTGATCACGGTGTGAGCGCAGGGTGAGCGCAGGGTGAGCACAGGGTGAGCTCAGTATGAGCACAGTGTGAGCACAGTGTGAGCACAGTGTGAGCACAGGGTGAGTGCAGGGTGAACACAGTGTGAGCGCAGGGTGAGTGCAGGGTGTGCACAGTGTGAGCACAGTGTGAGCGCAGGGTGAGCGCAGGGTGAGCGCAGGGCGAGCGCAGGGTCCGCACAAGGTGAGCACAGTGTGAGCACAGTGTGAGCGCAGGGTGAGTGCAGGGTTAGCACAGGGTGAGTGCAGGGTGAGCACAGTGTGAGCACAGGGTGAGCGCAGGGTGAGCACAGGGTGATCACAGGATGAGCTCAGTGTTAGCAGAGTGTGAGCAGATTGTAAGCACAGGTTGTGCTCAGTGTGAGCACAGTGTGAGCACAGGGTGAACAGAGGCTGAGCACAGTGTTTTCAGAGTGTGAGCACACAGTGAGCACAATGTGAGCACAGTTTGAGTACAGGGTGAGCTCAGTGTGAGCACATTGTGAGCACAGTGAGAGCACAGTGTGAGTGCATGGTTAGCACAGGGTGAGCGCAGTGTGAGCACAGTGTGAGCGCTGGGTGAGCGCAGGCTGAGCACAGGGTAGCACAGGGTGAGCACAGGATGAGCTCAGTGTTAGCAGAATGTGAGCAGAGTGTAAGCACAGGGTGTGCTCAGTTTGAGCACAGTGTGAGCACAGGGTGAACAGAGGCTGGGCACAGTGTTTTCAGAGTGTGAGCACACAGTGAGCACAATGTGAGCACAGTTTGAGTACAGGGTGAGCTCAGTGTGAGCGCAGGGTGAGCACGCGGTGAGCACAATGTGAGCACAGTTTGAGTACAGGGGGAGCTCAGTGTGAGCACATTGTGAGCACAGTGTGAGCACAGGGTGAGCGCAGGGTGAGCACATGGTGAGCTCAGTGTGAGCACAGTGTGAGCACAGGGTGAGTGCAGGGTGAGCACAGGGTGACCTCAGTGTGAGCACAGCGTGAGCACAGTGTGAGCGCAGTGTGAGCACAGGGTGAGCACAGCGTGAGCACATGGTGAGCTCAGGTTGAGCGCAGGGTGAGCACAGTGTGAGCACAGGGTGAGCACATCGTGAGCACAGTGTGAGCAGAGTGTGAGCACAGGGTGAGCTCAGTGTGAGCACAGTGTGAGCACAGGGTGAGCACAGTGTGAGCGCAGGGTGAGCGCAGGGTGAACACAGGGTGAGCTCAGTTTGAGCACAGTGTGAGCACAGGGTGAGCACAGGGTGAGCTCAGTGTGAGCACAGAGAGAGCACAGGGTGAGTGCAGGGTGAGCACAGTGTGAGCACAGTGTGAGCACAGGGTGAGTGCAGGTTGAACACAGTGTGAGCGCAGGGTGAGTGCAGGGTGAGCACAGTGTGAGCACAGTGTGAGCGCAGGGTGAGCGCAGGGTGAGCGCAGGGCGAGCGCAGGGTGAGCACAAGGTGAGCACAGTGTGAGCACAGTGTGAGCGCAGGGTGAGTGCAGGGTTAGCACAGGGTGAGTGCAGGGTGAGCACAGTGTGAGCACAGGGTGAGCGCAGGGTGAGCACAGGGCGATCACAGGATGAGCTCAGTGTTAGCAGAGTGTGAGCAGAGTGTAAGCACAGGTTGTGCTCAGTGTGAGCACAGTGTGAGCACAGGGTGAACAGAGGCTGAGCACAGTGTTTTCAGAGTGTGAGCACACAGTGAGCACAATGTGAGCACAGTTTGAGTACAGGGTGAGCTCAGTATGAGCACAGGGTGAGCACAGGGTGAGTGCAGGGTGAGCACAGGGTGAGTGCAGGGTGAGCTCAGTATGAGCACAGTGTGACCACAGGGTGAGCACAGGGTGAGCACAGGGTGAGTGCAGGGTGAGCACAGTGTGAGCGCAGGGTGAGCACAGTGTGAGCACAGGGTGAGCACAGGGTGAGCACAGGGTGAGTGCAGTGTGAGCACAGTGTGAGCGCAGGGTGAGCACAGGGTGAGCACAGTGTGAGCGCAGGGTGAGCACAGTGTGAGCGCAGGGTGAGCACAGGGTGAGCACAGGGTGAGCACAGGGTGAGTGCAGGGTGAGCACAGTGTGAGCGCAGGGTGAGCACAGGGTGAGCACAGGGTGAGCACAGGGTGAGCACAGGGTGAACACAGTGGGAGCACAGTGTGAGCACAGTGTGAGCGCAGGGTGAGCACAGTGTGAGCGCAGGGTGAGCACAGTGTGAGCGCAGGGTGAGCACAGGGTGAGCACAGGATGAACACAGTGTGAGCACAGGGTGAGCACAGGGTGAGCACAGTGTGAGCACAGGGTGAGTGCAGGGTGAGCACAGGATGAACACAGTGTGAGCACAGGGTGAGCACAGGGTGAGTGCAGGGTGAGCAGAGGGTGAGCACAGGATGAGCTCAGTGTTAGCAGAGTGTGAGCAGAGTGTAAGCACAGGGTGTGCTCAGTGTGAGCACAGTGTGAGCACAGGGTGAACAGAGGCTGAGCACAGTGTTTTCAGAGTGTGAGCACATGGTGAGCACAATGTGAGCACAGTTTGAGTACAGGGTGAGCTCAGTGTGAGCACATTGTGAGCACAGTGTGAGCACAGGGTGAGCGCAGGGTGAGCACATGGTGAGCTCAGTGTGAGCACAGTGTGAGCACAGGGTGAGTGCAGGGTTAGCACAGGGTGAGCACAGGATGAGCTCAGTGTTAGCAGAGTGTGAGCAGAGTGTAAGCACAGGGTGTGCTCAGTGTGAGCACAGTGTGAGCACAGGGTGAGCGCAGGGTGAGCACAGTGTGAGCACAGCGTGAGCACAGCGTGAGCACAGTGTGAGCACAGTTTGAGCACAGGGTGAGCGCAGGGTGAGCACAGGGTGAGCACAGGGTGAGCACAGGGTGAGCACAGGTTGAGCGCAGTTCGAGCACAGTGTGAGCACAGGTTGAGCGCAGTGTGAGCACAGCGTGAGCACAGTGTGAGCACAGGGTGAGCGCAGGGTGAGCGCAGGGTGAGCACAGCATAACACAGTGTTCCATTGTTGTTTCTGGTGCCTAGGTTGATGGTGGGTGATTGGTTTTTTTTATTCCTTTTTGACTTTTCTGCCATGGTCTGTTATAACTGAGTACTTGCTATGTCACGTCAGAGGATAGTTAAGATTAGGCCAGACCAGGTAATCCCGTCAGATTTCTTTCCTCAATCTAGTGAACCAGATGGGTTTTTTATGACAATCTGATTTTAGTTTAATTAATTAATTGAATTTAATTCAAGTCCAGTTGCTGTATCCCAGAGCATTTGCCTGGGCCTCTAACATTACCACTATGCCACTGACCCCACCTATACTGTTTACTACTAATGCTTCTGCAAGCCATGAGAAATGCCATCTATATGTAGCAAGGCAGCTACAGCGTTCTTTCTGCAGTGGACAAAGCTCTAACCAAGCTGTGAGCTGCTGCATGAGACTCATTGTAGCGTCGCTCTGCTGCAGTCTGAGGCCACCACACGGGTGTCACCATCGACGGCCGCTGCAGGTAGCCCTTGTCCCCAAGGAACCAACCCTGGAGCCTCTGTGGACCCTGGAAGACCACAGGGATCTTTGAGCGACTTGGTGTAGGCATCGAGCACACACTGTGGAAACGGCACTCATACCTGCAGGATGCGTTTCTGGTGGTTGCACACCAGCTGAACGTTCAGTGAGTGGAAACCCTTGCGGTTGATGAAGTTCACTGAGTGTAGTGATGGAGACCTGAGCACCATATGAGTGCAGTCAACCGCACCCTCCACCTGTGACCTGTGACTTGCAAACAGGAAACAAAGAGTAGGAATAAACGGGTCTTTTTCCGAATGGCAGGCAGTGACTAGTGGGGTTCCGCAGGGATCGGTGCTGGGACCCCAGTTATTCACAATATATATTAATGATTTAGATGAGGGAATTGAATGTAATTTCTCCAAATTTGCAGATGACACAAAGCTGGGTGGGAGGGTGAGTTGTGAGGAGGATGCAGGGATGCTTCAGTGTGATTTGGATAAGCTGAGTGAGTGGGCAAATGCATGGCAGATGCAGTATAATGTGGATAAATGTGAGGTTATCCACTTTGGTAGCAAAAACAGGAAGGCAGATTATTATCTGAATAGCTAGAAATTGAGAGAGCAACGAGACCTGGGTGTCCTCATACACCAGTTGCTGAAGGTAAGCATGCAGGTACAGCAGGCGGTAAAGAAGGAAAATGGTATGTTGGCCTTCATAGCAAGAGGATTCGAGTACAGGAGCAGGGATGTCTTGCTACAATTGTACAGGGCCTTGGTGAGACCACACCTGGAATACTGTGCGCAGTTTTGGTCTCTTTATCTGAGGAAGGATTGACTTGCTATAGAGAGAGTGCAGCGAAGATTTATCCGACTGATTCCTGAGATGGCAGGACTAACATATGAGAAGAGATTGAATCGGTTAGGATTATATTCGCTGGAGTTCAGAAGAATGAGGGGGGATCTCATAGAAACCTATAAAGTTCTAACAGGACTAGACAGGGTAGATGCAGGAAGGATGTTCCCGATGGTGGGGGAGTCCAGAACCAGGGGTCACAGTCTGAGGATATGGGGTAAATCATTTAGGACTGAGATGAGGAGAAATTTCTTCACCCAGAGAGTGGTGAACCTGTGGAATTCACTACCACAGAAAGTAGTTGAGGCCAAAACATTGTATGTTTTCAAGAAGGAGTTAGATATAGCTCTTGGGGCGAAAGGATCAAAGGGTATGGGGAGAAAGCAGGAGCAGACTATTGATCATAATGAATAGCGGCTCAGGCTTGAAGGGCCAAATGGCCTACTCCTGCTCCTAGTTTCTATGTTTCTATGTCTATGTGGGAATTCTGAGATCAGGGCGAATCCAATGGCCCTGGCATCCTGGCTGTCCCAGTCCTGAGCAAAATGCACAAAGTTGTTGCCATGGAGAAGATGGCCTCATGGATGCATTTGTGGGTGGCAGATTGTGAAATCCCACCAAGGTCACCTGTGGAGCCCTGAAAAGAGCCACTGGTTTATGAATTGAGCTCCTCGGTCACTTTCACAGCCACTGGCAGTGGATGCCCTTTGGCACCAAGTCCTGCAGTAAGTGGCAGATGTGAACCACCAGGTTCATGTGCAGTCATCGGCGACACTGGTTCTCAGTCATCTGCAGGAATCGCAGGCAGTGTCTATAGACCCTGGGTGTCACTAGGCGCTGACCAGCCACGGTTTGCTGTCACTCCTGGGCAGTGTGTGGATCCCCTGCTGCCCCCTCTTCATGAAGTTGCTGCTCCTGCCTTTGCACGTCCAGGAGCCTCTGTTACTCTTTCCTCCGTCTTCTACAGTCTCTGTAGGCCATTAGCATACAGATAGGTCACCAGTATCCATGATCCTGACCTCGTCCTCCTGCAGCATGAAAGAGAGAGAGACGTGGTTATCATGGCTCTACTTAGCACCTTTCCTGGCCCTGTGTGACCACCCCTTAATGCTTCCTGGAGAGTGCTCGTCACCCCTCGGATGGCCAGAGATGACTGTGTTGCATGGCTGCCCTGTTAACCTGCGTTTGGGGGACACTGGTCCAAACCAGCATGCTGAGATTGCAAAGGGCTGTGAGCGCCTCCAGCAGTGACTGCTACATGGCCAGTGTTGGCGAGGAGGTTGTACAACGTGTGCTGTCCAACAGCTCCGCGGTCCAATAATGTGGTGGCGGACTCGAAGTCTGTGCTGGCGGAGTTGGTGGGGATGGAGTTGGTAAGGTATGGAGTGCTTGGTGGCCCTTTGGTGCCTCCACAATGCTTGCATGGGTGGGCAGGCTAGGAGCCTGACCCCAATCATATCACTGTGGCTGTGCCTGATCTGTCTCAGTTGTAGAGACCTGGTCAGTTTATACAGGTGTCCCTAATGTGTGGCCATTTCCCTCGCATACCCTGCCTCCCACCTTGATTGCCTCTGCACTGGATGCAGTGCCAGGGCATCACTTGGCCACTCTACCCTCTTCCACCCCCACACCCCCCAGCAGTCACCTCCGAGTCGGGCCAGCGCTTGCTCCCCGACACCGCCCACCACCCCACCCCCCACCCCACCCCCTCCTCGGTGGTTGCCTCCAGGGCCAGGCATCAGTTGCCCTCAGTGCCCCTGAGCTGTGGAGAACGCTGCTGCTCATTCACCTCAGTTCCCTCAAAGTGAAGGTCGCCAAGTGCACGTTGCCTGTGTTGCTGTTGTGAAACACGTCGGCGTGCTTTCCCGCTGATGTGGGCGGACGTTATGACAGGGTTCCAAGGACCTGGCGGGATGGCTTTTTAATGATACGATGATGTATTACAATTAGCTTCCCACCAACTGATGCCGGGAAACGTGGCCCACCGTCAGTGGGATGAGTGGAAGATCGCAACCTGCTTTCACACCGTCGTGAAGCAGCTCCCACCATATTTTCAGCTCAGGCCACCTGACAAATCTGTTAGAATTCTTTGAGGAGGTAATGAGTAGGTTAGACAAAGGAGAACCAATGGATGTTATCTACTTGGACTTCCAGAAGGCTTTTGACAAGGTGCCGCACAGGAGGCTGCTCAGTAAGATAAGGGCCCATGGAGTTAGAGGCAAGGTACTAGCATGGATAGAAGATTGGCTGTCTGGCAGGAGGCAGAGAGTGGGGATAAGGGGGTCCTTCTCAGGATGGCGGCTGGTGACTAGTGGAGTTCCTCAGGGGTCAGTGTTGGGACCACAACTTTTCACTTTATACATTAATGATCTAGATGAAGGAACTGAGGGCATCCTGGCCAAGTTTGCAGATGATACAAAGATAGGTGGAGGGACAGGTAGTATTGAGGAGGCAGGGAGGCTGCAGAAGGATTTGGACAGGTTAGGAGAATGGGCAAAGAAGTGGCAGATGGAATACAACGTGGGGAAGTGTGAGGTCATGCACTTTGGTAGGAAGAATAGAGGCATAGACTATTTTCTAAATGGGGAGAGAATTCAGAAATCTGGAGTGCAAAGGGACTTGGGAGTCCTAGTCCAGGATTCTCTTACGGTTAACTTGCAGGTTGAGTCGGTAGTTAGGAAGGCAAATGCAATGTTGGCATTTATTTCGAGAGGACTAGAATATAAAAGCAGGGATGTGCTGCTGAGGCTTTATAAGGCTCTGGTCAGACCACATTTAGAATATTGTGAGCAATTTTGGGCCCCGTATCTCAGAAAGGATATTCTGACCCTGGAGAGGGTCCAGATGAGGTTCACGAGAATGCTCCCAGGAATGAAAGGCTTAACATATGAGGAACATTTGAGGACTCTGGGTCCATACTTGATGGAGTTTAGAAGGATGAGGGGGGATCTGATTGAAATTTACAGAATACTGAAAGGTCTGGATAGAGTGGACGTGGGGAAGATGTTTCCATTAGTAGGAGAGACTAGGACTCGAGGGCACAGCCTCAGAGTAAAGGGAAGGCCTTTTAGAACAGAGATGAGGAGAAACTTCTTTAGTCAGAATCTATGGAATTCATTGCCACAGAAGGCTGTGGAGGCCAGGTCATTGAGTATATTTAAGACCGAGATAAATAGGTTCTTGATTGGTAAGGGGATCAGAGGTTACGGGGAGAAGGGGGGAGAATGGGGTTGAGAAACTTATCAACCATGATTGAATGGCGGAGCAGACTCGATGGGCCTAATTTCTGCTCCTATGTCATATGGTCTATCGCGCCTGCCATCTCCGCGCTCAGAAAATTCCGCCCTTAATGTTTCTGAAGACATGATTGCAAAGTGGGATTCTGCCACCTTGTGGTGCAACGTGTTGGCAGTTGTTTGGCCAATGTAGATTTGAACTAAATTCAGATCTATGGGAGTCAAAATTTTTGACATTAAAGAAAAAAAGTAAACCGTTAAGCCAGAAAATAAATGCTACCTTTGCTATAACAGCAGGTGACACAGCTCACAGCAAAGCATCCAACTTGTGTCCTTATTATTTCCTTTCAGACACTGTTATTTTGGTACATGTAATAGTGCACAAAATCATAAATGAGTCAGGAGATTTAGCTAGGTGGACCCAGGTTCAGTTTATTAATGTAATTAGCATTTCAAATGTGATGGTCATGAAGAATAATGTGAACGGTTGTATGAACGTGCTCTCTATTACAAAGAACAAAGAACAAAGTACAGCACAGGAACAGGCCCTTCAGCCCTCCAAGTCTGCTCCAATCATATTGCCCGTCAAACTAAAACATTTTGCACTTCTGGGGTCCATATCCCTCTATTCCCATCCTATTCATGTATTTGTCAAGTTGCCTCTTAAATACCACTATCGTACCTGCTTCCACCACCTCCTCTGGCAGTGAGTTCCATACACTCACTACTCTCTGCATAAAAAACTTACCCCGCACATCTCCTCTTTAGTTTTCTCCTCTCACCTTAAATCTATGTCCCCTAGTAATTGACTTTTCCACCCTGGGAAAAAGCTTCTGACAATCTATTCTGTCCATGCCACTCATAATTTTGTAAACTTCTATCAAGCCGCCCCTCAATCTCCGTCACTCTATTGAGAACAATCTGAGTTTCTCCAACCTCTCCTCATAGCTAATAACCTCCAGACCAGGTAGCATCCTGGTAAATCTCCTCTGCACCCTCTCCAATGCCTGCATATCCTTCTGGTAATGTGGTGACCAGAATTGTACGCAATAATCCAAGTGTGGCCTAACCAAGGTTCTATACAGCTGCAGCATGACTTCCCAGCTTTTATGCTCAATACCCCTGCCGATGAAGGCAAGCATGCTATATGCCTTCTTGACTACCTTATCCACCTGCGTTGCCATTTTCAGTGAGCTGTGGACCTGTACACCCAGAACCCTCTCCCAGTCAATGCACTTAAGGGTTCTGCCATTTACCAAATAATTCCTACCTGTATTAGACCTTCCAAAATGCATTATCTCGCATTTGTCCAGATTAAACTCCATCTGCCATTTCTCCGCCCAAGTCTCCAACCGATCTATATCCCATTGTATCCTTTGACAATCCTCTTCACTATCTACAACTCCTCCAACCTTAGTGTCGTCTGCAAACGTACTAATTAGCCCAGTTACATTTTCCTCCAAATCATTTACTTATACTACAAACAGCAAAGGTCCCAGCACTGATCTCTGCGGAACACCACTAGTCACAGCTCTCCATTCAGAAAAGCACCCTTCCACTGCTACCCTCTGTCTTCTATGACCAAGCCAATTCTGTATCCATCTTATAAAAACAAAAAAACTGCAGATGCTGGAAATCCAAAACAAAAACAGAATTACCTGGAAAAACTCAGCAGGTCTGGCAGCATCGGCGGAGAAGAAAAGAGTTGACGTTTCGAGTCCTCATGACCCTTCGACAAAACTTGAGTTCGAGTCCAAGAAAGAGTTGAAATATAAACTGGTTTAAGGTGTGTGGGGGGGGCAGAGAGTCTCTCCCTCAGGGTGAGCGCAGGGTGAGCACAGGTTGAGCACAGCGTGAGCACAGGGTGAGCACAGGTTGAGCACAGGGTGAGCACAGTGTGAGCACAGTGTGAGCACAGGGTGAGCACAGGGTGAGCACAGTGTGGGCACAGCGTGAGCACAATGTGAGCACAGGGTGAGCACAGGATGAGCACAGGGTGAGCACAGGTTGAGCACAGGGTGAGCACAGTCTGAGCACAGTGTGAGCACAGGGTGAGCACAGGGTGAGCACAGGGTGAGCACAGTGTGGGCACTGCGTGAGCACAGGGTGAGCACAGCGTGAGCACAGCATGAGCACAGTGTGAGCACAGGGTGAGCACAGTGTGAGCACAATGTGAGCACAGGGTGAGCACAGTGTGAGCACAGTGTGAGAACAGCATGAGCACCGTGTGAGCACAGGGTGAGCACAGCATGAGCACGGTGAGCACAGTGTGAGCACAGGGTAAGCACAGTGTGAGCACAGTGTGAGTACAGGGTGAGCACAGTGTGAGCACAGGGTGAGCATAGTGTGAGCACAGGTTGTTGTGTTGTTGGGTTGTTGTGATGGGTGATTTTAACTTTCACACAAATGATATAAACCTGGAGTTCTCTGCCCCAACAGACAGTGGAAGATGGGATAATTTGAGCTTTCAAGACTGAAATGGATAAATGTTAAGTAAAGGGTTCAAGAAATCTGAAGTTAAGTAGGGTAGCTGGAGTCGAGGTACAGATCAGTCACGCTCCATAGGATTATTTTCTTGTAGTTCCACTTACCGTCTCTGGTTGTTATAGTAATTTTGATCAATGATTTAGAAAGGAAATTGGATGGGCATTTGAAGGAAACAAACTTCCAGGACTATGGGGATTGAGAGGAGGAATGGGACTGACTTGATTGCTCCACAATGAACCAGAATAAATTCAATGGGCTGAATGGCCTCCTTCTGTGCTGTAAATAACTCTGTGCTGATGGCCCACAGCACCTCACAGATGCCCAGTCTTGAGTTTCTAGATCTGTTCAAAATCTATCCCATTTAGCATGGTGGTAGCGACACACAACATGATGGAGGGTATCCTTAATGTCAAGGCGTGGTTTCCTCTCCACAAGGATTATGCAGTGGTCACTTCTACCAACACTGTCATGGGCAAATGCATCTGCAGCAGACAGGTTGGTGATGACAAGGCCAAGTCTGTTTTCCCCTCTTGTTGGTTTCCTCACCACCTGCCACAGGCTCAGTCTAGCAGAAATGTCCTTTAGGACTCGGCCAGCTCGGTCCATAGTGGAGCTACTGAACTGTTCTTTGTGATGGACATTAAAGTCCCCCACCCAGAGTACATTCTGTGCCTTTAACACCCTCAGTGGTATTCAACATGAAGGAGTACTGATTCAACAGCTGAGAGGTCACAATACATGGTGATCAGCAGGAGGTTCCCTTGCCCATATCTGACCTGATGCCATGAGACCTCATACAGGCTGGAGTGAATGTTGAGGACTCACAGGTCAACTACCTGTATACTACCATGCTGCCACCACTGCTGGGTCTGTCCTGCCAATGGGACAGGACATGGTGATGACGGAGTCTGGGACACGATCTGTATGGAATAATTCTGTGAGTATGACTATGTCAGGCTGTTGCTTGACTATACTATGAGATCGCTCTCTCAGTTTTGGCACTCAGACCCAGATGTTCATTAGGAAAATTTTGCAGGTTCAACAGGGGTTGAGTTTTCCGTTGTTTCCAGTGCCTAGATCAATGCCAGGGGCTGTCCAGTTTCATTCCTTTGTGACTTTCTAGCTATTTGATGCAACTGAGCATCGGAGGGCATTTAAGAGTCAACCACATTACTGTGTCACATCTAGGCCAGACCAGCTAAGGACAGCAGATATCCTTCACTCAAGGATTTTTCTTTTGCAATAATCGACAATGCTTTCATGATCATCAATACAGTTTTTAAATTCAAATTGCACCATCTGATGTGTTGTGACTCGAACCCCAGTCCCAAGAGCAATACTCTGGGCTTCTGGATTACTCATCCAGTGACACTACCTCTTTGTTATGTAGCCTAATGGTATTGTCACTGGATGAGTAATGCAGAAACCCAGGGTAATGATCCTGGGACTGGGGTTTGAATCACAACACACATCCCCAGATTCACTCTCTACTCTCTTTTCCTTTTGAAATATCTATGAAAACTCTTACAACCTGTCTTTATATTTCTAACTAGCTTTTTCTCATACTCTATTTTTTTCCTTCCTTATTAACCTTTTAGACATTCTTTGTTTTTTTATATTCTGTCCAATCATCTGACCTGCCACCCATCTTTGTGCAATTATATGCTTTTCCTTTAAGTTTGATACTATCTTTAACATTTTTAGTTCACCACAGTGGTTCCTCCCTTTGGAACGTTTCTTTCTTGTTGGAATGTATCTATTCTGTCTATTCTGAAATATCCCCTTAACTGTCTGTCACAGGATCTCTATTGACATATCCCTTCACCTAAATTGCCAGTTCACTTTCGTTGGTTCTTCTTTCATGTCCTCATAATTGCCCCTATTTAAGTTTAAAATACTAGATTAGACCCACTCTTCTCTCCCTCAAATTGAATGAAAAATTCCATCTTATTATGATCACTGGTGCCTTCACTATAAAATCATTCCTATCATGTTGCACAACACCAGTTCTGGTATAGCCTGGTTGGCACCAGAATGTGCTGATCTAAGAAGCTATCCTGAAGCATTCTATGAATTCCTCATCTATGCTCCCTTTGCCAATCCTTTTTTCCTTTTTTATATGTATATTAAAATCCCCCATGTTAATCGTTGCACCTTTGACAAGTTTGCACTATTTCTTCTTTTGTACTCCGTCCTACCATGGAATTACTGCTTGGGGGCCTGTATGCCACTCCCACAAGTGACTTATTGCCTTTTCATCCCTCATCTGTACCCAAACGGCTTCTATATTCTGGACACCCCTCTCTATTGTGTTAATGCAATCTTTAATTAACAGATCCATCCCTTCAACTTTTCGTAATTTCCTTTCCTTACAAAATTCACAAACCCTTCAATATTCAGGTCCCAATCTATGTCATCTTGCAGCCATATCTCTTTAATGACTATTAGATCATACTTATCTATCTCTGTGCGCTATCAGTTCATCTGTTTTGTTTCAAATGCTGTACACATTCAGATACAGAGCCTTAAGTTTGTCCTTTTATTATTTTTGTAACTCCTAGCCTTATCTGTTAACTTATTCTTAGATTTGTACTCTCTGTCCCTTCCTTTCATGGTCTGTTTATCATTTCCCATATTAATATCTTCCTCTCTTACCTTGTCTGTATTCTTTGATTTCCCACATCTTTCCATATTTGATCCCTTGCCTATGCATTTTAGTTTAAAACCCTTCCTATTTCCTTTGTTATGTGGTTCGCAAGAGCACTAGTCCTAGCACTGTAGACCATCCCAATGGTACAGCCCCCTGTTTCCCCAGTACTGGCGCCAGTGCTCCATGAACTGGAACCTACTTCCTCCAGCTTTTCAGCCATGCATTCATCTCTCTCATTTTACATTCCCTACACCAATTTGCACAGGGCTCAGGTTACTTTTGAGGTTCTGCTTCTTAATTTGTCCCTAGTCCCTCATGCTGACCATGCAGAACCTCTTTCTTTGTCCTGCCTATGTCGTTGGAACCTATAGGACCATGACTACTGGATTGTCCCCCATCCACTGCAATTTCCTCTTCAGCCCTGTGCAGATATCCTGAACCCTGGCAAGGGGCAGGCAACACAGCCTCCTGGACTGTCACTCTTTGCTGCAGCGAACATTGTCAATCACCTTCACAATACTGTCTACCACTGTCACATTATTCCTTTTAGCTCCACCCTGCTTGAATGGCTTCCTGTGCCATGTTGCGCAGTGTCTGCAGTTCAGCTCCAAATCAATCATCCAAATCTGAATTCCCCTAGTTTGTTATACTTTTTGCAGATGCCTTTGTCCTGGATCACCTTGGCATCCAGAATATCCCACATTCCAAAGCTGCAGCACAACACCTGTCCTGCCATTGTTACTTATTTATTTAGGTCATTTAATTGCTTTTTTGGATAGCTGAGAAACATAGAAACATAGAAACTAGGAGCAGGAGTAGGCCATTCGGCCCTTCGAGCCTGCTCCGCCATTCATTATGATCATGGCTGATCATCCAACTCAATAGCCTGCTCTCGCTTTCTCCCCATACCCTTTGATCTCTTTCGCCCCAAGAGCGAAATCTAACTCCTTCTTGAAAAACAGACAATGTTTTGGCCTCAACTACTTTCTGTGGTAATGAATTCCACAGGTTCACCACTCTCTGGGTGAAGAAATTTCTCCTCATCTCATTCCTAAATGGTCTACCCCATATCCTTAGACCTCTGGTTCTGGACTCCCCCACGATCGGGAACATCATTCCTGCATCTACCCTGTCTAGACCTGTTAGAATTTTATATGTTTCTATGAGATCTGCCCCCCCCCCCCACCCCCCCCCAACACCCTCCCCATTCTTCTGAACTCCAGTGAATATAATCCTAATCGATTCAATCTCTCCTCATATGTCAGTCCCCTCATCCCAGGAATCAGTCGGGTAAACCTTCGCTGCACTCCCTCTATAGCAAGAACATCCTTCCTCAGATAAGGAGGTCAAAACTGCACACAATATTCCACAGAAATAAAAACAAAAAAACTGCGGATGCTGGAAATCCAAAACAAAAACAGAATTACCTAGAAAAACTCAGCAGGTCTGGCAGCATCGGCGGAGAAGAAAAGAGTTGACGTTTCGAGACCTCATGAACCTTCGACAGAAAGCCCAGGTCATTCCTTATTGACCTTTCTGTCATGGTTTGATACAACTGAGTGGCTTGCTCAGCCATTTCAGAGGACATTTAAGAGCCACCCACACTACTGTGGATCTGGAGTCACATGTAGGCCAGACTGTGTAAGGACGGCAGATTTCCTTCCCTAAAAGACAGTGAACCAGGTGGGTTTTTATGACAATTGACAGTAGATTCATAGTCACTATGACTGACTTTTAATTCCAGATTTTGCTAATTTAATTTAAATTGAGTAATTTGCTGAATTGTTGAGTGAGTTGATACAACCAATCCTGAGTGAGCACAAACTGTGAAGGATTCCTTCACTGCCACTAAGACTACACGTGACCAGCAATGCCATGTTCATTTTCTTGTTCGACCTTGCTAGACTATTCATTAAATCATGGCCATCTAGATGTGCTGCCATGTTTTGAATCTGTGCTCATTTAACTTATGAACTTGCAACTCGTGCAGTTGAGTTCAGTTTTAGCAACACAATGTATGTCTAAATAAATGGTGTTGCCATGTGGGATCTAGGCCCAGTTGTCTCTGATATTTCCATTGATTAAAAGATGGCCGATCACCACCATCTTCTCAAGGGCAACTAGGTCTGGACAATAAGTGCTGGTCCAGCCAGCAAAGCCCACATCCCGTGGATGAATTTAAAAAAAACATAACATCCTTCTGGACAATGGGGATAGCCAGTGAGGAGAGCAAGCCTACGCCCCCACCAATGTAGCTTCTCAGTGGCTTTGGTGAGAACCAGAGCAGTGCTGTTGCAGGTAGGCTTTGAACGTTGCACTCACCTCGAAGTCAGGAGTGAATTGAGGGTCACAACAGCTGCACATCACTTATTTCCAAATGTTTTAACATTGATTAACATAAGATACATGTTTTTGAAAGGATGACACCTTGCATATATCCGACACGCAGATGATATATTTGCTATATGTGGATCTGCAGCGAATTTCCTTACACACCTTAATGCACTCCACCCCACATTCAAATCCACATATGAAATGGAGAGGTCAAATGAGCCCCCTTTCCTTGATGTGCTAGTTGAGTAATTCACTCCTGGGTTCTCTTCTACTGCAAGCCCTCCTTCACTGGTCAATATATGCACTGGGATTCCCACATTGCTGCTGTTATGCAAGTTCCTTGGCCATAGTGACGGAATCCTTCACCATGTATGTGCAATATTCATGTTCAATTAATAATTCCTACAGCTCCACATACAACAAGGTTGGTTTTATTAACAATCTTGTAAATAGGGCCCAAGCCATAATGCAGGCCTGATGATGAAATAGGGCACAACCAAACTATCCTTTGGGATCATTGCTCACTGTGTATTGTGCACACTCACAAATGATCCTCAGGCCTCCTGAAAAATGCCCAGTCTACTGCAAGGATGTAAGGAAGCAGATGGCATTGCTGTTGATATCCAGATCTATGTTCTAGATGGAAAAGATCATGGCTATATGAAAGCCTTGGAGAGAACCAGGAAAGCTGGGATCAAGCAAAATGTAGACACATCCTTTGTGAATGTAACAGAATGCCAGTTCTTTGGAATGGTGGAGGTAAGCCAAGCCTTGGAAATAATCACATCTTGGAGATGGAAACTTCAGGACAAGAAAGAGTTGTGAAATTTCCTTGGTTCGACCTAGTGCTTCAGCTCTTTCATTCCTCACACGTCAGGATAGGAGAGCTGATGAGAGAAGATGTTGCGTACTAGTGGTCAGAGTCAGATGAGAGGAGTTTCAACAAACCCAAAGTAATATGCAAGGAGATAGCTTAGTCATACTACAACAGAGAGAAACCTGTCATTCTGCAGTTAGATCCTTCTACAAAAGGACTGGGCGCATCCCTGGTAAGAGAGAGAAAACAGATAGTATTCTCATCTCAAGCTCTAACATCAGCCAACACTGAAAGAGAGATTTTGGCACTTCACAGAATCACAGAATCTCACAGTGCAGAAGAGGCCCTTCGGCCCATCGAGTCTGCACCAACACATGAGAAACACCTGTGTGAGGAATGCCATTCATATCTTTATGGTAGAAAGTTCTAATGAAGAGTGATCATCATCCACTGGAGCAGATTCACAAGAAACATCTGTGAAGAACATAGAAAATAGGAGCAGCAGTAGGCCATTCGGCCCCTTGTGCCTCCTGTGTCTTTCACTTAGATCATGGCTGATCTTCTACCTCAATGTTATTTTCCCTCACTATTTCCATAATCCCTTGATGTCTTTACTATCTAGAAGTCTATTGATCTCTGTCTTGAACATACACAATGACTGAGTCTCCACCTATTCTTCTAAATTCTAGAGAATACAGGCCTAGCCTCCTCAACCTGTCGTCATAAGATAATACCACCATTCCAGGGATTGGTCTGGTGAGCCTCTGTTGCACTCCCTTGCTGTCAAGTATATCATTCCTTAGGTAAGGGGACTTAAACTGTGCATAATACTCCAGGTAGCCCCCTAACCGCACTGTGGGTGTACCTACACCACATGGACTGCAGCAGTTCAAGGAGACAGCTCACCCCCACCTTCTCAAGGGCAATTAGGGATGGGCAATAAATGCTGGCTTAGCCAGTGACACCCACATCCAGTAAACGAACGAATGAGTTTCTGTGCAAACCTTAACCTCTTGGGCCACACGGACACAAACCCTCTAGTATTCTGCACTTTGCATGCATCCCCTCCAATATGTTTAGTTCAGTTCCCATTCCACTCCCTACTGTGTCTGCATTCCAATCTTTAACATTGGTTCCAGCTTCCCTGCCCACAGTCTCCCCTCTGCCTGCCAACATCTCCCTGCACCCAGCCTCCAACCCCATCTACTCCTATTGTCTCCCATGTCTCTTTCCTCCTTCCCCCAACCCTCCCCATGCCCCTCAAACCCTGGTTGCAATTCTGATCTCTGTCTGGTTTACTAGCCTGCCTAACTCACCAGAGTCACACCACTGGACACTGCAAAGGCTGTAGACCCTGACAACATTCCGGCAATAGTATTGAAGATTTGTGCTCCAGAGCTTGCCGCACCCCTACAACACTGGCATCTACCCAGCTATGTGGAAAATTGCCCAGCTATGTCATTTGCACAAAAAGCAGGACAAATCCAACCTGGCCAATTACCGCCCCATCAGTCTACTCTCCATCATCAATAAAGTGATGGAAAGTGTCATTAACAGTGCTATCAAGTGGCACTTGCTTAGCTATAACCTGCTCACTGATGCCCAGTTTGGGACAAAAGAGCTGAATTTTCAAGATGAGGTAAGAGTGACTGCCCTTGATATCAAGGCAGCATTTGACTGAGTGTGTCCCTGAGGAAAACTGGGGTCAATGGGAATCAGGGGGAAAACTCTCCGCTGGTTGGAGACAAAGGAAAAGACATAGAAGGCCGATCACCACCACCTTCTCAAGGGCAACTAGGTCTGGACAATAAATGCTGGTCCAGCCAGCAAAGCCCACATCCCGTGGATGAATTTAAGAAAAAAGATAACATCCTTCTGGACAATGGGGATAGCGAGTGAGGAGAGCAAGCCTACGCCCCCACCAGTGTAGCTTCTCAGTGACATTGGTGAGAACCAGAGCAGTGCTGTTGCAAGTAGGCTTTGAACGTTGCACTCACCTCGAAGTCAGGAGTGAATTGAGGGTCACAACAGCTGCACATCACTTATTTCCAAATGTTTTACAGACCAATCTAATTTCCTGCTGATGTGGCACTAGATTGGAAGGTGCTATGTGATCCTGGCCTGTAGGCCACAATTTTACATCCCATGGGCAGGTTCTCACCCCACCCAAATGAGCATAAAATCGTGTGCGAGCATCCCGACATCATCGCGCATTCAGCAGGGACGTGCCAAAGTAGGAAGAACGCCCGCCGACAGTTAAGTGGGTAATTAAGCTCATTAACGGCCCAATTGTAAGCGATTTTTCATGGCCTGTCGAACCTTACGGTTGGCAGTTGGACCAATCGGCCAGGCGGGCTTTACATTTTTGATTAAACCTCATCCAAGGGTGGGATAAAATTTCTGTTGGGATTTAAAATAAAAATCAATATCTGGAGACTTTTCTTTGAGGTATGCTTTCAGGTGCTGGATTGTGCTGCATGGACATTTTTTGTCGCATTTCTGTGCTTTCTTTTATTACTTGGAGTTCTGCTTCTCTCGGGCATCGATCTGCCTTCGGGGGGCTCAGTGGAAACGCTCTCCAGTACCTGCGGTGGGGTTGGGGCTTGTCCTCATCCTGCCCCCACTGGCAGTGCTGAGCCTTTCTCAGGGTGCGTTTCACATTAGCTAGTCATTAATTAGCCAGCCAGCGTGAAAACGTGGTCGGGGGGGGGGAGGTGGGGTGGTGGCCGATCGCGGTCGGGGGATGGTTTCCTGTCCACACCTGGGTCTGCTTACTGCGGGTGCCCGATGAGCGCAAAATTCAGGCCATGGTGTTTTTAATGAGCATTCAAGAGATGGTAATGCATGAAATTGTGGTTCCTGCCATAGATCACCCGAAAACTACACCCACCGTCAGGAAAGTGTTGAGGCTAAAATTCCAAACTGCTTTCCTACCAGCGGCTTTCCGATTTATGCCCTCTCTCTGAATTTTCCAGCCCTGCCCATCACAAAACTTGCTGTGGGTTGGAGGGGGAAATTCCACCCAAAGTATTTGTTTGGTTTCTCTGCCATTTACTTGTTGCTCGTTATAAATTCTCCAGTCTCTTTCTACAATTGGCCCACATTTCTCTCTGTTAACCTTTTCCTTTTTACCTCTCTATAGGGTGCAATTTTACAGCCCCGTTGTGGTGGGGGTGGGGCTGAAAAATGTGGCCATCCCCTCAATAGTCCATTGACTTTGGCGGGACTGGAAGACCCTGCCAGCGGAGGGACTGTAAAATATTGCCCATGGAAGCTTTTATACTCTGTTTTAATGTTTCTTGTTAGCTTACTCTCATATAATATTTTTTCCTTTCTTTATCAGTTTCTTAGTCCCCTTTTGCTGAATTCTAACAAGCTCCCAATCCTGAGGCTTGCTAGTTTTCTGAAAACTTTGTCTCTTCCTTTGATCTAATACAATCTTTAACTTATTTTGTAAGCCATGGTTGGATCACTCTTCATTTTTGTGTCTCAAATCTACCACATTTAAATTGCCCCTCCTGCCTTCGTACTTTCTTTAGATTTAAGACGCTTGTTTTGGATTGAACTAAAAGACTCTTCAAACTTCATGTAAAATTTCAGCACATTATGGTCACTCTTGTCTAAAAGCTCCTTTACAATAAGATTATTAATTAGCCCTTTCTCATTGCACAATAGTAGACCTAAAATAACCTATTCCCGAGTTCTAGAAAACTATTATGTATATATTCCAGGGATTCCTCTTCCACAGCATTATGTGTCAATTGGGTTTCCCCAATAGTTTGAAGTCCCCCATGATTACTGTATTATCCTTGTCACATGAACCTCTAATTTCCTGATTTACACTGTGCACTACATTATCACCATTGTTGAATAGCCACTAAATAACTCCCACCATTGTTTGCTGCTCCTTGCTGTTTCTTAGCTCCTGCCAAACCGATTCTAAATCTTAATCTTCCAATCTAAGACCTTCTCTCACTAATGTACTGATCTAATCCTTCATTAACAGTGCTATCGCACCTCCTTTTCCTTTTTGCTGATCCTTCCTAAATGTTGAATATCCTTGAATATATAGTTCCTAGTCTTGGCCACCCTGCAACCATGTCTCGGTAAAGGTAATTAGATCATACCCATTTACTTCCATTTATAACGAGAATTCATCTACCTTGTTTGAATTCTGCGTGCATTCAGATATAGTGCCTTTAATTTTGTATTTTTAACATTTTTCTGTGATTTGACCCAGTTTGATGCTGGCCTTTATTTCTGCCTCAATTTTGTTTACAATTCTTCCTACCATTTGATAAGGTCCCACATGGGAGACTTATAAAGAAGGCAAATGCACATGGGATATAGGGTAATTTGATAAGGTGGATTCAAAATTGGCTTAGCTGTAAGAGACGGAGGGTGATGACAGAAGGATGCTTTAGTGACTGGAAGCCAGTGTCCAGTGGTGTACCACAGGAATCTGTGCTGGGTCCCCTATTATTTGTCATTTATATAAACGACATAGATGACTATGTTGGGGGTAGGATTGGTAAGTTTGTGGATGACACAAAGATTGGCTGGGTGGTTAACAGTGAGGTTGAGTGTCTTGGGCTACAGGAAGATATAGACGGGATGGTCAAATGGGCAGATAAGTGGCAGATGGAATTTAACCCTGAAAAGTGAGAGGTGATACACTTTGGAAGGAGTAATTTGACAGGGAAGCATTCAATGAGCGGCATGTCACAAGGAAGTTCTGAGGAACAAAGGGACCTTGGCATGTGTGTCTATAGATCTCTGAAGGCGGAGGGGCATGTTAGTGGGGTGGTGAAAACGGCATATGGGACACTTGTCTTTATCAATCGAGGCATAGATTACAAAAGTAGGGAGGTCATGTTGGAGTTGTATAGAACCTTGGTGAGGCCACAGCTGGAGTACTGTGTGCAGTTCTGGTCGCCACATTATAGGAAGGATGTGATTGCACTGAAGGGGGTGCAGAGGAGATTCACCAGGATGTTGTCAGGGATGAAACATTTAAGTTATGAAGAGAGGTTGGATAGACTTGGGTTGTTTTCGTTGGAGCAGAGAAGACTGAGGGGCGACCTGATCGAGGTGTACAAGATTATGAGGGGCATGGACAGGGTGGATAGGGAGCAGCTGTTCCCCTTAGTCAAAGGGTCAGACACAAGGAGCATAAGTTCAAGGTGAGGGGCAGGAGGTTTAGGGGGGGATGTGAGGAAAAACCTTTTTACCCAGAGGGTGGTGAGGGTCTGGAATGCGCTGCCTGGGAGGGTGGTGGAGGCGGGTTGCCTCACACCCTTTAAAAAGTACCTGGATGAGCACTTGACACGTCATAACATTGAAGGCTATGGGCCAAGTGCTGGTAAATGGGATTAGGTGGTAGGTCAGGTGTTTTTGATGTCCCAGCTCATGTGACACATGTCTGAATAATTTTTTTGAAATCTTTATTTCAGGTTCTCACAAAGAAATTAAACTCCCTGACGCAGCTCCATGCCTCAGGGAGATTTCTGCCCTCTTTCACACACATGCCCAAAAGACCGCAGGCCCCGACTCTCCCTCCTCCAACAGCCTGCACGATTCTATGGTCAGTAGAGGAGATAGCGGCTTCTTCTGTTAAGTTCTGTGGTGATCCTAAAGGTGGAGGTGGTCATGCATTTATTCTTCAAAAGAATGAGTAATGTGAGTAATATGGGACCTTCAGTGAGTAAATCATATCTAATAACAAATAATTCTTTGTGCCCTATGCAGAGGAACTATCCAAACCACATCAGCATTTCTGTGCAGCTGGAGGGAAAGGAATTAACACTGGATCTCAGGAGAAATAAGTGAGTCACTTTGTATAAGGAGTGTTAGAATCATATTTCTCAAAGCTGAATTTTTCTTTTTACAAAATGGAAAGACGTGGCCTTATCTGTACATTTGGATGTTAATCTGAGATATTTTTGAAAAGATGGTCACTTTGGAACTGTCAGCAAGCAGGCCTACTTCAAGAAATCACCTGGCCTTCAGGGTTCTTGAGGGAGATCTGGTTGAACTGTTTTGAACTGCAATCATTTTAACTGATCGAGAAAAAAAACTGAAAAGGCAAAGGCTGATAACTTACTGGAAATCACATGGGTAAGAGGAAATTAACTTAAGTGGTGAACCTGCTTGTATGGGAGGCAACCTTGTTGCAGAACAAGCTGAGGAAGGAAGGTTATCTCTCTCTACCTTGCCTGAAATTGTGTCTGGCTGTCAATCCGTAGCCAGAGAACCCTCATCTGGGTGTAACCAAGTCTGCATTTGGACCTGTAAAGCTGGGCATTTGGTGGGAACTTCCAGGCACCTACCGGGACCAGCAGCCTGTCTTCACACAAGAGAAATCCAGGTTGACAGCATCGACACCCTGTGGACATGATCCTTTATTTTACAGTTCCCATCCTCCAAAATCCATCTCTGCAGAGAGACTCTGTTTGTCTGTGTGTGTATCTGTGTGTGAATTGGGGATTGGGGGAATTATTTAGGAAGAGATAGATAGTTAAACTTCCTGATTACAATTGTATGTTAACCAGCATTTGCAACTTGTTAAAAGAAGTTTTGTTTAAAAATAAATTAATCATTCCAAGCTTTTGAAAGAAGCCTGGTCAGAGTCTCTTTTCTTCTGGGTACAAGAGGTATAGGTACACAATTGACTATTTTGGTGAGAAAATTAAACAGTTAAATTAATGCTGCGAATAGTGGGGCTTGATAATTTGTGCACTCCTCCCATCCCAGCGGTAACAGGATGACTGAGGCTGTATCACCAATCTGCTGGGCTTGTGTTCAGTTTAACTTGTCATGAAGCTGTTAATGGATACGATATTATTGGAAAATATTTTTCTTTTAGCCTGTGGTTTAACCTGTGGGTGTGGCTTAATTGGATTAAATCCAGTTGGTCTGGGAGCTTTGTTGTGTACTAGTTTTGATATGTAAGAGAGATAGAAGCCAGAATTTTCCCATTGGCGTGCAAGGTGCAAGGGCAGGCCCCGTATGCCCGTGTGTAAAATGCCGCACGGTGATGTTGGGCGAGTGTCCTGACATCACCGCGCACCATCCCGATATTTTGTTGGGTGCATGCGCGATGATCTCCGATGCGCACCCGCCATTAATTAATGGGCCACTTAAGGCCCTTGAGGGGTCAACTGATGGTGATTTTTTGGGGCCTGTGCAATCTTCGGGTCGGCGCCAGGGCACAATGGGCAGGCGGGTAGGACACATTTGTATAAACCTCATCCACGGGCGGGATAAGAGGGCTCAGTGGGGTCGCGGGTGTGCTCTGTCAGATATTGATGTTTCAAAGTTACTGATACTTGCCTGTGTGATCTGCAATATTTCATAATGCAGATCAGCTGCTGGGTCTGGACTCACAACGTTCAGGTCAGCACTCTGCAGTGAGGAATCTTTTTTGGGCCTGCAGGTTTCAGGAAGCCTTCCCTTAGCCTGGGAATGGGAGCTGAACTCTCCACTGGAGGAACCTCCTCTGAGGAGAAAGGGAGGGCCAGAAGGGAGAGAAGGCCAGGAGTACACATTCAGCCTCCAGGGGAGCCACCTTTGGGAGGACAGGCACAGGCACAAGGGGCGCAGGGCCAAGAGGTTGTCCAAGGTGGAAGGGGCCACTATCCGGCTGCTAGGGTATACAGGCGGCGAAGCAGCTACCTGAATATGACTGAGGCTCTGACTGTCAAGGGAAACAGTCAACTACATCTGTCAGATGATTGGCCCTGAGATCTCCCCTAACTGTGTGGGTGGATACCCCATGCCAGCAGCTCTGAAGCTCACAGTTGCCCTCCACGTCTATGCATCTGGTTCCTTCCAGGGCTCGGTGGGTGATCTTTGAGGTTTCTCCCAATCAGCTGTCCACACTTGTGTCAAGCAGGTTACAGATGCTCTGTTCAGATGGGGATTGACCTTCATCCACTTCCGCTGTGACCAGGCAAGTCAGACACAGCGAGCCAGAGGCTTCACGGCCATTGCTTGCTTCCCCCGTGTCCAGGGTGCTATAGACTGTACACATGTGGCCATCAAGGCGCCAGCAGGTGAGCCCGGTGCCTTTGTCAACAGGAAGGGCTTCCGCTCCATGAACGTGCAGATAGTGTGTGATCACAGGATGCTGATTCTACAAGTCTGTGCAAGGTACCCAGGCAGCTCCCACAATGTCTACATCCTCAGACACTCCCAGGTGCCGGGGCTCTTCAGTGCTCCAGCCCGGCTGGATGGATGGCTGTTGGGTGACAAGGGCTATCCCCTCAGATGGTGCCTCATAACACCACTACGTCATCCAAGAACAGAAGCTGAGCAGCACTACAATAAGAGCCTTCACAAGGGCTCTGGAAAGAGATATTGGTCTTCTCAAGATGCGCTTCTGATGCCCGGACCGCTCAAGGGGCGCACTCCTGTACCCCCCAGATCGCGTCTCTGTGATAGTGGTAGCATGCTGCACTCTGCACAATCTTGCGCTGGAAAGGGGGGAAGCAGTTGATGATGAAGACCTTGAAGCAGTGGATGTGGCTGCACATGATGAATCCAGCAGTGGCTCAGAGGATGAGGAAGCACAGGGAAATGCTGAGGGGGTAGATGCTAACCCGGGCATACTCCAGGGAGGCAAGGACGCCCAAGAGGCTTTAATCCAATGAACCTTCAGCTGGCGCACCACATTTGGACCTCCAGAATAGGCTTGGGCTTAAGGCTCCATACTCGATACCTTAGTGCAAAACATTAACTAAGGGCCTTGTTAATAAAGCTGAATGTCCCACAAATCACTCATAACGTTATTGGAAGCCATCCACCTGCAGAAGAAATGAGGCACCCTCAGCCATGGTGACATGTCTGAATTTAATATTGCAAGCAAAGAAACTTTAGAATACAAATGACAAAGGTGTTCAAAATCACACCAACTCATAAAGACCTCATTGTGGGCCAACACAAAAGCACCAGTGAGCTTGCACACGAGCAGGGGAGAGACCTCATCCTGAGGGAGACACAGCCAGAGTGAGTGTGGGTGTTGGCAATTTGGTGCACAGTGGGAATTCAGTGCAGAGGGGAAGAGGTGCTCTTTGCATTTTTTCTTTGCTATTCAAATTTTTGGGAGTGAGGCAAGGCTGGGTGGCCTCTCCTTTAATGCCAGGAGTATTACAGATAAAACGGATGAGTTAAGGGTGAGGATTGACATGTGGATTTGTTATATAGTAGTGATCACTGAGACGTGGTTAGGTGAGCAGCAGGATTGACAGGTCAGCATTCTGGGATATAGAATCTGCAGGTGAGACAGGGGAGGGGGTAAAAGAAGAGGAGGAATTGCATTATTAGTTAAGGAGTCAGTTACTGCAGTAAGGAGAGATGATATCTTGGAGGGGGCATCGAAGGAAGCTTTGTGCGTAGAGCTTAGGAATAAAAAAGGGGCAGCCACATTGTTAGGTGTTTATTATAGACCCCCAGCTAGTCAGCAGGAAATTGAGGAGCAAATACATGCAAAATTTGCAGAGGTGTGTAAAAACAATAACAATAATATTAGGTGATTTCAACTTTCCCAACATTAATTGGGATGGGCATAGTTTTAAGGGCTTGGATGAAGTGGATTTCTTGAAATGTGCACAGGAAAACTTTTTAGGTCAATATGTAGAGGGACCAACAAGGGACGGTGCATTGCTGGACCTAATTCTGGGGAATGAAGCTGGACAGGTGGCTGAGGTGGTGGTGGGGGAGCATTTTAGTGATAGCGACCACAACATGGAAAAGCTTAAGTTTGTTGTGGACAAAGAAATAGACAAGTTGCAAAAAAAGGTTTGGATTGGGGGAGAGTGGATTTTAGTAAAATAAGCCAGGATCTGGCCAAAGTAGACTGGGAACAGTTACTTGTGGGGAAATCAACAGAAGAACAGTAGGGGGCATTCAAAAAGGAAATGGGGAGGGTACAGGCTCAACATGTTCCCTCTCAGGTGATAGGAACAGAGAACCATGGATGACCAGAGATATTCAGGATACGATGAGAAGGAAAAGAGAGGCTTTTAGCAGGTACAAGGGGAGCGGAGGCATTAGTGGAGTACAGACAGTGCAGGGTGGAGCTTAAGAAAGCAATTAGGAGAGCAAAGAGGGGATATGAGAAAGCTCTGGCTGGTAAAAAGTAGGGAAATTCCCAAGATATTCTATAAGTATATCAATGGGAAGAGGATAACCAGGGAAAGAGTAGGGCCTATAAGGGACCAAGGGGGCAATCTATAGGTGGAGCCAGAGGACATCGCTAGAGTTTGAATGAATACTTCACGTCCATCTTCACCCAAGAGAATGAGGATGAAGGTATGGAACTCGGGGAGAGAGACTGTGAGGTTCTTGAGCAAAATCATATAGGGAGTGACAAGGTATTGGAGCTGTTGGTAGGCTTAAAAATGGACAAGTCTCCAGGTCCGGATGATTTGTGGCCCAGACTGCTGAGGGAGGCAGGGGAGGAGATCACAGGGGCTCTGACCCAAATGTTTAATTCCTCTTTGGCCACAGGAGAGGTGCCAGAGGATTGGAGAACAGCTAATGTGGTTCGGCTATTTAAGAAGAGTTGTAGAGATAAGCCCGGGAACTACAGGCCAGTGAGTCTCACGTCAGTGGTAGGGAAACTATTGGAGAAAATTCTGAAGTAGAGAATCTATCTCCACTTGGAGAGGCAAGGTTTGATCAGGGATAGTCAGCATGGCTTTGTCAGAGGGAGGTCATGCCTAACAAATTTGATTGAATTATTTGAGGAGGTGACCAGGTGTGTAGATGAGGGTAGTGTAGTTGATGTAGTTTATATGGATTTCAGCAAAGCGTTTGACAAGGTCCCACATGGGAGACTTATAAAGAAGGCAAAGGCACATGGGATACAGGGTAATTTGATATGGTGGATTCAAAATTGGCTTAGTTGTGGGAGGCAGAGGGTGATGACAGAAGGATGCTTTAGTGACTGGAAGCCAGTGTCCAGTGGCGTACCACAGTGATCTGCACTGGGTCCCCTATTATTTGTCATTTATATAAACCACATAGATGACTATGTGGGAGGTAGGATTAGTAAGTTTGCAGATGACACAAAGATTGGCCAGGTGCTTAACAGTGAGGTTGAGCGTTTTGGGCTACAGGAAGATATAGACGGGATGGTCAAATAGGCAGATAAGTAGCAGATGGAATTTAACCCTGAAAAGTGTGAGGTGATACACTTTGGAAGGAGTAATTTGACAAGGAAGTATTCAATGAACAGCATGGCACTAGGAAGTTCTGAGGAACAAAGGGACCTTGGTGTGTGTGTCCATAGATCTCTGAAGGTAGAGGAGCATTTTAGTGGGGTGGTGAAAAACGCATTTGGGACACTTGCCTTTATCAATCGAGGCATAGATTACAAAAGTAGGGAGGTCATGTTGGAGTTGTTTAGAACCTTGGTGAGGCCACAGCTGGAGTACTGTGTGCAGTTCTGGTCGCCACATTATAGAAAGGATGGGATTGCACTGGAGGCGGTGCAGAGGAGATTCACCAGGATGTTGCCTGGGATGAAACATTTAAGTTATGAATACTTGGGTTGTTTTCGTTGGAGCAGAGAAGACTGAGGGGTGACCTGATCGAAGTGTACAAGATTATGAGGGGCATGGACAGGGTGGATACGGAGCAACTGTTCCCCTAGTTGAAGGGTCAGTCACAAGGGGACATAAGTTCAAGGTGAGGGGCAGGAGGTTTAGGGGGGATGTGAGGAATAACTTTTTTACCCAGAGGGTGGTGAGGGTCTGGAATGCGCTGCCTGGGAGGGTGGTGGAGGAGGTTGCCTCACATCCTTTTAAAGTACCTGGATGAGCACTTGGCACGTCATAACATTCAAGACTATGGCACGCAAAAAATGCAATACCTGCCCCTTCACTTCCTCTCTCCTCACCGTCCAAGGACCCAAACACTCCTTTCAAGTGAAGCAGCATTTCACTTGCATTTCCCCCAACTTAGTCTACTGCATCCGTTGCTCCCAATGTGGTCTCCTCTACATTGGAGAGACCAAATGTAAACTGGGCGACCGCTTTGCAGAACACCTGCGGTCTGTCCGCAAGAATGACCCAAACCTCCCTGTCGCTTGCCATTTCAACACTCCAACCTGCTCTCTTGCCCACATGTCTGTCCTTGGCTTGCTGCATTGTTCCAGTGAAGCCCAACGCAAACTGGAGGAACAACACCTCATCTTCCGACTAGGGACTTTACAGCCTTCTGGACTGAATATTGAATTCAACAACTTTAGGTCGTAAGCTCCCTCCCCCTTCCCCACCCCCTTTCTGTTTCCCCCTTCCCCCTTTTTTTTCCAATAAATTATAAAGATTTTCCTTTTCCCACCTATTTCACCTATTTCCATTGTATAAAAAAAACCCCACTAGAGCTATACCTTGAGTGCCCTACCATCCATTCTTAATTAGCACATTCGTTTAGATAATATCACCAACTTTAATTTTAACACCTATGTGTTCTATTGTACTATTGTCGTTGACATCTTTTGATGATCTGCTTCTATCACTGCTTGTTTGTCCCTACAACCACACCCCCCCCCTCCACCTCTTTGTCTCTCTATCTCTCCGCCCCCCACACACACACCTTAAACCAGCTTATATTTCAACTCTTTCTTGGACTCGAACGCAAGTTCTGTCGAAGGGTCATGAGGACTCGAAACGTCAACTCTTTTCTTCTCCGCCGATGCTGCCAGACCTGCTGAGTTTTTCCAGGTAATTCTGTTTTTGTTTTGGATTTCCAGCATCCGCAGTTTTTTTGTTTTTATCCCTTAGAATCTTACATGTTCCAATCAAATGACCTCTTACTCTTCTAAACTGCAGCAGATACAAGCCTAGTCTGTCCAAACTTTCCTCATAAGACAGCCTGCCCATTCCAAGAATTAGTCCAGTAAACCTTCCCTGAACTGTTTCCAATGCATTTACATCCTTCATTGATTAGGAGACCAATACTGTACACAATAATCTAAATGTGGTCTAACCAGTGCCCTGTACAACTGAAGCATAACCTTCCTACTTTTGTAAATAATTCCCCTCACAATAAATGAGAACATTCTATTAGCTTTCCTAATTACTTGCTGTACCTGCATACTAACCTTTTGCGATTCATGCACTAGGACACACAAATCCCTCTGCATCTCAGAGCTCTGCAATCTCTCACTATTTAGATTTTTTTTTTATTCTTCCTGCCAAAATGGACAAATTCACATTTGCCCACTTTGTACTCTTTTTTTTATTATTCATTCCCAGGATATGGGCTTCACTGGTTGAACCAGCATTTATTGCCCATCCCTAGTTGCCCTTGCGAAGGTGGTGGAGAGCTGCCTTCTTGAACCGCTGCAGTCCATGTGGTGTAGGTAAACCTGTTAAGAAGGGAATTCTAGGATTTTGACCCAGTGACAGTGAAGGAATGGCGATATATTTCCAAGTCAAGGTGGTGAGTGACTGGGAGGAGAACTTCCAGGTGATAGTGTTCCATCTATCTGCTGCTCTTGTTCTTCTAGATGGTAGTGGTCATGGGTTTGGAAGGTGCTGTGAAGGAACCTCGGTGAATTCCTGCAGTGCATCTTGTAGATGATGCCCACTGCTGCTACTGTGCGTCGGTGGTGGAGGGAGTTTGTGGATGGGATGCTTTGTCCTGGACAGTGTCAAGCTTCTTGAGTGTTGTGGGATCTGCATTCATCCAGGCAAGTGGGGAGTATTCTATTACACTCCTGACTTGTGCCTTGTAGGTGATAGACAGGCTTTGGGGAGTCAGGAGGTGAGTTATTCATCGCATCTCCCTAGCCTCTGACCTGCTCTTATAACCATAGTACTTATATGGCTCGTCCAGTTCAGTTTCTGGTCAATGGTAACTCCCAGGATGTTGATAGTGGGGCTTCAGTGATGGCAATGCCATTGAACATCAAGGGGTGACGGTTGGATTCTCTCTTGTTGGAGATGGTCATTGCCTGACACTTGAGTGGCACAAATGTTACTTACCACTTGTCAACCCACATCTAGATATTGTCCAGGTCTTGCTGCATTTGGACATGGACTGCTTCAGTATCTGAGGAGTCGCGAATGGTGCTGAACATCATGCAATCATCAGTGAACATCCTTACTTCTGACCTTATGATGGAAGGAAGGTCATGGTCTAAACAGCTGAAGATGGTTGGGCCGAGGACACTACCCTGAGGAACTCCTGCACTGATGTCCTGGCGTTGAGATGACTGACCTCCAACAAACATAACCGTCTTCCTTTGTGCTGGGTATGACTCCAGCCAGCGGAGAGTTTCCCCCCTGATTCCCATTGGCTCCAGTTTTGCTAGGGCTCCTTGATACCACACTCGGTCAAACGCTACCTTGACGTCAAGGGCAGTCACTCTCACCTCACCTCAGGCGTTCAGCTCTTTTGTCCATGATTTAACCAAGGCTGTAATGAGGTCAGGAGCTGAATGGCCCTGGCAGAACCCAAACTGGGCATCAGTAAGCAGGTTATTGCTAAGCCAGATCCATTTACCAGATCTTTTCACATTCATTTAACCTATCTGTATCCCTTTGTAACCTCCTTATATTTTCTTCACAACTAGTTTCCTGGCTATCTTTGTATCATCAGTAAATTTAGCAGCCATCCATTCAGTCCCTTCATCCAAATCATTTATTTAGACGTAAAAAGTTGAGGCCCCAGTATTGATCCCTGTGGCACGCCAATCGTTGGAATGATAAAGCATGGGATTCCATCCAACCCAATGTACATCTGTTAGCTCTTTGGTAGAGCTGTCTAATTAATCCCACGCTCCTGCCCATGCTCTGTGGCCCTGTAGATTGTTCCCTTTCAATTATTTATCCTATTCATGTAAGCCATTTCAGTCTGCCACTATCACTACTCTAATTCTTACACATCTCTGTGATTTGCTCTTGATTATCTCCCTCACTGTGTAGAGGTCAATAAAATACCCCCAGTAGCATGAATATGCAATTTTTGCTTCTCAACTCTAAGCAAATGGATACTGTCCTTGACCCCTCAAGGACAACCTCTCTTATTTCCAGCACTACAATGTCTTCACTAATCAGTGCTGATACCCCACTTCACTTTTTCCCTTCTCTATTTTCTCAAAACATTTAATCTGTAAATACTAAACACCAGTCTTCACCAATGTCACCCTTGTTATGACCACTAGATCATATTTCCACAACTCATGAACCTTGTCCCTTACACTTTGGGCAGGATTTCCCAGCCCTGCCTGCTGGTGGGATTTACTGGTGCCACTAAAGTCAATGGTTTGTGTTTACAGACAGGCATTGTAATTTTTTATCCATTCATGGGTGTCACTGGCTACCAGCATTTACTGCCCATTCTTAATTTCCCTTGTTTAAAGGGCATTTAAGAGTCAACCACATTGCTGTGGGTCTGGAGCCACATGTAAACCAGACTAGACAAGGACAGTAGTTTCCCCTTCCCTAAGGGGCATTACTGAACCAGATGTGTGTTTTTTACAACAATTGTGGTCATTATCAGACTTTTAATTCTGGATTTTTATTGAATTAAAATTTCACCATTGGCTGTGATGAGATTTGAATCCAGGTCCCCAGAGAATTACCCTGGGTCTCTGGCATGCTAGTTCAATGCCAATACCACTACACCATCACCTCCCCCCATAAACCTATCCTTGTAATCATTGTAGTTCTTCATCTGCTCCTATCTAAAATGAAACTACTTCCTTCTCCAGTACTATCCAACCCTCTCACTCCTTTTTGCACCTTGTTCCTCTTTTCTACTTCTATATGTTGGTGCCCACCCCTGCCAATTTGGTTTAAACCCTCACCAAACACACTAGTGAACCTCATTGTGAGGACATTGGTCCCAATCCTGTTGAGGTGAAACCAGCCTCTTTTGAATACGTGCCTCCTGCCCCGGAAATGGTCCCAATGGCCCAAGAATCTGAAATGCTCCCTGCTGCAATATGCCTCAAGTCACACATTAATCCTCACTATCTTCCTGTTTTTATTCTTGCCAGCATTTGCCACAGGGACTAAACCAGAGATTTCTATCTTCAAGGTCCCACTTTTTAACTTCCTCCCGAGCACCTCAAAATCTGACGATAGGACCTCAGTACCTGTGCTTGCCTTGTGTTTGGTACCGAAGTGTACATTAACTCTTGGCTCACTCCTTTTCCACTGCAGTATATTCTGCACCTTCTCCTTGATATCCTTTACCCTGGTATTATAACACAGCCAATGGTAAAGGCTGAGTTGTTCAAATCCTAGAGGGAAACTTGAAACAACTGTCATACCAAGTTTTGCAATTTGTCTGTTTTGAGATGCAGGCTTTCAATTCAGTAGCAATAAGACCATAAAGTCTCAAGAGGTTTTTAATAAAACTAAATTAAACATTTATTAATACAAGAAATATTGTAAACACACATATGTCTACAAAATTACTGCTGTAGTAACTTCAAAAATCCACTAATTAATCTGACTCTCGGTTACACCCTTGTTAATGCAACAGTAAATGTTGGAGATTTAAACGGACACTTGGCAAAGCACATCCTGGACAGTTGCATTCAAGATGAGTTTCTTTCAGCTCTGGGTCCTTGCAGACAGCAGCTTGAGGCTTACAGGCTGGAGGCTTCTCACATTTGTTGGATCTTAAAATGCCTCTACCTTTCCCCTTTATACATATCTTTCTCTTTAAATGTAAATTTTCCATTGTATCATTAGGCTTTTAACTTTACCTCTTCTAACAATAATATCCATTCATCACACCAATTTTATTAGTAAGATGAAAAAAAAATAAACACATTGCTTGGCACATAGCTAGGTGTAATATTTCACCTGCAGTCTTGAATGGTTTATTTTGACAAATGCAAATTTACATTTTACTGTTCACCCTCCTTACATTTACCAAATTAACATCTCAAAACTGCTATACATTAAAACACCCAGACTAACTGGCTTTAATCCAGTTAAGGTACACATAGACACACACATAGACACAGACCTCACTAGAACTCTATTTTAAAAAATAATTTCCAATAACATTATAGACATTATTATCTCTTCATGACACTGGGGTGTAGGGAGGCAACACACCATAAGGGACTCACGGTCACAGAAATCCCCTTCTGCCTCCTGATTATGGAATCTCCTATATTGACTGCACTTCTACCTTCTATTGTTTCGTGCTGTGCAGTCCCTTGCCCATCAGTGCCATGGTCTGAACTGCATTCCTACAAGGTGTTGCCACTCTAGCAGTCTCTGATGTTGAGTGCCGATTTGTGACTTGCACACTTCCCAAAGACTCCTGCAGTTCCTGCCTCTTCCTACTTGTTCAGATGGCCACCCATCTAGTAGGATGAACTCTGATTGCATATGGGATGGACAACTCCTAGAACTATAATCCAGGCAAGTCTAGGCCTCCTTGATTTTCCCCAGATCCAGCTGTCCCTCAAGCCCCGAAACTCTAAGCTTAAACTCAAATAGTTGGAGATCCTTCCAACACATGTAGTCCCCCCAAGACATATGACACATCCTGAATTTTTCACATGGCACAGATATTTCAAACAACAGGTCTCAGCTGCCCATCTGTTTCCTTTTTTGGAAACTAGCCCGTGGTTGATTAAGCTATTAAATTCAATTTAATCCTCCTGACATCAGCTTCCACTACCTCCTGCTTCCTGCTTGGCCTAAATAGCCAAGTGGTTATGGTACTGGGTTTGTAACCTCAAGATCAAGAGTTCAAATCTCACAATGGCAAACTATGAAACAATGTAACTTCATCTGAAACAGATGGAAGTGGGTTTGTACTCGAAAGAGTTACCTCCTGCTTCCTTTCTTGGACCACTCTTCATTCTTTACTATTTAAAAACCAGAACAGAAGCTTTTACTCATGGTGCCAAATTCCCTGAGTTTAGTACTTTGGTGAAGCATTCTTCCATGGAATTAGACTCCTTGCTCCATGCAGCTAGGTAAGTGCAGCCCTAAAAACACTCAACAACATCCAAGGCAAAGCAGCCTGCTTGATCAGCATCCCATTCGGTCTCTTAAATATACCCTCCCCCACCACCACAGTGGCAGCAGTGTGTAGCACTGCTCACCAAGGTTCCTTCAGCAGCACCTTTGGGCAGCATGTTCCCCCTGTCGGTGGGGGGGTGCGGTTTGTGTGGGTGCAGGCGGATTCCCGATCGGCGCCCTCAGTCGGGGGTGCGCCGCCATTTTCCGTGGGCGGGCCAGTTAATGCCCGCCCAGCGTGACGTTCGCCCGGAAGCACTGTGGGCTCCCTGTGCGGCCAGGGGGAGATTCCCTGAGCTGGGAGAAAGAGCACACAGATCTCCCTGAGGCAAAGTGCTGCCTCAGGGAGCTCAGCTCAGGATTGAAAACTTTATTAAAGGGAGAAAAAAATTATTCCTGACATGTCCCCTCATGTGACACTGTCACATGAGTCAGAACATTGCAATTACTTTTTAAAAAAAAATTTACACACATTTTAAATCCCTCATGAAACCTCATCCCGCCTGTGGATGAGGTTTCATGTTTTTTCGGAAGGTCGCCTAGTCTCTTCGCCTGCCCGCCTAACTTTAAGATTGGATGAGCAGGTCCATTAATTGGGTTAATTAATTTTGTAAAGGCTGTAAGTGGAGGCTGACAGTTCGATGGGCATGCAGCCAACTTGGCTGAGCGTCTGCCAAACTGAAAATCTAAATGCCGCAGGGTGACATTGGGATGCATGCCCGACGTCAGCCTGCATCATTTTACACATCGACAAGCAGACCCCGCCACTGCTCGCTGACCGGAAGATGCAGCCCTTTGAAACACTCAACCTCTGCTGCCTAGGTGGACAAGGGCAGCAGCTGCATGGGAAGACCACTTGCAAGTTCGTTTCCAAGTCACACACCATCCTGACTTGGAACTGTATTGTCATTTCTTCACTGTCACCGGTTCAAAATCCTGGAACTCCCTTCCTGACAGCACCATGGGTGCATCTACACCAAAGGACTGCTGCAGTTCAGAGCATCACCTTCTGAAGGCCTTTTCTTCAGTTCTCTGTCTGAAGGCAGGTCTGACTCATGGCACACAACGTCCACCACAGGCAGTTCAAGGAGGCAGGTCCTAAATCCACCGCAGCCAGCACAGGAATTGAATCCCATGCTTTTGGCACCAAACAGATTCACACTGGCCGTCAAGCAGACTGAGTCAACTGGCACTCCCCCAAAGGTGTCTGAGGTCCTGTGGCAATATACACTTTTATACATATGTTGGAGCTATGGATAGTGATAGCAAAGGCTGCATTTCTTCCCATCACCTGGCTGACCAGGTATATCACCCAGTCTTACCTGTTTGGTTGTTATGAACTTAGCCATCAAGTCCTGGAATGGTACTTGAGCCCAGAGCATTTGGTTCAGAAGCAGAGAGGCTGCCCACTGCACCACAAGACCTTGTATAAAGGACATTTAAAGATGGGCAATAAATGCCGACCTTTCCATGATGTCTGCATCACATGATTATATAAAACAATCACTGCCCAGTTTAATACTCAGCCTGTTAAATACTCCTATTATCGTTATTCTATAATTCTTAGACATCTCAATCATTCCTTTGCACATCTATTCGTCTGTTTCCTTCCCATTATTTGGTGACCAAGTCAAGTTAAAGCTGTTTTCCATATTTAAAACCACTACCACTCTTTTTCTCTTCCTTGAATTTTCCTGTACATACATCATATCATACATCATACATCATCTGTAATTTCAGCTATCATACTTTGTGTATTTGCGCATATGCACTTTAAACTTAGACTTCTTGATATTTTCTTTGATCCCACTTAATTCTGTATTTTTGAACTCTATCTCTCCTAGCTCCACTGTACATCTTGTTTCTCCTTTTCAAAAGTACTTATTGATGCCCAACCTGCTGTCAAATTAATTTTAGCCTTACATGGCTAAAGTTTGGTTTTTGTAGAGAGAACTCCCAGCTCCCAGCAATACTGTCATTGCAAGAGAGGACAATAGGTGCAAGAAGAGAATAGTCTGATGTACACGTACAGCAACCTGGAGCTGCACTTTCCAAATGAGAAGTGAAACTTTTACTACAAGTCAGACCATCCCCCAGAGCAATAATTGTAAAATGGGAACATATCATGGATCAGGAACATAGAGAAATAAGTTTGTACCAAGCAAAATTTCTGTTTGGTAACTCAGCTTTGTTCTGTTCTTCCCTTGCTATATTAGTAGAGTTTATTCTGGTGTAGCACTCAATATCTCACTCCCATGTTCAGATAGTGTGCATCCTACATGGACAGACTAGTGCTAACTAAACTTGCTCCTTTCTGTTTTTCTTTCCCAGTCTCCTTTTGCCGAGAGGGTTCCAGGTATCGCACTATGATTCAAATGGGACTCTGGTGACAGAGAAGGAGACTGAACTGGTGAGAAAATTCTTGGAAACTGAAACCAGACTGAAATTCATTGATTTTTAAATGCACTGAATGTGGATATATATTCCTCTTCCCTCTTCCTGCTAGTTCCTCCATCTTATAGATTGCACACACTGCTGCTACTGTGTGTTGGAGATGGAAGGAGTGACTGTCTGTGGATGGGGTGACAGTCAAGCAGGCTGCTTGTCCCGGATGGTGTCGAGCTTCTTGAGTGTTGTTGGAGTCGCACTCATCCAGGCAAGTGGAGAATGGTCCATCACACTCCTGACTTGTGCCCTAGAGATGATGGACAGACTTTGGAGAGTTAGGAGATGAATGACTCTTCACAGAATTCCCACCTTCTGACCTACTCTTGTAGCCACAGTATTTATATGGCTGGTGCAGTTCAGTTTCTGGTCAATGGTAGACCCCAGGATGTTGATGGTGGGGTATTAAGTGAATGTTAAGGGAAGATGGATGGATCCATTCTTGTTGGCGATTGTCATTGCCTGGCACACATGTATTGCACATGTTACTTGGCACTTATCATTAACATATCAAATGTTGCATTAATGTTAAAAATTTCTAGTTTCAGCAGTGACCATGGAGCATGGTCTGGTTGTTGGATGACTGGCCACTGTCAATGAATCTTGACACCCTCTGTTTCATCCTCCTCTGGGTCTCTCTCCAGTGTTAGTCAATCTGAAAACCCCAGGCTCTGCTGTCTGAGACACTCTCAATGTTTTTATGTGGAAAAGTTGCCAGTGAGTTCCCATGGGATGTTATGAGTAACATAACATCAGGAACTTTAATGCACAAATTTAACCATCTTTCTACAGTACCGCTGCTGCTACGAGGGTTCCGTCAGAAAATTCCCCGGATCCCAGGTCTCTGCGACCATCTGCTCAGGACTCAGGTAAAAAAAACCTGACAATTACTCCTCAGTTTGTTACTTAGTTTAGTGAACACTGGACATAAATATTGAACCTGTAGCCTGTTAGTTCAGTTGGTGTAATTGTTACTCACTGTGTGACTGTACTGGGACGTATTTATTCAGCAGAGTAAGGGTTACTCACTGTGTAACTGCACTGGGATGTGTTCATTCAACAGGGTAAGGATTACTCACTGTGTGACTGTACTGGGATGTGTTTATTCAGCAGAGTAAGGATTACTCACTGTGTAACTGTACTGGGATGTGTTTATTCAGCAGAGTAAGGATTACTTACTGTGTAACTGTACTGGGATGTGTTTATTCAGCAGGGTAAGGGTTACTCACTGTGTAACTGTACTGGGATGTGTTTATTCAGCAGGGTAAGGATTACTCACTGTTAAACTGTACTGGGATGATTTTATTCAGCAGAGTAAGGATTACTCACTGTGTAACTGTACTGGGATGTGTTTATACAGCAGAGTAAGGGTTACTCACTCTGTGACTGAACAGGGATGTGTTTATTCAGCAGAGTAAGGGTTACTCACTGTGTGCCTGTATTAGGATATGTTTATTCAGCAGGGTAAGGATTACTCACTGTATAACCGTACTGGGAAGTGTTTATACAGCAGGGTAAGGATTACTCACTGTGTAACTGTACTGGGATGTGTTTATTCAGCAGGGTAAGGATTACTCACTGTTAAACTGTACTGGGATGATTTTATTCAGCAGAGTAAGGATTGCTCACTGTGTAACTGTACTGGGATGTGTTTATACAGCAGAGTAAGGGTTACTCACTCTGTGACTGAACAGGGATGTGTTTATTCAGCAGAGTAAGGGTTACTCACTGTGTGCCTGTATTAGGATATGTTTATTCAGCAGGGTAAGGATTACTCACTGTGTAACTGTACTGGGATGTGTTTATTCAGCAGGGTAAGGATTAGTCACTGTGTAACTGTACTGGGATGATTTTATTCAGGAGAGTAAAGATTAATCACTGGGTGACTGTACAGGGATGTGTTTATTCAGCAGGGTTAGGATTACTCACTGTTTAACTGTACTGGGATGATTTTATTCAGCAGAGTAAGGATTATTCACTGTTGTAACTGTACTGGGATGTGCGTATTCAGCAGGGTAAGGATTACTCACTGTTTAACTGTACTGGGATGTGTTTATTCAGCAGGGTAAGGATTACTCACTGTGTAACTGTACTGGGATGTGTTTATTCAGCAGAGTAAGGATTACTCTCTGGGTGACTCTACAGGGATGTGTTTATTCAGCAGGGTAAGGATTACTCACTGTTTAAATGTACTGGGATGATTTTATTCAGCAGAGTAAGAGTAACTCACTCTGTAACTGTATTGGGATGTGTTTATTCAGCAAGGTAAGGGTTACAAACTGTGTAACTGTACTGGGATATGTTGATTCAGCAGGGTAAGCGTCACTCACTGTGTGACTGTACTGGGATGTGTTTATTCAGCAGAGTAAGGGTTACTCACGGTGTGACTGTATTGGAATGTGTTTATTCAGCAGGGTAAGAGTTACTCACTCTGTAACTGTACTGGGATGTGCTTATTCAGCAGGTTAAGGATTACTCACTGTGTGACTGTACAGGGATGTGTTTATTCAGCAGGTTGAGGATTACTCACTGTGTAACTGTACTTGGATTTGTTTATTCAGCAGGGTAAGGGTTACTGACTGTGTAACTGTACTTGGATGTGTTTAGTCAGCAGGGTAAGGGTTACTGACTGTGTAACTGTACTGGGATGTGTTTATTCAGCAGGGTAAGGATTACTCACTGTGTAACTGTACTGGGATGTGTTTATTCAGCAGGGTAAGGATTACTCACTGCTTAAATGTACTGGGATGATTTTATTCAGCAGAGTAAGAGTAACTCACTGTGTAACTGTATTGGGATGTGTTTACTCAGCAAGGTAAGGGTTACAAACTGTGTAACTGTACTGGGATATGTTGATTCAGCAGGGTAAGCATTACTCACTGTGTGACTGTACTGAGATGTGTTTATTCAGCAGGGTAAGATTACTCACTGTGTGACTCTACTGGGATGTGTTTATTCAGCAGAGTAAGGGTTACTCACTTTGTGACTGTACTGGGATGTGTTTATTCAGCAGAGTAAGGGTTACTCACTGTGTGACTGTATTGGGATGTGTTTATTCAGCAGGGTAAGGGTTACTCACTGAGTAACTGTACTGGGATGTGTTTATTCAGCCGGTTAAGGATTACTCACTGTGTAACTGTACTGGGATGTGTTTATACAGCAGGGTAAGGATTACTGACTGTGTAACAGTACTGGGATGATTTTATTCAGCAGAGTAAGGATTACTCTCTGGGTGACTCTACAGGGATGTGTTTATTCAGCAGGGTAAGGATTACTCACTGTTTAACTGTACTGGGATGATTTTATTCAGCAGAGTAAGGATTACTCACTGTGTGACTGTACTGGGATGTGTTTATTCACCAGGGTAAGGATTACTCACTGTGTAACTGTACTGTGATGATTTTATTCAGCAGAGTAAGGATTACTCACTGTTTGACTGTATTGGGATGTGTTCCTTGAGTGGGGTAAGAGTTACTCACTGTGCAACTGGAGACTTAATTTCTATTCAGTAAAGGAAGGGTTCAAATTTAGTGCTTTCTCTCTTGTGTTTTGTCTCCCTTTTTCTCCTTTCCAGTGCTCTGATTGTTTTCGTTAATCGAACTTACATCATTGAGCATCTTGAGGGGGACAAACTTGGCCGACATGTGTTATACAGACCTGAAGATCTCCCCCCAGCATCGAGTAACTGTGGAGTCAAAAATACTTCCCCTGTGTTAACCCTGACTGAGCACCTTCAGCGTTCACAGAGGGTGAGTAATGAGCACAGCAGCTAACTGACTAAAAACAACAAACGATCTATATATATATTATAACCCACAAATACACCATTCAGTCCAATCAGCTCATGTTGGGACTTACCCTCCACTCATGCAAAAAGTTCGAATCATATTTACCCACCATGTTCCCATTCCCATTTCCCTCATCCCTCTCTCCTGCCTAAACCCAAATGTTAACATAGTTTCTGCCTCAACCATTAATTCTGGAAGTGAATCCTAGAGCCTCACGATTCTCTGTATGAAGAAGGTTTGCCTATTCTAAATCTTCTCCATTTAGTCTTGTATCTCTGTATCTCTGGCCTCTCATTCCAGACCCTCAGTTACTGTAAACAATCTGCTTCTATTCATCTGTCCCATCCTATCACCATTTGAAACATTTCATCATTTACTGATAAACAAACAGTGATCAGCAGAGTTCAGGAGAAATATATTCCACTAAAACACACAAACAAACTAGCCAATGATGAAATTCTATGGATGGATAAAGTGATAAACGTGAAATTGAAACTAAAGAAAAAGCCGCACCCATTGGACCCCTTGGCCCACCTCATTTCCCAACAACATTCCAACGTTTTTAAATGTTATGACAGTTTCTGCCTCATTCAGGCACTGAATTCTAGTTCCCAGCCACCCTCTGGGTGAAATAATTTCTCCTCAAACCTCCTCCCATTCACGACATTTTAATTTCTTTAGCTACCTATAGAACCATCATTTCGTTCAAGTGCTTAGTCCCATATAAAAACAAGCATTTTATTCAGAGCTGCACAGCAAAGACTTGGAGTTGTCAGTCAAACTGTGAACTGACAGGCACGTCGCCTCCTACATCTTACCCTGAGGCCTGGATTCTCACTGTCCGGTCAGAAGAGCATATTCAGGGAAAATCCTGAGTCTCAAACCCAACTCGGTCGAAAATGCCCTTGATGTTCTAAAATTTCAGGATCAGGTGTAAATAGGCCTGTTACCCACTGGAAGCAATGCAGAGGAAACCAAAGGCGTTGCAAGCTGCAGGGGCAGGCTGTACAAAAGGCCTGACTCATTGTTCTGAGACATTTAAGAAAAACAAGAAATCAAAAAAAGCCTTCTAGCCCTCACTGCCCACATTCCAACGTCCCCTACATATTCCCTATGCCCCATCCATGCCATCTCATGCTACCTCATGCCTCCACCTATGCCCCCATGGCCCCTCCTACCTCCCCATGTCCAACTATCTCCCTCTACCCACTCCCAATGCCCTTTATACCCCTATGCCAACTTAGTGCCAAGTCATGCAAACTGCTTTTACAATGTCCAAGCTAACTCAGCCAGTATCCACCATGGGCATGTCTCAGGAGCCATGCTGAGATGAAATAAAGTTCTAAGTGTACATTAGAGACTTTTTTTTAACAAAAATCTCATTCATAAAAACCTATTCAAGGCATTTAAATTTCTTTAACTACTCAATCCCATAAAAGACCATCATTTCATTCAAGTGCTTAATCCCATATAAAAGCAAGCATTTTTATTCATAGCTGCACAGCAAAGACTTGGAGCTGTCAGTCAAACTGTGAACTGTGATAATGATATGTTGTGGAATCAGTCATGCAGCACAAATCCTATATGTTATGCCAACAGACAGAGTGAAATTGGAAGCACAGATTTGTTTTTTTAATTGCAAGCTATATTTTTTAAAAGATTTTTTTAAAAGTTAATTCACGGGATATGGGCTTCGCTGGCTGGGCCAGCATTTATTGCCCATTTCTAGTTGCTCTTGAGAAGGTGGTGGTGAGCTGCCTTCTTGAGCCGCTGCAGTCCATGTGGTGTAGGTACACCCACAGTGCTGTTAGGAAGGGAGTTCCAGGGTTTTGACCCAGCGCCAGTGAAGGCAGCAGATTAAAATGCCTTCAGAGGTTGACAGTTCCACATAGCTTATCCACTTTTTATACACAATCACGTCTATATTTACCAATTCCAAATGGCACCATATCTCTGCCAAAGGGCACCTTACTGTTCCAAATCGATACGTGGACCGATCCAAGAGAGCAGCCTCTACTTCTCCAAATAACTGCAGCAGCTTTTTCGCCTTTTCCCCAAGATCTGAAGCCCACGAGTCAGATTTTGCACATGTGACTAATGAAAATTGTACCTTTTCAATATGCAACTGCCTCCAGGAACCTTGCATGAGCAAACTACAACCTGAACAAAGAACAAAGAACAAAGAAAAGTACAGCACAGGAACAGGCCCTTCGGCCCTCCAAGCCTGCGCCAATCATATTGCCTGTCAAACTAAAACATTTTGCACTTCCGGTGTCCGTATTCCTCTATTCCCATCCTACTCATGTATTTGTGAAGCTGCCTCTTAAACACCACTATCGTACCTGCTTCCACCACCTCCTCTGGCAGTGAATTCCAGACACTCACTACCCTCTGTGTAAAAAACTTACCCCGCACATCTCCTTTATAGTTTTCTCCTCTCACCTTAAATCTTTGTTCCTTAGTAATTGACTCTTCCACCCTGGGAAAAAGCTTCTGACTATCTACTCTGTCCATGCCACTCACAATTTTGTAAACTTCTATCAAGTCGCCCCTCAATCTCCTTCAATCTAGTGAGAACAATCCGAGTTTCTCCAACCTTTCCTCATAGCTAATAACCTCTGGACCAGGCAGCATCCTGGTAAACCTCCTCTGCATCCTCTCTAACACCTCCATATCCTTCTAGTAATGTGACGACCAGAATTGCACGCAATATTCCAAGTGTGTACCTGCCCTTGCTCCTCTTCTCCCCCACTCCCTCTCCACCCCCTCCCCCGCAATTAAAATGTGGGTGTCGGGTTTGGGAACACGCCTTATGGAATCAGGGGTCTGGTACAATTTTGGCTGAACCTGAGATCTTTTCCACCTCTGCAAATATTCAAGCCTAAATCTAAGAGGGTGGTGACAAGCCCCTTGAGTGTTGTTGGGAGCTGCGCTCATCCAGTCAAGTGGAGAGCATTCCTGACTTGTGCCTTGTAGATGGTGGGCAGGCTTTGGGGAGTCAGGAGGTGACTTGCTTGTCACAGGATTCCTAGCCTCTGCCCTGCTCTTGTAGTCACAGTATTTTTATGGCTAGTCCAGTTCAGTTTCTGGTCAATGGGAACCCCCAGGATGTTGATACTGTGGGTTCAGTGATGGTAATGCCATTGAACATCAAGGGGCAATGTTTGGATTCTCTCTTGTTGAGGATGGTCATTGCCTGACATTTGTGTGGCGTGAATGTTACTTGCCACTTGTCAGCTCAAGCCTGGATATTGTCCAGGTCTTGCTGCATTTGGACAGGGACTGCTTCAGTATCTGAGGAGTTGCGAATGGTGCTGAACATTGTACAATCATCAGCGAACATCCCCACTTCTGACTTTCTGATGGAAGGAAGATTATCTTCATTTTCCCATTGACTCCAGTTTCGCTAGGGCTCCTTGATGCCAAACTCGGCAAAATGCTGCCTTGTTGTCAAGGGCAGTCAATCTCACTTCAACTCTGGGCTTCAGCTCTTTTGTCCATGTTTGAACTAAGGCTGTAATGAGGTCAGGAGCTGAGTGACCCTGGCGGAATCCAAACTGAGCATCAGTGAGCAGGTTATTGCTGAGCAAATTTCGCTTGATAGCACTGGTTATGAGCCCTTCCATCTCTTTATTAATAATAGAGAGCAGATCGATTGGGTGGTAATTGGCAGGGTTGGATTTGGATGGGGTATCTGAAGAGGGGTGATTGGAAGGAATGGCCTCCCTGATCTGAACCCAAGTGTTGAGTTGTTATTGGACTTCTGTGATTTGGATTTGGCGTGTAGAACATGGGCCGGACAGTCAGGGGAGGCCCAAGCGTGCTGTGAGGGTTGCCTGGAAATGCTTGTGCGAAATGATTTCAATTCCCACCTCTGGAAGAATTTCTCTTGTATCCCAGGCAAGGTCAAGGATATGGAGTCCGAATGAGCCATGTTCAAGACCTCAATTGGTGAGGCGGTCGCAAACAGATGTGGCTTGAAAACAGTCAGTGCCTGTCGTGGTGGCAACCCTAGGACCCGCTGGCGGACATCAGCGGTGAGGGAGGTTGTCAAATCGAAGAATGAGGCCTTCCTGGCAATGCCCACTGATAGGTCTCCTCACTCAGTTGAGAGGTACTGGCAGGCCAGGGGATCTAGAGTAACAGCGGTCGCTGAAGCCAAACCTGGGGCTTGGGAGGAGTTTGGAGAGGCCATGGAGACTGACTATCGGATGGCTTTAAAGTTGTTCTGGTAAACCATTTGGCATCTTAGGAGTGGTTGGTGGGTGTTACCCGAGCTGCTCTCAGCAATGGTGGGAAAACGTTGAATTCAACTGAGGAGATCGCCGAGACATGGAAGGAACATTTTAAGGAACTCCTCAGCCCAGTGTGCATAGCCTCCTTATTGGAGGCAGTGCCAGATCCCTCTTGTGAGATTGGATCTATCGCTGTTGCTGAGGTCACTGTGCTGATCAAGGGGCTCCATAGCAGCAAGGCAGCAAGGGTGGATGAGATTCGGCCAGAGAGGCTGAAGGTGCTGGACAATGTTGGGCTAACGTGCCTCCACAATGTTGTATGGAAGGTGGGGTCAGTACCACTGGATTGGCAAACTGGGGTTGTGGCCCCATCTTTAAGAAGGGGGACCTGAGAGTGTGTTCCAACTATAAAGGGATCACATTACTCAGCCTCCCTGGGAAAGCCTATACCAGAGTGCTGGAGAGGAGACTTCATCCATCAGTCGAACCTCAGATTCAGGAGGAACAATGCAGATTCCACCCTGGCTGTGGAATAGTGGACCAGCTCTTTGCTCTCTCACAGATATTTGAAGTCGTGGAAGTTTGCTAATCCGGTCTACCTCTGGTCTGTAGACCTGGAGAAGGCACACGACTGCGTTCCCCAGGATACTTTGTGGGAGGTGCTATGGGATTATGAGGTGCCGGTGCCACTTCTGCGCGCTATCAGGTCCCTCTATTCGCGGATCGAGAGTTGTGTCCCCATTCTCAGCACTAGTCGAATTCATTGAAGGTGGGCGTTGGACTCTGCCAAGGGTGTGTCTTGTCCCCACTCTTGTTCATGATTTTCATGGACAGCTTATCAAGGCACAGCTGAGGTATGGAGGACATCCAATTTGGGGTCTTGAGGGTGGCATCTCTGCTGTTTGAAGATGTTGTGCTTCTTTCCTCATCCAGCTGTGATCTCCAGCGCGCACTCAAGCGTTTCGCTGCTGGGATGTGGATCAGCACCTCCAAACCTGAAAAGAGTAGGTTGCTCTCTCCAGGTGAGGGAGAACAGCTTTCCTGAGTGGAGGAGTTCAAATATCTCGGCATTTTGATCGCGAGTGATGGCAGGAGGGAGAGTGAGATTGACCAGCTGATCGATTCGGCAGCTGCAGATCTACGAGTGCTCGACTGGTCTGTGGTAGTGAAGTGGAAGCTGAGTTTTAGGACGAAGATCTTGGCTTAGCAGCCGATTTTTTAAATTTATTTATTTATGGGATGTGGGCGTCCACTGCCTAGGCCAGCATTTATTGCCCATCCCTAATTGCCCTTGTTCAGAGGGCAGTTAAGAGTCAACCACATTGCTCTGGGTCTGGAGTCACGTGTAGGCCAGATCAGGTCAGGACAGCAGATTTCCTTCCTTAAAGGACATTAGTGAACCAGATGGGTTTTTATGACAATCAGCAATGGTTCCATGGTCATGGTCATCATCAGACGTTTAATTCCAGATTTTTATTGAATTTGAATTCCACCGTCTGTCGTCTGGGATATGAACCCGGGTCCCCAGAGCATTCCCCTGGGTCTCTGAAATACTAGTCCAGCAACAATACCACTATACCACTATACCACCTCCCCCTCCCCCACCATATATTACATCCCCATCCTCATCTATGGCCATGAACTGTGGGTAATGACTGAAAGGATAAGATTGTGAGTCCAAGTGATGGAAATGAGATTTCTCTGCAGGGTTGCTGAGTGTTCTCTCCTGGACAGGGTGAAGAGTTCAGCAATCCAGGACTCAAAGTTGCCTGGTGTTTCTCCTGGCATGCCCTCCTGCACATCCAGGTTGAAACCCTGTCTTGTTGGCAATGGTAGAATGGGGGATATGCTGGACCATGAGGTTACAGATTGTGTTCGAGTACAATTCTGCTGCTGCTGATGGCCCACAGCGCCTCATGGATACCCAGTCTTGAGTTGCTAGATCTGTTCGAAACCTATCCCATTTAGCATGGTGGTAGTGTCACACAACACGATGGAGGGTATCCTCAGTGTGAGGAGGGGACTTCGTCTCCACAAGGACTGTGTGGTGGCCACTCTGACTGATGCTGTCATGGACAGATGCATCTGTGGCAGACAGGTTGGTGAGGATTAGGTTAAGTATGTTTTTCCCTCTTGTTGGTTCCCTCAACACCTGCCGCAGACACAGTCTAGCAGCTATGTCCTTTAGGACTCGGCCAGCTCGGTCAGTCGTGTTGCTACCGAGACACTTTTGGTGATGGGCATAGAAGTCCCCCACCCAGAGTACATTTTGTGCCCTCGCCAACCTCGGTGCTTCCTCCAAGTGGTGTTCAACATGGAGGAACACTGATTATCAGCTGAGGGAGGGTGGTATGTAGTAATCAGCAGGAGGTTTCTTGCTCATGTTTGACCTGATTCTATGAGATCTTCATTGGGTCCGGAGTCGATGTTGAGGACTCCCAGGGCCACTTCCTCCCAACTGTATACCACTGTGCCACCACCTCTGCTGCGTCTGCCCTGCCGGTGGGTCAGGACATACCCAGGGATGGTGATGGTGGAGTCTGGGACATGATCTGTCAGGTATGATTCCGTGAGTATGACTGTAGTAACTGGAGCTTTCAGGAATGTAGTGACTGTAGTTTTAATGAATGTAGTGACTGTAGCTTTCAGGAATGTAGTGACTGTAGCAGACTGATTGTGCTGTGTAGTATCATATGACAGAATAAATGAATCAGCCCAAAGCACGGGGAACCTTAGGGGTGAAGTTTGTGTCCAGTTGTGGTTCTGGATGGAAGCATGTAGCTGCTGCTGAAGCCCTGTAAATAAAGTCACTGTTTCTTATGAGAAACCTATTTGGAAAATTAAGCCTGTAACAATAACTATGTCAGTCTACTGTTTGGCTAGTCTGTGAGACAGCTCTCCCAATTTTGGCACAAGCCTCCAGATGTTAGTAAGGAGCATTTTGCAGGGCCGACAGAGCTGACTTTGCTGCTGTCACTTCAAGTGCCAAGGTCATTCCTTTTTATTGACTTTTTAGTAGCTTAATACAATTGAATGGCTTGCTAGACCATTCAAAGGGCACTTAAGAATCAACCACATTACTGCGTATCTGGGGTCAAATGTAGGAGAGATGAGGTGAAGATTTCCTTCCCTAAAGATCGTTAGTTAACCAGATGGATTTTTACACCAACTGACAATGGTTGCACAGTCATCGTTAGACTTTGCTACTGAGTTTAAATTCCACCATCTGCCATACTGGGATTGAAACTGGGTCTCCGGATTTCCGGCCCAGTGCTAATACCACCACACCACCACCTTCTCAAGGAGCGGAGTGGCAATCTGGCTCTGACACTCCATGGGTATTATGGGCTAATGTATCGATATTTCCAAGACTTTGTGTTTTCTGAGTTAGGAATAGACTCTCCTCCTTTTTCAACATTCAGCATTAAAGATGCTGCAGATTCAACTACCTGTAGTACTTCAGTTGCCTATCCTTTTTTAGTAGTTCCAGGCTTGTGGCACTATTTTCCCCTTCATGCGCTTTTATAGGCCTCGTACATAAAGTGGTGTTTTGGTGTGAACGTACCATGATGCTCAAAAATTCATAATAGCTGCAATGGCTTTTCTGAGCTTTTCTAAGTCTTCCCAAGCCTGCTGTTTGATCAACTGTCCCTGGCACTATCCAAAATAACAGATCGCCCTATTTTTGCTACTTGAGTAGTGCCTAGTGCTGCACCTCTTGGAGCTACATGTTGATCCTCGGTTGAACATACAAATCACTGCTGTAGTTCCAAGGTGAACTGGAAGCTTCCTGATTTCTAAGTGTTCTGTGCGAACTCAATGTGCAGCTGTGCTACTGCATGTGTCAATGCTGTATAAGTCTGTGAACCTCCGATTTGAGTCTGAAGGATTTGAAGTCCCGATTTCTCACAGTTGTTGTAGATGTTCTCTGCACGTGAATGCAGAGTCTTCAAGCTGAACTGGCCGCTGGAATGTTGCAGATGGTGTGCTTAAAATTCAAACATCTTCAGAAACCACAAGCTGCCACCATGTTGTGTTTCGTTTACTTACCACTGAACACAAGTGCCCCAACTGCTCAAATGGGATTGATAAACTCAAATGTGGGTTCTTTATTCATGTAGATTAAATAGCACATGTACAGTCTTGGGGAGCTCTTGTTCACATTTCTTACTTGGATGACTACACACTGCAAACTATTACATGGTGCCTTCCATCATTTGCTATCTGATGATGTACAAGGGTCATAGATCTGACTTCTACCTTGTGCTAGCTGATGTTTTGTGGGCTGGATGGAAAATGTTATCAAAGATTTGTGGTCCTTATTATGTTCTTATGTGTAACTGTGGGGCTACAAGTGAGGGTCCAAGTGCGATTCCCTGCAGTTAAACAACTGACTGGCATCAGGGAAGGGGAAAGGGAATATTGGAGTGAAAAGAGGGGGAAACTGAGATAATGCTGAGGAAAGGAGGTAGAAGAGGGAGTAGGGAATAGACACAGTGACCAAGGAGGAAGAAGAGAGAGGCTGAAGAGGCAGTGGAATGAAGGAAACCGGAGATTTGAAGGGAGGGTAGGGAAAAGAGAGAGGTCGAAGAAGGAGGAAATAACTGGTAAATTTAAAGATCTTTATTATTTCCATATTTCTATATTGTGCCTTCACAGAGCTCTGACCCTTGTTCTGCTATTAACACCTTCTGCTATCTTAGATTTATGACACTATCAGCACCTTCTTTACTCTTTACCACTACCATTAACACTCCCTTTGTCTTATGTCCATGACATCTTTGCCAATCTCTCCTTAGCTGTCACCTATACCTGGCGTCCTTTCTTGCTCCACCTGCACCGCCCCCTCTTAAGCAGTAAAATATCCATCACATCACATTTCTACTTCTGTTTAGTTCTGAAGAAGTCATATGGACTCAAAGCGTTAACTATGTTTATCTCTCCACAGCTGCTGCCAGACCTGCTGAGCTCTATCAGCATTTTCTGTTTTTATTCCAGCATCCACAGTATTTTGCTTTTATCTATTATTTCCAGACTGAGGATCTTTTGAAATAGTTTATGTGGTAAAAAGGCTGTGTAAAAGATGAAAAGTAGGATGCATGTGACTTGGCCTGTGATTGGTCCCCTACCAACCAGGACCCCCTGTACAATTTCACGTCAAACTAACTGTGATTTTCTCTTTTTCCAGGTGAAAAGGGATGTGCTAAAAGAGCGGAGATACGTCGAGCTGGTCCTTGTGGGGGACAATACTCTGGTAGGTGGCTTATCATCCTGGAGGAAGGTTTATACTGAGGTTCCCCAGGAGCCACTGTTAGGATCCCTGCTTTTCAACACATACATCAATGACCTAGACCTTGGTATACAGGGCACAATTTCAAAATTTGTGCATGGCGCAAACTTGGAACCATTGCACATTCCAAAATGATAGTGTTAAAATTCAAAAGGACATAGACAGGTGAGTGGAATGGGTGGATAAATAGCAGAAGAAATGTAATGCTGGAAATGTAATGCTGGAAAGTGAGAAGTAATTCATTTGTTAGGAAGAAGGGGGAGAAGGGGGAAAAAATAAAGGATTTATTCTAAAGGGCATGCAGGAGCAGAGGGACCTGGGCTATTTCTGGTTAACAAAGAAAATGGGATCCTGAGCTTTATATAAAGCTTTATATAAAGAGGCATATAGTATAAAAACTAGGAGCCTATATTAAACTTGTATGAAACACTGGTTTGGCCTCAACTGGAGTACTGTGTCCAGTTCTGGGCAACTCACTTTAGGAAGGATGTGAAGGCATTAGAGAGGGTGCAGAAAAGATTCACAGGAATGGTTCTAGGAATGAGGAACTTCAGTTATGAAGATAGTTTGTAGAATCTGGGCTTGTTCTCCTTGGAGAAAAGAAGGTTGAGCATTTTAATAGAAGTATTCAAAATTATGAGGGGATTGGACAGAGTAGATAGGGAAAAGCTGTTCCCATGGATGGAAGGATCAAGGACTAAGAGGACACAGATTTAAGGTACTTAGCAAGGGATTGGTGCAAATGACTAGATGGAGTGGACGAGTTACAACAAGAAACAGAGCTTTTCAGGTGCTACATGCTCGATCAGGATTCTCATAAGGAAGCCCCAATCTCTGGATTGCCCACGCTTAGGGCTCATTGGCTGGAGCCTCCCAGAACACGACGTGACCCAAGATAGACGGCAGGAGGGGCTATACCCTCAGCTGCTCCATTTCCTCCCCTTTTAGTTTTTTACAATTTCTATTTACAGAAAAATATTTGAATATCCACAACATTTACATATATACAACTACAGGTGATTAAAGATCACATCTCTAAGGGTGCTGTCCTTATGGGGCTAGAGCGGCGCAGCTCTACCACTTGAAGTATATCCGGTTAATAAAAAAATGGGATCCCAGGCTTTATATAAAGAGGCATAAAAACAAGGAGGCTTTATTAAACTTGTATGAAACACTGGTTTGGCCTCAACTGGAGTACTGTGTCCAGTTCTGGGCAACAGGATCGACAGGGTCTGGAAATGCAGCATGAGACACACCATCAGAAAGTGACAGTTCAGGATTCGGCAACTCAACAGAGACATTAGGCATGTCTATTCTAGGTCAATTAGTCACCTCAGGAATTGATAGTTTGACGTTAGTCACAGGCAGAATGGTTGGTTGATGGAATGTCTCTCTAGCACAAATATGATCTACGTGCTTACAGATAATCCAATCTTCCACTTGTACTTGGAAAATAATGGAGCAATCTCTGACACAATGGTTCCAAGAGTCCAACAAAGTCCACTTCTGAAATTTTTGCACAAATACCGTGTCACCTAAATTGAATATGCGAGCTTTGCATTTTCGTAATTACATTTTTGATTACTCTGATTCCGCTCTACCTTCCCCTCTAAATTTGGAAACACTAGGCTCAACCACATACATGTGCAGTGTTTCATCAATAATTCAGACGGTGTTGAACTCGTAGTCAAATGGTAGTATCTGTACGATAACTGAAAAGAACCTGGGAAAGTCGAGATTCTAGAGTACCTTCTGATAATCTTTTCATACCAGACTTTGAAAGTTTGTACAGCTCTTTTGGCTAAAACATTCGGTGAGGGATGCCAAGGGGCTGTCTTTATTTGGCAGATTCCATTCAGATCCATGAATTTCTGAAACTTTGTGTCGGCAAAGGCTGTACTGATATCAAATGACAATTTCAGGTAGGCTGTGTATGCTGAAGCAGTGACTCAGCTCCTTCATAGTTGCGCTTGGTGTTGGCGATTTGACTTTGTATACATCCATCCATTTAGAATGTGCATCTACAATCAACAAAAATATGGTACCAAAGAATGGTCCTACATAATCGATATGCAGTCTAATGTAAGACCGACCAGGCCACTCCCGCGGATGCAAGGGGAGCTGAAACAGGCAACTTCTGTTATTGCTGACACTGGAGACAGTGCTTGACCACGCTTTCAATGTCACTGTCAATGCCTGGCCACCAGACATAGCTTCACACAAGCATTTTAATCTTCGATTGCTTGGATGCACACTGTGAAGCTCTGTCAAGAGTAGTTCTCCACATTGCAATGGGATGGCAACTCTTGAGTCCCACCTTAAAAGCTTAAGACAGTGTTTTTGGCAAGGAATGGTCTCAACTCATCAGATACAGACAAAGTTGACCATCCTTACAAAACAAAATCTCTGACTTTTGACAATATTGGATCTCTGTTCTTCCAATTTCTAATTTGCTTCGCACACACAGGCAACAACCCAAGAAATTCAGTAATAGCACAACTTCTTGTGGAGCCATAAGACCATAATAAGACTATAAGACGTAGGAGCAGAAGTAGGCCATTCAGCCCATCGAGTCTGATCCGCCGTTCAATGAGATCATGGCTGATCTGATAATCCTCTACTCCATTTTCCTGCCTTTTCCCCATAACCTTTGATTCCCTTACTAAAAATCTGTCTATCTCAGCCTTGAATATACTTAATGACCCAGCCTCTACAGCACTCTGTGGTAAAGAATTCCACAGATTAACAACCCTCTGAGAGAAGGAATTCCTCCTTATCTCTGCTTTAAATGGGTGGCCCCTTACTCTGAGATTATGCCCCCTGGTTCTAGACTCTCCAACAAGGGGAAACAACCTTTCAGCATCTATCCTACCAAGCTCCCTAAGAATCTTTTATGTCTTATATGTGCAATCTTATAAGGTCACCTCTCATTCTCTGAAACTCCAATGAGTACAGGCCCAACCTATTCAACCTCTCCTCCGTACAATGTTATCGGATATTGGGAGACAACTGACCGCGTCCGCATTTGCAATGTGCAAGCCAGAGCGGTACATATAAGTATACTCATACGCAGATAATGTCAAAACCCAATGTTGTATTCTTGCAGATGGCCTACCATCACTGAATAAACCCATTAATGGTATATGATCTGACACAATGGTGAAATGTCGTTTATGTGGTGTACTTTTTCCATCTCGAATACCACCAATAAACCTTCCTTTTCAACCTGGGAATAACCCTGTTCAGCTGTGGAGATGGTTCTTGAGATATAGCCAGTGGGCCTTTCTGATCCAATTCCATTCTATGTGATAACATGGCTGTTATGACATGGCAGATGATGTTCGCCAGACAGATCTAATCCACGAGGGAGATTTGATCCCGCTATCACAATGGTTTTGCCATTTGTATTTATTGCGAGATGCATGCATTGAATTCAGAAGTAATATGTTCACTAAGACCTTCTAAAAATGTAGGTAAAATATTTGTTAACAAAAGAAAAGATGCCAAACACATACATGCAATTCCAGTTACTTCATACTATAGTGCATACGAAATTTTTTACCTAACCTGTCTCCCAGGTACTCCCTTGTAAGGCAACAGTCAAAAAATACATTTTAAAGTTAGAAAACCAGGCCAGCAAAGTTATCACTTTTAAGGGCTGGATGCAGCAAACTCATGCAGATATGCTGGAGGCGTTTCTAAGGCGGCTTTGCAAGCTTCTGCTAGATGTTACAGGGCCCTTGCCAACATAGCCTTTCATTCCCCCTTATATACGCTTTCTCTCTTTTTAATTTGTAAATTCGATTGCCCCCATATGTCTTTGAAAATGTACTTTCCCATAATATAAAACTTTTCATGGTGCCTATATTGTCTGTAACCTTTGGGAAAAATAAACACACTGCTTGGCCTAGCTTCGCTGGCTAGGTTTAAGCATCCTACCATCTCTTTGAAATTCAAACTGCCCTGATTTATTTAAAAATGCAAATTCTCCTCACATCTTACATTCTAAGGATTCAGCAATGATTATGTATTTAGCATTTCAAAACTAACTTCTTTTGATGAGTCAAAACCTCCAAACTAGCTGTCTCCAATTCAATTAAATCCCCCACACATACACACAAACTATCCAAACCCCATTATTAACCTACTTTTACAATAAATCATAATAATATTACGAGAATTATTATACTTTCGTGATAACAGCTCCTACACCTGTCGATGAGCCGCAGCAACCAATTTGTAGGGCATGACCTCTCTCTGACAAAGCTATGCTGACTATCCCTGATCAAACCTTGCCTCTCCAAGTGGAGATAGATTCTCTCCTTCAGAATTTTCTCCACTGGTTTCCCTACCACTGACGTGAGACTCGCTGGCCTGTAGTTCCCTGGCTTATCTCTACAACCCTTCTTAAATAGTGGAACCACATTAGTTGTTCTCCAGTCCTCTGGCACCTCCCCCATGGCCAGAGAGGAATTCAAAATTTGGGTCAGAGCCCCTGCAATCTCCTCCCTTGCCTCACTCAGCAGTCTGGGACATAATTCATCTGAACCTGGAGAATTGTCCACTTTTAAGCTTGCCAACACCTCCAGTATCTTGTCACTCCCTGTATCAATTTGCTTAAAAACCTCGCAGTCTCACTCCCCGAGTTCGGTGCCTTCATCCTCATTCTCTTGGGTGAAGACAGATGCGAAGTATTCCACAGAACCATAGAGCCATAGAAAAGTTACACCAATGAAGGAGGCCATTCGGTCCATCTTGTCCATGCCAGCCCGAGGACACCCAGGTGCCCTTTCTAATCCCACCTTCCTGCACGCGGCCCATTGCCCTGCAGCTTACAGCACTTAAGGTGCAGATCCAGGTGCTTTTTAAAGGAGTTTTGAGTTTCTGCCTCTACCACCAACTTGGGCAGGGAATTCCAGACACCCACTACTCTCTGAATTAAAAAGTTCTTCCTCATGTCCCTCCTACATCTTCTGCCACTCATCTTGAATCTATGCCCCCTGTTTTTCGAATTCTCCACCAAGGGAAACAATTTTATCCTGTCCACTCTACCTATTCCCCTCATAATTTTGTACACCTCAATCAAGTCACCTCTCAGCCTTCTTTGTTCTATGGAAAATAATCCCAAACTATGCAATCTCTCCTCGTAGCTACACTTTTCTAATCCTGGTAACTTTCATGTAAACCTCCTCTGCACTCTCTCCAGAGGTATTACATCCTGCCTGTAATGTGGTGACCAGAACTGCACACAATACTCCAGTTGTGGCCTCACCAGTGTTTTATACAATTCCAACATTATATCCTTACTTTTATATTCTATACCTCTACCAATGAAGGAGAGCATTCCATATGCCTTCTTTACAACCTTGTCTACTTGAACTGCTGCCTTCAGGGACCTGTGCACTCTACCAATGTCCTCTGGTTCCATCCATAGATTACCCCCTCGGTCCCTTATGGCCCCTACTCTTTCCCTGGTTATCCTCTTTCCATTGATATACTTACAGAATATCTTGGGATTTCCCTACTTTTACCAGCCAGAGCTTTCTCATATCCCCTCTTTGCTCTCCTAATTGCTTTCTTAAGCTCCACCTTGCATTGTCTGTATTCCACTAACGCCTCTGCTGATTTGCTTCCCTTGTACCTGCTAAAAGCATCTCTTTTCCTTCTCATCGTATCCTGAATATCTCTGGTCATCTATGGTTCTCAGGGCTTGTTACCCCTTTCTATCACCCTAGAGGGAACACGTTGAGCCTGTACCCTCCCCATTTCCTATTTGAATGCCCCCCACTGCTCCTCTGTAGATTTCCCCACAAGTAGCTGTTCCTAGTCTACCTTGGCCAGATTCTGCCTTATTTTACTAAAATCTGCTCTCTCCCAATCCAAAACATCTTTTTGCAACTTGTGTATTTCTTTGTCCATAACAAACTTAAATTGTACCATGTTGTGGTCGCTATCACTAAAATGCTCCCCCAACCACCACCTCAGCCACCTGTCCGGCTTCATTCCCCAGAATTAGGTCCAGCAATGCGCCGTCCCTTGTTGGACCCTCTACATATTGACCTAAAAAGTTCTCCCGTACACATTTCAATAAATCCACTCCATCCAAGCCCTTAAAACTATATCTATCCCAATTAATGGTTGGTTTTACACACCTCACCTACTGATGTCTCTTTTCTAACTGCCAACATTTTCAGTTGGAATTCACTTTCTCTCTCTCTCTTTCCTCCTTCTCCATTTTTACAATTTCTAATTCCTTTTTAAAAGCCATTTCTCTGTTCTTTGCTTCTAATTCAAGCATTTTCAGTTCCTTTGCTTGTTGAAATTCTAATGTCTTCATTTTTAAGTGAAGTATCACTACCTCCAGCTGTGACTCACTAGTGTCAGGTTTCACTTACAATTGTAGATGCTCTGCTATACTTATAACTACATCTGATTTCCTAGCCCCCCACTGGTAACCCCAATTGTAACTTATCCACCAACTCTGTTAACTTATATTTGGTTAATTTCTCCAACCCAATCAGAGTTATCTCTTGTAATCCCAGAGTGGACTTAGCAATTGGCAATGCCATCTTGCCATCTTCCACTTCTAAAATACCTCACCAACTCCTGGATTCAAAGTGCCTCTAGTGCTCATAAACTTAAGATTCACCAACTCCTAACCAATTGAGGAATTAGAAATATAATTGATCCCGGCACAGCCTCCCATTGTTATGACCGATGCAGTTGGTGAAGCGGAGCTATTTAAAACCCCAGAGGGAAACTTTAAACAACTGTCATAACCTATAATTTTTAGTGTTATGTTTGAGATGCAACTCTAAATTCAGGAATCAGGCCATTAGTTCTTGAGGTTTTGCATTAAACTAATTGAAATATTTTATTAATTTACACAGGTTAATATATACACTTGGCTACAAATTACTATTATCACAACTTTTAATAGATTCCCAAACTAATCTCCATTAATGCAACAACCCATAGACTTAACCAAACACCAGGCAAAGCATTTTCACAGTACAAATTCAAAATGAGCTTCTTTTCACTGTGGAGTCAGTTGGAGGCTTACAGCTGCCTTTTGATCTTACATTGCCTCTGCCCTGCACACCCGAAAACTACTGAAGTTATACCTACCACCACTGATTGAATTCAAATTCTCATTGTCTCACCAGTATCTTTGAACTTTACCTTTTAACAATGAAACCCCATTCATTGTATCAAATATTGCTTGGTAGCTTGAATGTTCTATTCAAAAAATTCAAATGCATACTATCTCTCTTCCATATCAAAACAAGTCACCATCAAAAAACCCAGACTAGCTGGCTTTTATCCACGTACAGACTAAACCTCTATTTTAAAAGAAAATTATTTACCAAAATATTGAATACATTAATAGCTTCATAACATGTGGAGGGTGAGTGTGAGGAGTGTGTGGGATCAGTGGAGGGTGAGTGTGAGGAGCGTGTTGGATCAGTGGAGGGTCAGTGTGAGGAGTGTGGAGGATCAGTGGAGGGTGAGTGTGAGGAGTGTGGAGGATCAGTGGAGGGCGAGTGTGAGGAGTGTGGAGGATCAGTGGAGGGACGGTGTGAGGAGTGTGGCGGATCAGTGGAGGGTGAGTCTGAGGAGTGTGAACGATTAGTGGAGGGTGAGTGAGAGGAGTGTGGAGGATCCGGGGAGGGTGAGTGAGAGGAGTGTGGAGGATCCGGGGAGGGTGAGTGTGAGGAGTGTGGAGGATCAGTGTAGGGTGAGTGTGAGGAGTGTGGAGGATTAGTGGAGGGTGAGTGTGTGTAGTGTGGAGGATCAGTGGAGGGTGAGTGTGAGGAGTGTGGAGGATCAGTGGAGGGTGAGTGTGAGGAGTGTGTGAGCAGTGGAGTTGAGTGTGGAGAGTGTGGAGGATCAGTGTAGGGTGAATGTGAAGAGTGTGTGGGCTCATGTGGAGGGTGAGTGTGAGGAGTGCGTGGGATCAGTGAAGGTTGAGTGGGAGGAGTGTGGAGGATAAATGGAGGGTGAGTGTGAGGAGTGTGTGGGAGTTTGTGGAGGGTGAGTGTGAGGAGTGTGTGGGATCATGTGGAGGGTGAGTGTGAGGAGTGTGGAGGATCAGCGGGGGTTGAGTTTGAGGAGTGTGGAGGATTATGTGGAGGGTGAGTGTGAGGAGTGAGTGGGCTCATGTGGAGGGTGAGTGTGAGGATTGTGGAGGATCATTGGAGGTTGAGTGAAAGGAGTGTGGAGGATGATGTGGAGGGGGAATGTGAGGAGTGTGGCGGATCAGTGGAGGGTGAGTGTGAGGAGTGCGGCGGATTATTCGAGGGTGAGTGTGAGGAGTGTGGAGGATCAGTGGAGGGTGAGCATGAGTACTGTGGAGGATGATGTGGAGGGTGAGTGTGAGGAGTGTGGAGGATCAGTGGAGGGTGAGTGTGAGGAGTGTGTGGGATCATGTGGAGGTTGAGTGTGAGGAGTGTGGAGGATCAGTGGAGGGTGAGTATGAGGAGTGTGTGGGATCATGTGGAGGTTGAGTGTGAGAGTGTGTGGGATCATGTGGAGGGTGAGTGTGAGGAGTGTGTTCGATCATGTGGAGGTTGAGTGTGAGGAGTGTGGAGGATCAGTAGGGGGTGAGTGTGAGGAATGTGGAGGATCAGTGGAGGGAGAGTGTGAGGAGTGTGGAGGATAAGTGGAGGGTGAGTGTGAGGAGTGTGGAGGATCAGTGGAGGGTGAGCATGAGGAGTGTGGAGGATCAGTGGAGGGTGAGTGTGAGGAGTGTGTGGGATTTTGTGGAGGTTGAATGTGAGGAGTGTGGAGGATCAGTGGAGGGTGAGTGTGAGGAGTCGAGGATCAGTGGAGGGTGAGTGTGAGGAGTGTGTGGCATCAGTGGAGGTGAGTGTGAGGAGTGTGTGGGATCAGTGGAGGGTGAGTGTGAGGAGTGTAGAGGATCACTGGAGGGTGTGTGAGGAGTGTGGGGGATCAGTGGAGGGTTAGTGTGAGGAGTGTGGCCGATCAGTGGAGGGTGAGTGTGAGGAGTGTGTGGGATCATGTGGAGGGTGAGTGTGAAGAGCTGTGGGGCTTCATGTGGAGTGTGAGTGTGAGGAGCGTGGAGGATCAGTGGAGGTTGAGTTTGAGGAGTGTGGAGGATCAGTGGAGAATGAGTGTGAGGAGTGTGTGGGCTCATGTGGAGGGTGAGTGTGAGGAGTGTGGAGGATCAGTGGGGGTTGAGTTTGAGGAGTGTGGAGGATTATGTGGAGGGTGAGTGTGAGGAGTGTGTGGGATCATGTGGAGGGTGAGTGTGAGGATTGTGGAGCATCATTGGAGGTTGAGTGAAAGGAGTGTTTGGGATCATGTGGAGGGTGAGTGTGAGGAGTGTGGCGGATCAGTGGAGGGTGAGTGTGAGGAGTGTGGAGGATCAGTGAAGGGTGAGTGTGAGGAGTGTGTGGGATCCGTGGAGGGTGAGCATGAGGAGTTGGAGGATCATGTGGAGGGTGAGTGTAAGGAGTGTGGAGGATCAGTGGAGGTTGAGAGTGAGGATTGTGGAGGATCTGTGGAGGGAGAGTTTGAGGAGTGTGGAGGATCAGTGGAGGGTGAGCGTGAGAGTGTGTGGGATCATGTGGAGGGTGAGTGTGAGGAGTGTGGAGGATCATGGGAGGGTGAATGTGAGGAGTGCGTGGGATCAGTGGAGGGTGAGTGTGAAGAGTGTGGAGGATCAGTGGAGGGTGAGTGTGAGGAGTGTGGAGGATCAGTAGAGGGTGAGGGTGAGGAATATGGAGGATCAGTGGAGGGTGAGTGTGAGGAGTATGTTCGATCATGTGGAGGTTGAGTGTGAGGAGTGTGGAGGATCATGTGGAAGGTGAGTTTGAGGAGTGTGTGGGATCAGTGGAGGGTGAGTGTGAGGAGTGTGGAGGATCACTGGAGGGTGAGTGTGAGGAGTGTGGCCGATCAGTGGAGGGTGAGTGTGAGGAGTGAGGAGGATCAGTGGAGGGTGAGTGTGAGGAGTGTGTGGGATCATGTGGATGGTGAGTGTGAGCAGTGTGGAGGATCAGTGGAGGATGAGTGTGAGGATAGTGGCGGATCAGTGGATGGTGAGTGTGAGGAGTGTTGAGGATCAATGGAGGGTGAGAGTGAGGAGTGTGTGGGATTATGTGGAGGTTGAATGTGAGGAGTGTGGAGGATCAGTGGAGGGTGAGTGTGAGGTGTGTGTGGCATCAGTGGAGGTGAGTGTGAGTAGTGTGGAGGATCATGTGGAGGGTGAGTGTGAGGAGTGTGTGAGATCAGTGGAGGGTGAGTGTGAGGAGTGTGGAGGATCACTGGAGGGTGAGTGTGAGGAGTGTGTGGGATCATGTGGAGGGTGAGTGTGAAGAGCTGTGGGGCTTCATGTGGAGTGTGAGTGTGAGGAGCGTGGAGGATCAGTGGAGGTTGAGTTTGAGGAGTGTGGAGGATCAGTGGAGTGTGAGTGTGAGGAGTGTGTGGGATCATGTGGAGGGTGAGTGTGAGGAGTGTGGAGGATCAGTGGGGGTTGAGTTTGAGGAGTGTGGAGGATCAGTGGAGGGTGAGTGTGAGACATGTGGAGGATCATGTAAAGCGTGAGTGTGAGGAGTGTGTGGGATCCTGTGGAGGGTGAGTGGGAGGAGTGTGTTCGATCATGTGGAGGTTGAGTGTGAGGAGTGTGGAGGATCATGTGGAGGGTGAGTGTGAGGAGTGTGTGAGATCAGTGGAGGGTGAGTGTGAGGAGTGTGGGGGATCACTGGAGGGTGAGTGTGAGGAGTGTGTGGGATCATGTGGAGGGTGAGTGTGAAGAGCTGTGGGGCTTCATGTGGAGTGTGAGTGTGAGGAGCGTGGAGGATCAGTGGAGGTTGAGTTTGAGGAGTGTGGAGGATCAGTGGAGTGTGAGTGTGAGGAGTGTGTGGGATCATGTGGAGGGTGAGTGTGAGGAGTGTGGAGGATCAGTGGGGGTTGAGTTTGAGGAGTGTGGAGGATTATGTGGAGGGTGAGTGTGAAGAGTGTGTGGGATTATGTGGAGGGTGAGTGTGAGGAGTGTGTTCGATCATGTGGAGGTTGAGTGTGAGGAGTGTGGAGGATCAGTGGAGGGTGAGTGTGAGGAGTGTGGAGGATCAGTAGAGGGTGAGGGTGAGGAATATGGACGATCAGTGGAGGGAGAGTGTGAGGAGTGTGGAGGATCAGTGGAGGGTGAGTGTGAGGTGTGTTTGGGATCATGTGGAGGCTGAGTGTGAGGAGCTGTGGGGCTTCATGTGGTGTGTGAGTGTGAGGAGTGTGTGGGATCAGTGGAGGGTGAGCGTGAGGAGTGTAGAGGATCATGTGGAGGGTGAGTGTGAGGAGTGTGTGGGATCAGTGGAGGTGAGTGTGAGGAGTGTGGAGGATCAGTGGAGGGTGAGTGAGGAGTGTGTGGGATCATGTGGATGGTGAGTGTGAGCAGTGTGGAGGATCAGTGGAGGATGAGTGTGAGGAGTGTGGAGGATCAGTGGAGGGTGAGTGAGGAGTGTGTGGGATCATGTGGATGGTGAGTGTGAGCAGTGTGGAGGATCAGTGGAGGATGAGTGTGAGGATAGTGGCGGATCAGTGGATGGTGAGTGTGAGGAGTGAAGGATCAGTGGAGGGTGAGTGTGAGGAGTCTGGAGGATCAGTGGAGGGTGAGTGTGAGGAGTGTGTGGCATCAGTGGAGGTGAGTGTGAGTAGTGTGGAGGATCATGTGGAGGGTGAGTGTGAGGAGTGTGTGGGATCAGTGGAGGGTGAGTGTGAGGAGTGTGGAGGATCACTGGAGGGTGAGTGTGAGGAGTTTGGGGGATCAGTGGAGGGTTATTGTGAGGAGTGTGGCCGATCAGTGGAGGGTGAGTGTGAGGAGTGTGTGGGATCATGTGGAGGGTGAGTGTGAAGAGCTGTGGGGCTTCATGTGGAGTGTGAGTGTGAGGAGCGTGGAGGATCAGTGGAGGTTGAGTTTGAGGAGTGTGGAGGATCAGTGGAGGGTGATTGTGAGGAGTGTGTGGGATCATGTGGAGGGTGAGTGTGAGGAGTGTGGAGGATCGGTGGGGGTTGAGTTTGAGGAGTGTGGAGGATTATGTGGAGGGTGAGTGTGAAGAGTGTGTGGGATTATGTGGAGGGTGAGTGGGAGGAGTGTGTTCGATCATGTGGAGGTTGAGTGTGAGGAGTGTGGAGGATCATGGGAGGGTGAATGTGAGGAGTGCAAGGGATCAGTGGAGGGTGAGTGTGAAGAGTGTGAAGGATCAGTGGAGGGTGAGTGTGAAGAGTGTGGAGGATCAGTAGAGGGTGAGGGTGAGGAATATGGACGATCAGTGGAGGGAGAGTGTGAGGAGTGTGGAGGATCAGTGGAGGGTGAGTGTGAGGTGTGTTTGGGATCATGTGGAGGGTGAGCGTGAGGAGCTGTGGGGCTTCAGGTGGTGTGTGTGTGAGGAGTGTGTGGGATCAGTGGAGGTGAGTGTGAGGAGTGTGGAGGATCAGTGGAGGGTGAGCGTGAGGAGTGTAGAGGATCATGTGGCGGGTGAGTGTGAGGAGTGTGTGGGATCATGTGGAGGTTGAGTGTGAGGAGTGTGTGGGATCAGTGGAGGTGAGTGTGAGGAGTGTAGAGGATCAGTGGAGGTTGAGTGTGATGAGTGTGTGGGATCATGTGGAGGGTGAGTTTGAGGAGTATGTTCGATCATGTGGAGGTTGAGTGTGAGGAGTGTGGAGGATCATGTGGAAGGTGAGTTTGAGGAGTGTGTGGGATCAGTGGAGGGTGAGTGTGAGGAGTGTGGAGGATCACTGGAGGGTGAGTGTGAGGAGTGTGGAGGATCAGTGGAGGGTGAGTGTGAGGAGTGTGTGGGATCATGTGGAGGGTGAGTGTGAGGAGTGTGGAGGATCAGTGGAGGGTGAGTGTGAGGAGTGTTTCGGATCATGTGGAGGGTGAGTGTGAGGAGCTGTGCGGCTTCATGTGGAGTGTGAGTGTGAGGCGTGTGTGGGATCAGTGGAGGTGAGTGTGAGGAGTGTGTGGGATCATGTGGAGGGTGAGTGTGAGGAGTGTGTTCGATCATGTGGAGGTTGACTGTGAGGAGTGTGGAGGAACAATGGAGGGTGAGTGCGAAGAGTGTGGAGGATCAGTGGAGGGAGAGTGTGAGGAGTGTGGAGGACCAGTGGAGGGTCAGTGTGAGGAGTCTTGCGGATCAGTGAAGCGTGAGTGTGAGGAGTGTGGAGGATCAGTGTAGGGTGAGTGTGAGGATTGTGGCGGATCAGTGGAGGGTGAGTGGGAGGAGTGTGGAGGATCAGTGGAGGGTGAGTGTGAGGAGTGTGAAGGATAAGTGGAGGGTGATGTGAGGTGTGTGTGGGTTCCTGTGGAGGTTGAGTGTGAGGAGTGTGGAGGATCAGTGGAGGTTGAGTATGAGGAGTGTGTGGGATCATGTGGAGTGTGAGTGTGCAGAGTGTGGATGATCAGTGGAGGTGAGTGTGAGGAGTGTGGAGGATCAGTGGAGGGTGAGTGTGAAGAGTCTGGGATCATGTGGAGGGTGAGTGTGAGGAGGGTGTTCAATCATGTGGAGGTTGAGTGTGAGTAGTGTGGAGGATCATGTTGAGGGTGAGCGTGAGGAGTGTGTGGAATCAGTGGAGGGTGAGTGTGAGGAGTGTGGAGGAGCAGTGGAGGGTGAGTGTAAGGAGTGAGAAGGATCAGCGGAGCGTGAGTGTGAGGAGAGTGTGGGATCATGTGGAGTGTGAGTGTGCGGAGTGTGTTCAATCATGTGGAGGGTGAGTGTGAGGAGTGTTGAGGATCAGTGGAGGGTGAGTGTGAGGATTGTGGAGGATCAGTGGCGGGTGATGTGAGGAGTGTGGAGGATCATTTAAGGGTGAGTGTGAGGAGTGTGGAGGATCAGTTGAGGGTGAGTGTGAGGAGTTGTGGGGGATCATGTGGAGGTTGAGTGTGAGGAGTGTGAAGGATCATTGGACGGTGAGTGTGAGGAGTGTGGAGGATCATGTGGAGGGTGTGTGTGTGGAGTGTGGAGGATCATTGGACGGTGAGTGTGAGGAGGGTGGAGGGTCAGTGGAGGGTGAGTGTGAGGAGTGTGGAGGATCAGTGGAGGTTGATTGTGAGGAGTGTGGAGGATCATGTGGAGGGTGAGTGTGAGGAGTGTGGAGGATCAGTGCAGGGTGAGTGTGAGGAGTGTGGAGGATCAGTGGAGGGTGAGTTTGAGGTGTGTGTGTGATCATGTGGAGGGTGAGTATGAGGAGTGTGGAGGATCAGTGGAGGGTGAGTGTGAGGAGTTTGTGGGATTATGTGGAGGGTGAGCGTGAGGTGTGTGTGGGATCATGTGGAAAGTGAGTGTGAGGAGTGTGGAGGATCAGTGGAGGGTGAGTGTGAGGAGTGTGGAGGATCAGTTGTGGTTGTTTCTGAGGAGTGTGGAGAATCATGTGGAGGTTGAGTGTGACGAGTGTGGAGGATCAGTGGAGGGTGAGTGTGAGGAGTGTGTGGGATCAAGTGGATGGTGAGTGTGAGGAGTGGAGGTACAGTGGAGGTTGAGTGTGAGGAGTGAGGAGGGTGAGGGAGAGGATTGTGGAGGATCAGTGGAGAGTTATTGTGAGGAGTGTGGAGGATTAGTGGAGGGTGAGTGTGAGGAGTGTGTTGGATCATGTGGAGGTTGAGTGTGAGGAGCGCGGAGGATCAGTTGAGGCTGAGGGTGTGGAGTTGTGCGACCATGTGGAGTGTGAGTGTGCGGAGTGTGGAGGATCATTTGGATGGTGAGTGTGAGGAGTGTGGAGGATCAGTGGAGGGTGAGTGAGAGGCGTGTGTTGGATCATGTGGAGGGTGAGTGTGAGGACTTGTGGAGGATCATTTAATGGTGAGTGTGAGGAGTGTGGAGGATCAGTTGAGGGTGAGTGTGAGGAGTTGTGGGGGATCATGTGGAGGTTGAGTGTGAGGAGTGTGAAGGATCATTGGACGGTGAGTGTGAGGAATGTGGAGGATCATGTGGAGGGAGTGTGTGTGGAGTGTGGAGGATCATTTGGAGGGTGAGTGTGAGGAGTGTGGAGGATCAGTTGAGGGTGAGTATGAGGAGTTGTGGGGGATCATGTGGAGGGTGAGTGTGAGGAGTGTGGAGGATCAGTGGAGGTTGAGTGTGAGGACTGAGGAGGATCAGTGGAGGGTGAGTGTGAGGAGTGTGGAGGATCAGTGGAGGGTGAGTTTGAGGTGTGTGTGTGATCATGTGGAGAGTGAGTGTGAGGAGTGTGGAGGATCAGTGGAGGGTGAGTGTGAGGAGTGTGGACGATCATGTGGAGGGTGAGTGTGAGGAGTTTGTGGGATTATGTGGAGGGTGAGCGTGAGGTGTGTGTGGGATCATGTGGAAAGTGAGTGTGAGGAGTGTGGAGGATCAGTGGAGGGTGAGTGTGAGGAGTGTGGAGGATCAGTTGTGGTTGTTTCTGAGGAGTGTGGAGAATCATGTGGAGGTTGAGTGTGACGAGTGTGGAGGATCAGTGGAGGGTGAGTGTGAGGAGTGTGTGGGATCAAGTGGATGGTGAGTGTGAGGAGTGGAGGTACAGTGGAGGTTGAGTGTGAGGAGTGAGGAGGGTGAGGGAGAGGATTGTGGAGGATCAGTGGAGAGTTATTGTGAGGTGTGTGGAGGATTAGTGGAGGGTGAGTGTGAGGAGTGTGTTGGATCATGTGGAGGTTGAGTGTGAGGAGCGCGGAGGATCAGTTGAGGCTGAGGGTGTGGAGTTGTGCGACCATGTGGAGTGTGAGTGTGCGGAGTGTGGAGGATCATTTGGATGGTGAGTGTGAGGAGTGTGGAGGATCAGTGGAGGGTGAGTGAGAGGCGTGTGTTGGATCATGTGGAGGGTGAGTGTGAGGACTTGTGGAGGATCATTTAAGGGTGAGTGTGAGGAGTGTGGAGGATCAGTTGAGGGTGAGTGTGAGGAGTTGTGGGGGATCATGTGGAGGTTGAGTGTGAGGAGTGTGAAGGATCATTGGACGGTGAGTGTGAGGAGTGTGGAGGATCATGTGGAGGGTGTGTGTGTGGAGTGTGGAGGATCATTTGGAGGGTGATTGTGAGGAATGTGGAGGATCAGTTGAGGGTGAGTATGAGGAGTTGTGGGGGATCATGTGGAGGGTGAGTGTGAGGAGTGTGGAGGATCAGTGGAGGTTGAGTGTGAGGACTGAGGAGGATCAGTGGAGGGTGAGTGTGAGGAGTGTGGAGGATCAGTGGAGGGTGAGTTTGAGGTGTGTGTGTGATCATGTGGAGGGTGAGTGTGAGGAGAGTGGAGGATCAGTGGAGGGTGAGTGTGAGGAGTGTGGACGATCATGTGGAGGGTGAGTGTGAGGAGTTTGTGGGATTATGTGGAGGGTGAGCGTGAGGTGTGTGGGGGATCATGTGGAAAGTGAGTGTGAGGAGTGTGGAGGATCAGTGGAGGGTGAGTGTGAGGAGTGTGGAGGATCAGTTGTGGTTGATTCTGAGGTGTGTGGAGGATCATGTGGAGGTTGAGTGTGACGAGTGTGGAGAATCAGTGGAGGGTGAGTGTAAGGAGTGTGGAGGATCAGTGGAGGGTGAGTGTAAGGAGTGTGTGGGATCAAGTGGAGGGTGAGTGTGAGGAGTGGAGGTACAGTGGAGGTTGAGTGTGAGGAGTGTGGAGGATCAGTGGAGGGCGAGGGTGAGGATTGTGGAGGATCAGTGGATGGTTATTGTGAGGAGGGTGGAGGATTAGTGGAGGGTGAGTGTGAGGAGTGTGTGGGATCATGTGGAGGTTGAGTGTGAGGAGTGTGGAGGATCAGTTGAGGCTCAGTGTGAGGAGTTGTGGGACCATGTGGAGGGTGAGTGTGCGGAGTGTGGAGGATCATTTGGTTGGTGAGTGTGAGGAGTGTGGAAGATCAGTGGAGGGTGAGTGTGGGGAGTGTGGAGGATCATCTGGAGGATGAGTGTGAGGAGCGTGGAGGATCAGTGGAGGGTGAGTGTGAGGAGTGTGGATGATCAGTGGACGGTGAGTGTAAGGAGTGTGGAGGATCAGTGGAGGGTGAGTGTAAGGAGTATGTGGGATCAAGTGGAGGGTGAGTGTGAGGAGTGGAAGTACAGTGGAGGTTGAGTGTGAGGAGTGTGGAGGATCAGTGGATGGCGAGGGTGAGGATTGTGGAGGATCAGTGGATGGTTATTGTGAGGAGTGTGGAGGATTAGTGGAGGGTGAGTGTGAGGACTGTGGAGGATCAGTTGAGGCTCAGTGTGAGGAGTTGTGGGACCATGTGGAGTGTGAGTGTGCGGAGTGTGGAGGATCATTTGGATGGTGAGTGTGAGGAGTGTGGAAGATCAGTGGAGGGTGAGTGTGAGGAGTGTGGAGGATCAGTTGAGGCTCAGTGTGAGGAGTTGTGGGACCATGTGGAGGGTGACTGTGCGGAGTGTGGAGGATCATTTGGATGGTGAGTGTGAGGAGTGTGGAAGATCAGTGGAGGGTGAGTGTGGGGAGTGTGTTGGATCATGTGGAGGGTGAGTGTGAGGACTTGTGGAGGATCATTTAAGGGTGAGTGTGAAGAGTGTGGAGGATCAGTTGAGGGTGAGAGTGAGGAGTTGTGGGGGATCATGTGGAGGTTGAGTGTTAGGAGTTGTGGGGTATCATGTTGAGTTTGAGTGTGAGGAGTGTGGAGGATCATTGGACGGTGAGTGTGAGGAGTGTGGAGGATCAAGTGGAGGGTGTGTGTGTGGAGTGTGGAGGATCAGTGGAGCGTGAGTGTGAGGAGTGTGGAGGATCATCTGGAGGATGAGTGTGAGGAGTGTGGAGGATCAGTGGAGGGTGAGTGTGAGAAGTGTGGATGATCAGTGGACGGTGAGTGTAAGGAGTGTGGAGGATCAGTGGAGGGTGAGTGTAAGGAGTGTGTGGGATCAAGTGGAGGGTGAGTGTGAGGAGTGGAGGTACAGTGGAGATTGAGTGTGAGGAGTGTGGCGGATCAGTGGAGGGCGAGGGTGAGGATTGTGGAGGATCAGTGGATGGTTATTGTGAGGAGTGTGGAGGATTAGTGGAGGATGAGTGTGAGGAGTGTGGAGGATCAGTTGAGGCTCAGTGTGAGGAGTTGTGGGACCATGTGGAGGGTGAGTGTGCGGAGTGTGGAGGATCATTTGGATGGTGAGTATGAGGTGTGTGGAGGATCAGTGGAGGGTGAGTGTGGGGAGTGTGTTGGATCATGTGGAGGGTGAGTGTGAGGACTTGTGGAGGATCATATAAAGGTTAGTGTGAAGAGTGTGCAGGATCAGTTGAGGGTGAGTGTGAGGAGTTGTGGGGGATCATGTCGAGGTTGAGTGTGAGGAGCACGGAGGATCAGTTGAGGCTGAGGGTGAGGTTTTTTGGGACCATGTGGAGTGTGAGTGTGCGGAGTGTGGAGGATCATTTGGATGGTGAGTGTGAGGAGTGTGGAGGATCAGTGGAGGGTGAGTGAGAGGCGTGTGTTGGATCATGTGGAGGGTGAGTGTGAGGACTTGTGGAGGATCATTTAAGGGTGAGCGTGAGGAGAGTGGAGGATCAGTTGAGGGTGAGTGTGAGGAGTTGTGGGGGATCATGTGGAGGTTGAGTGTGAGGAGTGTGAAGGATCATTGGACGGTGAGTGTGAGGAGTGTGGAGGATCATGTGGAGGGTGTGTGTGTGGAGTGTGGAGGATCAGTGGAGGGTGAGTGTGAGGAGTGTGGAGGATCAGTGGATGGTGAGTGTGAGGAGTTTTGGGGGATCATGTGGAGGGTGAGTGTGAGGAGTGTGGAGGATCATTTGGAGGGTGAGTGTGAGGAGTGTGGAGGATCAGTTGAGGGTGAGTATGAGGAGTTGTGGGGGATCATGTGAAGGGTGAGTGTGAGGAGTGTGGAGGATCATTGGACGGTGAGTGTGAGGAGGGTGGAGGGTCAGTGGAGGTTGAGTGTGAGGACTGAGGAGGATCTGTGGAGGGTGAGGGAGAGGAGTGTGGAGGATCTGTGGAGGGTGACTGTGAGGTGTTTGTGGGATCATGTGGAGGGTGAGTGTGAGGAGTGTGGAAAATCAGTGGAGGGTGAGTGTGAGGAGTGTGGAGGATCAGTGGAGGGTGAGTTTGAGGTGTGTGTGATCATGTGGAGGGTGAGTGTGAGGAGTGTGGAGGATCAGTGGAGGGTGAGTGTAAGGCGTGTGGAGGATCAGTGGAGGGTGAGTGTGAGGAGTGTGGAGGATCAGTGGACGGTGGGAGAGAGGAGTGTGGAGGATCATTTTGAGGATGAGTGTGAGGAGTGTGGAGTGTCATTGGAGGGTGACTGTGAGGAGTGCGTGGAATCGGTGGAGGGTGAGTGTGAGGAGTGTGGAGGATCATTGGAGGGTGAGTGTGAGGAGTGTGGAGGATCAGTGGAGGTTGAGTGTGTGGAGTGTGGAGGATCAGTGGAGGTTGAGTGTGAGGAGTGTATGGGATCATGTAGAGGGTGAGATTGAGCAGTGTGTGGGATCAAGTGGAGTGTGAGTGTGAGGAAGGTGTGGGATCAGTGGAGGGTGAGTGTGAGGAGTGTGTGGGATCATGTGGAGGGTGAGTGTGAGGAGTTGTGGGATGATGTGGAGGGTGAGTGTGAGGTGTGTGGAGGATCAGTGGAGGTCAGTGTGAGGAGTGTGGAGGATCAGTGGAGGGTGAGTGTTTATAGTGTGGAGAATCAGTGGAGGGAGAGTGTGAGGAGTGTGGTGGATCAGTGGAGGGTGAGAGTGAGGAGTGTGGAGGACTAGTGGAGTGTGAGTGTGAAGAGTGTGTGGTAGATCATGTGGAAGGTTTTGTGAGGAGTGTGGTGGATCAGTGGAGGGTGAGTTTGAGGTGTGTGGAGGATCAGTGGAGGGTGTTATGAGGAGTTGTGGGGGATCATGTGGAGGGTGAGTGTGAGGAGTGTGGAGGATCATTGGACGGTGAGTGTGAGGTGTGTGTGGGATCATGTGGAGGGTGAGTGTGAGGAGTGTGGAGGATCAGTGGAGGGTGAGTATGAGGTGTTTGTGGGATCATGTGGAGGGTGAGTGTGAGGTGTGTGTGGGATCATGTGGAGGGTGAGTGTGAGGAGTGTAGAGGATCAGTGCAGGGTGAGTGTGAGGAGTGTGGAGGATCAGTGGAGGTTGATTCTGAGGATTGTGGAGGATCATGTGGAGGGTGAGTGTGACGAGTGTGGAGGATCATTTGGATGGTTAGTGTGAGGAGTGTGGAGGATCAGTGGAGGCTGAGTGTGAGGAGTATGGAGGATCAGTGGAGGGTGAGTGTGAGGAGTGTGTTGGATCATGTGGAGAGTGAGTGTGAGGAGTGTGGAGTATCATTTAAGGGTGTGTGTGAGGAGTGTGCAGGATCAGTTGAAGGTGAGTGTGACGAGTGTGGAGGATCAGTGGAGGGTGAGTGTGAGGAGTCTGGAAAATCATGTGTACGGTGAGTGTGAAGAGTGTGGAGGATCATTTGGAGTATGAGTGTGAGGAGTGCGCAGGATCAGTGGAGTGTGAGTGTGAGGTGTTTGTCGGATCATGTGGAGGGTGTGTGTGAGGAGTGTGGACGATCAGTGGAGGGAGAGAGTGAGGAGTGAGGATGATCATGTGGAGGTTGTGTGTGAGGAATGTGTGGGATCAGTGGAGGGTGAGTGTGAGGAGAGTGGAGGATCAGTGGAGGGTGATTTTGAGGTGTGTGTGGGATCATGTGGAGGGTGAGTGTGAGGAGTGTGGACGATCATTTGGAGGGTGAGTGCGAGGAGTGTGTGGGATCATGTGGAGGGTGAGTGTGAGGTCTGTGTGGGATCATGTGGAGGGTGAGTGTGAGGAGTGTGGAGGATCAGTGGCGGGTGAGTGTGAGGAGTGTGGAGGATCAGTGGAGTTTGATTCTGAGGAGTGTGGAGGATCATGTGGAGGTTGAGTGTGACAAGTGTGTGGGATCATGTGGAGGGTGAGTGTGAGGCATGTGCAGGATCAGTGGAGGGTGAGTGTGAGGAGTGTGGAGGATCATTGGAGGGTTAGCGTGAGGAGTGTGTAGGATCAGTGGAGGGTGATTGTGAGAAGTGTGGAGGATCAGTGGAGGGTGAGTGTGAGGATTGTGGAGGATCGGGGAGGGTGAGAGTGAGGAGTGTGGATGATCAGTGGAGGGTGAGTGAGAGGAGTTGTGGGATCATGTGGAGGGTGAGTGTGAGGAGTGTGGAGGCTCATGTGGAGGGTGAGTGTGAGGAGTGTGGAGTTTCAGTGGACGGTGAGTGTAGGAGTGTGGAGGATCAGTGGAGGGTGAGTGTGAGGAATGTGAAGGATAAGTGGAGGGTGAGTGTGCGGAGTGTGTGGGATAATGTGGAGGGGGTGTATGAGGAGTGTCGTGGATTAGTGGAGGGTGAGTGTGAGCAGTGTGGAGGATCAGTGGAGGGTGAGTGTGAGGAGTGCGGAGCATCGGTGGAGGTTGAGTGTGAGGAGTGTGGATGATCCGACGAGGGTGAGTGAGAGGAGTGTGGAGGATCAGTGGAGTGTGAGTGTGAGGTGTTTGTCGGATCATGTGGAGGGTGAGTGTGAGGAGTGTGGATGATCAGTGGAGGGAGAGAGTGAGGAGTGAGGCTGATCATGTGGAGGTTGTGTGTGAGGAATGTGTGGGATCATGTGGAGGGTGAGTGTGAGGAGTGTGGAGGATTAGTGGAGGGTGTGTGTGAGGAGTGTGGAGTGTCAGTGGAGGGTGACTGTGAGGAGTGTGTGGGATCATTGGAGGGTGAGTGTGAGGAGTGTGGAGGATCAGTGGAGGGTGAGTGTGAGGAGTGTGGAGGGTCAGTGGAGGTTGAGTGTGTGGAGTGTGGAGGATCAGTGGAGGTTGAGTGTGAGGTGTGTATGGGATCATGTGGAGGGTGAGATTGAGGAATGTGTGGGATCAAGTGGAGGGTGTGTGTGAGGAATGGAGGTACAGTGGAGGTTGAGTGTGAGGAGTGTGGAGGATCAATGGAGGGTGAGTGTGAGGAGTGTGGAGGATCAGTGGAGTGTTATTGTGAGGAGTGTGGAGGATTAGTGGAGGTTGAGTGTGAGGAGTGTGGAGGATCAGTTGAGGCTGAGTGTGAGGAGTTTTGGGACCATGTGGAGGGTGTGTGTGAGGAGTGTGGAGGATCATTTGGATGGTGAGTGTGAGGATTGTGGAGGATCAGTGGAGGGTGAGTGTGAGGAGTTGTGCGGGATCATGTGGAGCGTGAGTGTGAGGAGTTGTGCGGGATCATTGGACCATGAGTGTGAGGAGTGTGGAGGATCATGTGGAGGGTGTGTGTGTGGAGTGTGGAGCATCAGTGGAGTGTGAGTGTGAGGAGTGTGGAGGATCAGTGGTGGGTGAGTGTGAGGCGTGTGGATGATCAGTGGACGGTGAGTGTGAGGAGTGTGGAGGATCAGTGGCGGGTGAGTGTGAGGAGTGTGGAGGATTAGTGGAGGGTGAGTGTGGAGGATCAGTGGAGTGTGAGTGTTAGGAGTGTGGGGGATCAAGTGGAGGTTGAGATTGAGGAGTGTGTGGGATCAGTGAAGGGTGAGTGTTAGGTGAGTGGAAGATCAGTGTAGGGTGAGTGAGGAATGTGGAGGATCATGTGGAGGGCGAGTGTGAGGAGTCTGGAGAATCATGTGGACGGTGAGTGTGAGGAGTGTGGAGGATTAGTGGAGGGTGTGTGTGAGGAGTGTGGAGTGTCAGTGGAGGGTGACTGTGAGGAGTGTGGAGGATCATTGGAGGGTGAGTGTGAGGAGTGTGGAGGGTCAGTGGAGGTTGAGTGTGTGGAGTGTGGAGGATCAGTGGAGATTGAGTGTGAGGAGTGTATGGGATCATGTGGAAGGTGAGATTGAGGAATGTGTGGGATCAAGTGGAGGGTGTGTGTGAGGAATGGAGGTACAGTGGAGGTTGAGTGTGAGGAGTGTGGAGGATGAATGGAGAGTGAGTGTGAGGAGTGTGGAGGATCAGAGCAGTGTTATTGTGAGGAGTGTGGAGGATTAGTGGAGGTTGAGTGTGAGGAGTGTGGAGGATCAGTTGAGGATGAGTGTGAGGAGTTTTGGGACCATGTGGATGGTGAGTGTGCGGAGTGTGGAGGATCATTTGGATGGTGAGTGTGAGGATTGTGGAGAATCAGTGGAGGGTGAGTGTGAGGAGTGCGTGGGATCATGTGCAGGGTGAGTGTGAGGAGTGTGGAGGATCAGTGGAGGGTGAGTGTGAGGAGTATGGAGGTTTGTGGAGGGTGAGTGTGAGGAGTTGTGGTGGATCATGTGGAGGGTCAGTGTGAGGAGTGTGAAGGATCAGTGGAGGGTGAGTGTGAGGAGTTGTGCGGGATCATTTGGAGCGTGAGTGTGAGGAGTTGTGCGGGATCATTGGACCATGAGTGTGAGGAGTGTGGAGGATCATGTGGAGGGTTTGTGTGTGGAGTGTGGAGCATCAGTGGAGCGTGAGTGTGAGGAGTGTGGAGGATCATCTGGAGGATGAGTGTGAGGAGTGTGGAGGATCAGTGGAGGGTGAGTGTGAGGCGTGTGGATGATCAGTGGACGGTGAGAGTGAGGAGTGTGGAGGATCAGTGGCGGGTGAGTGTGAGGAGTGTGGAGGATCAGTGGAGGGTGAGTGTGGGGAGTGTGGAGGATCAGTGGTGTGTGAGTGTTAGGAGTGTGGGGGATCAAGTGGAGGTTGAGAGTGAGGAGTGTGTGGGATCAGTGAAGGGTGAGTGTTAGGAGAGTGGAGGATTAGTGTAGGGTGAGTGAGGAATGTGGAGGATCATGTGGAGGGTGAGCGTGAGGAGTGTGGAGGATCAGTGGAGGGCGAGTGTGAGGAGTCTGGAGAATCATGTGGACGGTGAGTGTGAGGAGTGTGGAGGATCATGTGGAGTTTGAGAGTGAGGAGTGCGGAGCATCAGTGGAGGGTGAGTGTGAGGAGTGCGGAGGATCAGTGGAGGTTGAGTGTGAGGTGTTTGTCGGATCATGTGGAGGGTGAGTGTGAGGAGTGTGGACGATCAGTGGAGGGTGAGAGTGAAGAGTGTGGAGGATCATGTGGAGGTTGAGTGTGAGGAATGTGTGGGATCAGTGGAGGGTGAGTGTGAGGAGAGTGGAGGATCAGTGGAGGGTGAGTTTGAGGTGTGTGTGGGATCATGTGGAGGGTGAGTGTGAGGAGTGTGGACGATCATGTGGAGGGTGAGTGTAAGGAGTGTGTGGGATCATGTGGAGGGTGAGTGTGAGGTCTGTGTGGGATCATGTGGAGGGTGAGTGTGAGGAGTGTGGAGGATCAGTGGCGGGTGAGAGTGAGGAGTGTGGAGGATCAGTGGCGGGTGAGTGTGAGGAGTGTGGAGGATCAGTGGAGGGTGAGTGTGGGGAGTGTGGAGGATCAGTGGTGTGTGAGTGTTAGGAGTGTGGGGGATCAAGTGGAGGTTGAGAGTGAGGAGTGTGTGGGATCAGTGAAGGGTGAGTGTTAGGAGAGTGGAGGATTAGTGTAGGGTGAGTGAGGAATGTGGAGGATCATGTGGAGGGTGAGCGTGAGGAGTGTGGAGGATCAGTGGAGGGCGAGTGTGAGGAGTCTGGAGAATCATGTGGACGGTGAGTGTGAGGAGTGTGGAGGATCATGTGGAGTTTGAGAGTGAGGAGTGTGGAGGATCAGTGGAGGGTGAGTGTGAGGAGTGCGGAGGATCAGTGGAGGTTGAGTGTGAGGTGTTTGTCGGATCATGTGCAGGGTGAGTGTGAGGAGTGTGGACGATCAGTGGAGGGTGAGAGTGAGGAGTGTGGAGGATCATGTGGAGGTTGAGTGTGAGGAATGTGTGGGATCAGTGGAGGGTGAGTGTGAGGAGAGTGGAGGATCAGTGGAGGGTGAGTTTGAGGTGTGTGTGGGATCACGTGGAGGGTGAGTGTGAGGAGTGTGGACGATCATGTGGAGGGTGAGTGTAAGGAGTGTGTGGGATCATGTGGAGGGTGAGTGTGAGCTCTGTGTGGGATCATGTGGAGGGTGAGTGTGAGGAGTGTGGAGGATCAGTGGCGGGTGAGTGTGAGGAGTGTGGAGGATCAGTGGAGGTTGATTCTGAGGAGTGTGGAGGATCATGTGGGGGTTGAGTGTGACGAGTGTGTGGGATCATGTAGAGGGTGAGTGTGAGGACTGTGCAGGATCAGTGAAGGGTGATTGTGAGAAGTGTGGAGGATCAGCGGAGGGTGAGTGTGAGGAGTGTGGAGGATCAGTGGAGGGTCAGTGTGAGGAGAGTGAAGGATCAGTGGAGGGTGATTGTGAGAAGTGTGGAGGATCAGTGGAGGGTGAGTGTGAGGAGTGTGGAGGATCAGTGGAGGGTGAGTGTGAGGATTGTGGAGGATCAGGGGAGGGTGAGAGTGAGGAGTTTGGATGATCAGTGGAGGGTGAGTGAGAGGAGTTGTGGGATCATGTGGAGGGTGAGTGTGAGGAGTGTGGAGGAACAGTGGACGGTGAGTGTGAGGAGTGTGGAGGATCAGTGGAGGGTGAGTGTGAGGAATGCTGAGGATAAGTGGAGGGTGTGTGTGCGGAGTGTGTGGGGTAATGTGGAGGGGGAGTATGAGGAGTGTGGAGGATTAGTGGAGGGTGAGTGTGAGGAGTGTGGAGGATCAGTGGAGGGTGAGTGTGAGGAGTGTGGAGGATCAGTGGACGGTGGGTGAGAGGAGTGTGGAGGATCATGTTGAGGGTGAGTGTGAGGAGTGTGGAGTGTCAGTGGAGGGTGACTGTGAGGAGTGTGTGGGATCAGTGGAGGGTGAGTGTGAGGAGTGTGGAGGATCATTGGAGGGTGAGTGTGAGGAGTGTGGAGGGTCAGTGGAGGTTGAGTGTGTGGAGTGTGGAGGATCAGTGGAGGTTGAGTGTGAGGAGTGTATGGGATCATGTGGAGGGTGAGATTGAGGAATGTGTGGGATCAAGTGGAGGGTGAGTGTGAGGAGTGTGTGGGATTAGTGGAGGGTGAGTGTGAGGAGTTGTGGGATGATGTGGAGAGTGAGTGTGAAGATTGTGGAGGATCATGTGGAGTGTGAGTGTGAGAAGTGTGTGGGATCAAGTGGAGAGTGAGTGTGAGGAGTGTGGAGGATCAGTGGATTGTCAGTGTGAGGAGTGAGGAGGATCAGTGGAGGGTGAGTGTGAGTAGTGTGGAGGATCAGTGGAGGGTGATTGTGTGGGGGTGAGTGTGAATATTGTGGAGGATCAGTGGAGGGAGAGTGTGAGGAGTGTGGAGGATCTGTGGAGGGTGAGAGTGAGGAGTGTGGAGAATTAGTGGAGTGTGAGTGTGAGGACTTTGTGCGAGATCATGTGGAGGGTGATTGTGAGGAGTGTGGTGGATCAGTGGAGGTTGAGTGTGAGGAGTGTGGAGGATCAGTGGAGGGTGAGTGTGAGGAGTGTGGAGGATCAGTGGAGGGTGAGTGTGAGGAGTGTGGAGGATCAGTGGAGGGTGAGTGTGAGGAGTGTGGATAATCAGTGGAGGGTGAGTGTGAGGAGTATGTGGGATAATGTGGAGGGTGAATGTGAGGAGTGTGGAGGATTAGTTGAGGGTGAGTGTGAGGAGTGTGGAGGATCAGTGGAGGGTGAGTGTGAGGAGTGTGGAGGATCAGTGGAGGGTCAGTGTGAGTAGTTTGTGGGATCATGTGGAGGGTGACTATGAGGAGTGTGGAGGCTCAGTTGAGGCTGAATGTGAGGAATGAGGAGGATCAGTGGAGGGTGAGTGTGAGGAGTTGTGGGAGATCATGTGGAAGGTGAGTGTTAGGAGTGTGGAGGATCAGTCGAGGGTGAGTGTGAGGAGAGTGTTGAGGATCATGTGGTGGTTGAGTGTGAGACGTGTAGCGGATCATGCGGAGGGTGAGTGTGAGGAGTTGTGGAGAAACAGTGGAGTATGATTGTGAGGAGTGTGTGGGATCATGTGGAGGTTGAGTGTGAGGAGTGTGGAGGTTCAGTGGAGTTTGAGTGTGAGGAGTGTGGAGGATCAGTGGAGGGTGAGTGTGAGGAGTGTGGAGGATCAGTGGTGGGTTATTGTTATGAGTGTGGAGGATTAGTGGAGGTTGAGAGTTAGGAGTGTGTGGGATCATGTGGAGGGTGAGTGTGCGGTGTGTGGAGGATCATTTGGATGGTGAGTTTGAGGAGTGTGGAGGATCAGTGGAGGGTGAGTGTGAGGAGTTGTGGAGGATCAGTGGAGGGTGAGTGTGAGGAGTGTGGAGGATCAGTGGAGGGTGAGTGTGAGGAATGTGGAGGATCAGTGGATGGTGAGTGTGAGGTGTTGTGGGGGATCATGTGGAGGGTGAGTGTGAGGAGTGTGGAGGAACATTTAAGGGAGAGTGTGAGGAGTGTGGAGGATCAGTTGAGGGTGAGTGTGAGGAGTTGTGGGGGATCATGTGGAGGGTGAGTGTGAGGAGTGTGGAGGTTCATTCGACGGTGTGTGAGGAGTGTGGAGGATCATGTGGAGGGTGTTTGTCTGGAGTGTGGAGGATCAGTGGAGCGCGAGTGTGTGGAGTGTGGAGGATCATCTGGAGAGTGAGTGTGAGGAGTGTGGAGGATCAGTGGAGGGTGAGTGTGAGGAGTGTGGATGATCAGTGGACGGTGAGTTTGAGGAGTGTGGAGGATCAGTGGAGGGTGAGTGTGGGGAGTGTGGAGGATCAGTGGAGGGTGAGTGTGGAGAGTGTGGAGGATCAGTGGAGGCTGAGTGTGAGGAGTATGGGGGATCAAGTGGAGGGTGAGAGTGAGGAGTGTGTGGGATCAGTGAAGGGTGAGTGTGAGGAGAGTGGAGGATCAGTGGAGGGTAAGTGAGGCATGTGGAGGATCATGTGGAGGGTGAGTGTGAGTACTGCGGAGGATCAGAGGAGGGTGAGTTTGAGGAGTGTGGATTATCTGTGGACGGTGAGTGTGAGGAGTGTGGAGGATCAGTGGCGGGTGAGTGTGAGGAGTGTGGAGGATCAGTGGAGGGTGAGTGTGGGGAGTGTGGAGGATCAGTGGAGGGTGAGTGTGAGGAGTGTGGGGGATCAAGTGGAGGGTGAGAGTGAGGAGTGTGTGGGATCAGTGAAGGGTGAGTGTGAGGATTGTGGAGGATCAGTGGAGGGTGAGAGTGAGGAGTGTGGAGGATCAGTGGAGGGTGAGTGAGAGGAGTTGTGGGATCATGTGGAGGGTGAGTGTGGGGAGTATGGAGGCTCATGTGGAGGGTGAGTGTGAGGAGTGTGGAGTATCAGTGGACGGTGAATGTGAGGAGTGTGGAGGATCAGTGGACGGTGGGTGAGAGGAGTGTGGAGGGTCAGTGGAGGTTGAGTGTGTGGAGTGTTGAGGATCAGTGGAGGTTGAGTGTGAGGATTTTATGGGATCATGTGGAGGGTGAGATTGAGGAGTGTGTGGGATCAAGTGGAGTGTGAGTGTGGGTAGTGTGGAGGATCAGTGGAGGGTGAGTTTGAGGAGTGTGGAGGATCAGTGAAGGGTGATTGTGAGAAGTGTGGAGGATCAGCGGAGGGTGCGTGTGAGGAGTGTGGAGGATCAGTGGAGGGTCAGTGTGAGGAGAGTGAAGGATCAGTGGAGGGTGATTGTGAGAAGTGTGGAGGATCAGTGGAGGGTGAGTGTGAGGAGTGTGGAGGATCAGTGGAGGGTGAGTGTGAGGATTGTGGAGGATCAGGGGAGGGTGAGAGTGAGGAGTTTGGATGATCAGTGGAGGGTGAGTGAGAGGAGTTGTGGGATCATGTGGAGGGTGAGTGTGAGGAGTGTGGAGGAACAGTGGACGGTGAGTGTGAGGAGTGTGGAGGATCAGTGGAGGGTGAGTGTGAGGAATGCTGAGGATAAGTGGAGGGTGTGTGCGGAGTGTGTGGGGTAATGTGGAGGGGGAGTATGAGGAGTGTGGAGGATTAGTGGAGGGTGAGTGTGAGGAGTGTGGAGGATCAGTGGAGGGTGAGTGTGAGGAGTGTGGAGGATCAGTGGACGGTGGGTGAGAGGAGTGTGGAGGATCATGTTGAGGGTGAGTGTGAGGAGTGTGGAGTGTCAGTGGAGGGTGACTGTGAGGAGTGTGTGGGATCAGTGGAGGGTGAGTGTGAGGAGTGTGGAGGATCATTGGAGGGTGAGTGTGAGGAGTGTGGAGGGTCAGTGGAGGTTGAGTGTGTGGAGTGTGGAGGATCAGTGGAGGTTGAGTGTGAGGAGTGTATGGGATCATGTGGAGGGTGAGATTGAGGAATGTGTGGGATCAAGTGGAGGGTGAGTGTGAGGAGTGTGTGGGATTAGTGGAGGGTGAGTGTGAGGAGTTGTGGGATGATGTGGAGGGTGAGTGTGAAGATTGTGGAGGATCATGTGGAGTGTGAGTGTGAGAAGTGTGTGGGATCAAGTGGAGAGCGAGTGTGAGGAGTGTGGAGGATCAGTGGATTGTCAGTGTGAGGAGTGAGGAGGATCAGTGGAGGGTGAGTGTGAGTAGTGTGGAGGATCAGTGGAGGGTGATTGTGTGGGGGTGAGTGTGAATATTGTGGAGGATCTGTGGAGGGAGAGTGTGAGGAGTGTGGAGGATCTGTGGAGGGTGAGAGTGAGGAGTGTGGAGAATTAGTGGAGTGTGAGTGTGAGGACTTTGTGCGAGATCATGTGGAGGGTGATTGTGAGGAGTGTGGTGGATCAGTGGAGGTTGAGTGTGAGGAGTGTGGAGGATCAGTGGAGGGTGAGTGTGAGGAGTGTGGAGGATCAGTGGAGGGTGAGTGTGAGGAGTGTGGAGGATCAGTGGAGGGTGAGTGTGAGGAGTGTGGATAATCAGTGGAGGGTGAGTGTGAGGAGTATGTGGGATAATGTGGAGGGTGAATGTGAGGAGTGTGGAGGATTAGTTGAGGGTGAGTGTGAGGAGTGTGGAGGATCAGTGGAGGGTGAGTGTGAGGAGTGTGGAGGATCAGTGGAGGGTCAGTGTGAGTAGTTTGTGGGATCATGTGGAGGGTGACTATGAGGAGTGTGGAGGCTCAGTGGAGGCTGAATGTGAGGAATGAGGAGGATCAGTGGAGGGTGAGTGTGAGGAGTTGTGGGAGATCATGTGGAAGGTGAGTGTTAGGAGTGTGGAGGATCAGTCGAGGGTGAGTGTGAGGAGAGTGTTGAGGATCATGTGGTGGTTGAGTGTGAGACGTGTAGCGGATCATGCGGAGGGTGAGTGTGAGGAGTTGTGGAGAAACAGTGGAGTATGATTGTGAGGAGTGTGTGGGATCATGTGGAGGTTGAGTGTGAGGAGTGTGGAGGTTCAGTGGAGTTTGAGTGTGAGGAGTGTGGAGGATCAGTGGAGGGTGAGTGTGAGGAGTGTGGAGGATCAGTGGTGGGTTATTGTTATGAGTGTGGAGGATTAGTGGAGGTTGAGAGTTAGGAGTGTGTGGGATCATGTGGAGGGTGAGTGTGCGGTGTGTGGAGGATCATTTGGATGGTGAGTTTGAGGAGTGTGGAGGATCAGTGGAGGGTGAGTGTGAGGAGTTGTGGAGGATCAGTGGAGGGTGAGTGTGAGGAGTGTGGAGGATCAGTGGCGGGTGAGTGTGAGGAGTGTGGAGGATCAGTGGAGGGTGAGTGTGGGGAGTGTGGAGGATCAGTGGAGGGTGAGTGTGAGGAGTGTGGGGGATCAAGTGGAGGGTGAGAGTGAGGAGTGTGTGGGATCAGTGAAGGGTGAGTGTGAGGATTGTGGAGGATCAGTGGAGGGTGAGAGTGAGGAGTGTGGAGGATCAGTGGAGGGTGAGTGAGAGGAGTTGTGGGATCATGTGGAGGGTGAGTGTGGGGAGTGTGGAGGCTCATGTGGAGGGTGAGTGTGAGGAGTGTGGAGTATCAGTGGACGGTGAATGTGAGGAGTGTGGAGGATCAGTGGACGGTGGGTGAGAGGAGTGTGGAGGGTCAGTGGAGGTTGAGTGTGTGGAGTGTTGAGGATCAGTGGAGGTTGAGTGTGAGGATTTTATGGGATCATGTGGAGGGTGAGATTGAGGAGTGTGTGGGATCAAGTGGAGTGTGAGTGTGGGTAGTGTGGAGGATCAGTGGAGGGTGAGTTTGAGGAGTGTGGAGGATCAGTGGAGGGTGAGTGTGAGGAGGGTGTGGGATAATGTGGAGGGTGAATGTGAGGTGTGTGGAGGATTAGTTGTGGGTGACGGTGAGGAGTGTGGAGGATCAGTGGAGGGTGAGTGTGAGGAGTGTGGAGGATCAGTGGATGTTGAGAGTGAGGAGTGTAGAAGATCAGTGGAGGGTAAGTGTGAGGAGTGTGGAGGATCAGTGGAGGGTCAGTGTGAGGAGTTTGTGGGATCATGTGGAGGGTGACTGTGAGGTGTGTGGAGGCTCAGTGGAGGGTGAGTGTGAGGAGTGTGGAGGATCAGTGGAGGGTGAGTGTGAGGAGAGTGTTGAGGATCATGTGGTGGTTGAGTGTGAGACGTGTGGCGGATCATGTGGAGGGTGAGTGTGAGGAGTTGTGGAGAATCAGTGGAGGGTGAGTGTGAGGATTGTGGAGGATCAGTGGAGGGTGAGTGTGAGGAGTATGGATGGTCATGTGGAGGTTGAGCGTGAGACGTGTGGAGAATCATGTGGAGGGTGAGTGTGAGGAGTGAGGAGGATCAGTAGAGGGTGAGTGTGAGGAGTGTGGAGGATCATGTGGAGGGTGAGTGTGAGGAGTGTGGAGGATCTTGTGGAGGATGAGAGTGAGGAATGTGGAGGATCAGTGTTGGGTGAGTGTGAGGAGTGTGGAGGATCAGTGGAGGGTGAGTATGAGGAGTGTGGAGGATCAGTGGAGGGTGAGTGTGAGGAGTTGGAGGATCAGAAGAGGGTGAGTGTGAGGAGTGTGGAGGATCAGTGGACGGTGAGAGTGAGGTGTGTGGAGGATCAGTGGAGGGTGAGTGTGAAGGGTGTGGAGGATCAGTGGAGGGTGAGTGTGAGGAGTGTGGAGGATCAGTGGAGGGTTATTGTGAGGGTTGTGGAGGATTAGTGGAGGTTGAGAGTTAGGAGTGTTTGGGATCACGTGGCGGGTGAGTGTGCGGAGTGTGGAGGATCATTTGGATGGTGAGTTTGAGGAGTGTGGAGGATCAGTTGAGGGTGAGTGTGAGGAGTTGTGGAGGATCAGTGGAGGGTGAGTGTGAGGAGTGTGGAGGATCAGTGGAGGGTGAGTGTGAGGAATGTGGAGGATCAGAGGATGGTGAGTGTGAGGAGTTCTGGGGGATCATGTGGAGGGTGAGTGTGAGGAGTGTGGAGGATCATTTAAGGGAGAGTGTGAGGAGTGTGGAGGATCAGTTGAGGGTGAGTGTGAGGAGTGTGGAGGTTTATTGGACGGTGAGTGTGAGGAGTGTAGAGGATCATGTGGAGGGTGTTTGTCTGGAGTGTGGAGGATCAGTGGAGCGTGAGTGTGAGGAGTGTGGAGGATCAGTGGAGTGTGAGTGTGGGGAGTGTGGAGGATCAGTGGAGGGTGAGTGTGAGTAGTATGGGGCATCAAGTGGAGGGTGAGTGTGAGGAGTGTGTGGGATCAATGAAGGGTGAGTGTGAGGAGAGTGGAGGATTAGTGGAGGGTGAGTGAGGCATGTGGAGGATCATGTGGAGGGTGAGCGTGAGGAGTGTGTGGGATCAGTGAAGGGTGAGTGTGAGTAGTGTGGAGGATCATGTGGAGTTTGAGTGTGAGTAGTGCGGAGGATCAGTGGAGGGTGAGTGTGAGGAGTGTGGAGGATCAGTGGAGGTTGAGTGTGAGGAGTGTGGAGGATCTGTCGAGGGTGAGTGAGAGGAGTGTGGGGGATCAGTGGAGTGTGAGTATGAGGTGTTTGTCTCATCATGTGGAGGGTGAGTGTGAGGAGTGTGGACGATCAGTGGAGGGTGAGAGTGAGGAGTGTGGAGGATCAGTGGAGGGTGAGTGAGAGGAGTTGTGGGATCATGTGGAGGGTGAGTGTGAGGTGTGTGGAGGCTCATGTGGAGGGTGTGTGTGAAGAGTGTGGAGTATCAGTGGACGGTGAGTGTGAGCAGTGTGGAGGATAAGTGGACGGTGAGTGTGAGGAGTGTGGAGGATAAGTAGAGGGTGAGTGTCAGGAGTGTGTGGGATAATGTGGAGGGGGAGTATGAGGAGTGTGGAGGATCAGTGGAGGGTGAGTGTGAGGAGTGTGGAGGATCATTGGACGGTGGGTGAGAGGAGTGTGGAGGATCATGAGGAGGGTGACTGTGAGGATTGTGTCGGATCAGTGGAGGGTGAGTGTGAGGAGTGTGGAGGGTCAGTGGAGGTTGAGTGTGTGGAGTGTGGAAGATCAGTGGAGGTTCAGTGTGAGGAGTGTATGGGATCATGTGGAGGGTGAGATTGAGCAGTGTGTGGGATCAAGTGGAGGGTGAGTGTGAGGAGTGTGTGGGATCAGTGGAGGGTGAGTTTGAGGAGTGTGTGGGATAATGTGGAGGGTGAGTGTGCGGAGTGTGGATGGTTAGTGGAGGGTGACTGTGAGGAGTGTGGAGCATCAGTGGAGGGTGAGTGTGAGGAGTTTGGAGGATCAGTCGAGGGTGAGAGAGAAGAGTGTGGAGGATCATGTGGAGGGTGAGTGCGAGGAGTGTGGAGGATCAGTGGAGGGTGTGTGTGAGGAGGGTGTGGGATCAGTGGAGGGTGAGTATGAGGAGTGTGGAGGATCAGTGGCGGGTGCGTGTGAGGAATTGAGCAGGATCTGCAGGAGGGTGAGTGTGAGGAGTGTGGAGGATCAGTGGAGGGTGAGTGTGAGGAGTGTATGGGATCATTTGGAGGGTTAGATTGAGGAGTGTGTGGGATCAAGTGGAGGGTGAGTGTGACGAGTGTGGAGGATCAGTGGAGGGTGAGTGTGAGGAGTGTGGAGGATCAGAGGAGGGTGTGTGAGGAGTGTGGAGGATAATGTGGAGGGTGAGTGTGAGGTGTTGTGGGAGATCATGTGGAGTGTGAGTTTGAGGAGTGTGGAGGATCAGTGGAGGGTGAGTGTGAGGAGTGTGGAGGATCAGTGGAGGGTGCGTTTGAGGAGTTGAGGAGGATCTGGAGGAGGGTGAGTGTGAGGAGTGTGGAGGATCAGTGGAGGGTGAGTGTGAGGAGTGTATGGGATCATGTGGAGGGTTAGATTGAGGAGTGTGTGGGATGATGTGGAGGGTGAGTGTGAGGAGTGTGGAGGATCATGTGGAGGGTGAGTGTGAGGAGTGTGGAGGTTCAGTGGAGGGTGAGTGTGAGGAGTGTTTGGGATCTCGTGGAGGGTGAGTGTGAGGAGTTGTGGGATGATGTGGAGGGTGAGTGTGAGGAGTGTGGAGGATCAGTGGAGGGTGAGTGTTAGGAGTGTGTGGGATCAGTGGAGGGTGAGTGTGAGGAGTGTGGAGGATCAGTGGAGGGTGATTGTGAGGAGTGTGTAGGATCATGTGGAGGGTGAGTGTGAGGAGGGTGTGGGATCAGTGGAGGGTGAGTATGAGGAGTGTGGAGGACCAGTGGTGTGTGAGTGCGTGGAGTGTGGAGGATCAGTGGAACGTCCGTGTCAGGAGTTGCGAAGGATCATGTGGAGGGTGAGTGTGAGGAGTGTGGAGGATCAGTGGAGGGTCATTGTGAGGAGTGTGGTGGCTCAGTGGAGCGTGAGTGTGAGTAGTGTGGAGGATCAGTGGAGGGTGAGTGTGAGGAGTGTCGTAGATCAGTGGAGCGTGAGTGTGAGTAGTGTGGAGGATCAGTGGAGGGTGAGTGTGAGGAGTGTCATGGATCAGTGGAAGATGAGTGTGAGGAGTGTGGAGGATCATGTGGAGGGTGTGTGTGCGGAGTGTGGAGGATCAGTGGAGGGTGAGTGTGAGGAGTGTGGATGATCAGTGGAGGGTGAGTGTGAGTAGTGTGGAGGATCAGTGGAGGGTGAGTGTGAGGAGTGTGGAGGATCAGTGGAGGGTGAGTGTGAAGAGTGTGGAGGATCAGTGGAGGGTGAGTGTGAGGAGAGTGGAGGACCAGTGGATGGTGAGTGTGAGGAGCGTGTGGGATAATGTGGACGGTGAGTGTGAGGAGTGTGGAGCATCAGTGGAGGATGAGTGTGAGGAGTTTGAAGGATCAGTGGAGGGTGAGAGAGGAGTGTGGAGGATCAGTGGAGGGTGAGTGTGAGGAGGGTGTGGGATCAGTGGAGGGTGAGTATGAGGAGTGTGGAGGATCAGTGGTGTGTGAGTGCGTGGAGTGTGGAGGATCAGTGGAACGTCTGTGTCAGGAGTTGCGGAGGATCATGTGGAGGGTGAGTGTGAGTAGTGTGGAGGATCAGTGGAGGGTGAGTGTGAGGAGTGTCGTGGATCAGTGGAAGATGAGTGTGAGGAGTGTGGAGGATCATGTGGAGGGTGAGTGTGCGGAGTGTGGAGGATCAGTGGAGGGTGAGTGTGAGGGTGTGGATGATCAGTGGAGGGTGAGTGTGAGTAGTGTGGAGGATCAGTGGAGGGTGAGTGTGAGGAGTGTGGAGGATCAGTGGAGGGTGAGTGTGAGGAGTGTGGAGGATCAGTGGAGGGTGAGTGTGAGGAGTGTGGAGGATCATGTGGAGGGTGAGTGTGAGGAGTGTGGAGGTTCAGTGGAGGGTGAGTGTGAGGAGTGTTTGGGATCTCGTGGAGGGTGAGTGTGAGGAGTTGTGGGATGATGTGGAGGGTGAGTGTGAGGAGTGTGGAGGATCATGTGGAGGGTGAGTGTGAGGAGTGTGTGGGATCATGTGGAGGGTGAGTGTGAGGAGTGGAGGATCAGTGGAGGGTGAGTGTGAGGAGTGTGTGGGATCAGTGGAGGGTGAGTGTGAGGAGTGTGGAGGATCAGAGGAGGGTGTGTGAGGAGTGTGGAGGATAATGTGGAGGGTGAGTGTGAGGTGTTGTGGGAGATCATGTGGAGTGTGAGTTTGAGGAGTGTGGAGGATCAGTGGAGGGCGAGTGTGAGGAGTGTGGAGGATCAGTGGAGGGTGCGTTTGAGGAGTTGAGGAGGATCTGGAGGAGGGTGAGTGTGAGGAGTGTGGAGGATCAGTGGAGGGTGAGTGTGAGGAGTGTATGGGATCATGTGGAGGGTTAGATTGAGGAGTGTGTGGGATGATGTGGAGGGTGAGTGTGAGGAGTGTGGAGGATCATGTGGAGGGTGAGTGTGAGGAGTGTGGAGGTTCAGTGGAGGGTGAGTGTGAGGAGTGTTTGGGATCTCGTGGAGGGTGAGTGTGAGGAGTTGTGGGATGATGTGGAGGGTGAGTGTGAGGAGTGTGGAGGATCAGTGGAGGGTGAGTGTTAGGAGTGTGTGGGATCAGTGGAGGGTGAGTGTGAGGAGTGTGGAGGATCAGTGGAGGGTGATTGTGAGGAGTGTGTAGGATCATGTGGAGGGTGAGTGTGAGGAGGGTGTGGCATCAGTGGAGGGTGAGTATGAGGAGTGTGGAGGACCAGTGGTGTGTGAGTGCGTGGAGTGTGGAGGATCAGTGGAACGTCCGTGTCAGGAGTTGCGGAGGATCATGTGGAGGGTGAGTGTGAGGAGTGTGGAGGATCAGTGGAGGGTCATTGTGAGGAGTGTGGTGGCTCAGTGGAGCGTGAGTGTGAGTAGTGTGGAGGATCAGTGGAGGGTGAGTGTGAGGAGTGTCATGGATCAGTGGAAGATGAGTGTGAGGAGTGTGGAGGATCATGTGGAGGGTGAGTGTGCGGAGTGTGGAGGATCAGTGGAGGGTGAGTGTGAGGAGTGTGGATGATCAGTGGAGGGTGAGTGTGAGTAGTGTGGAGGATCAGTGGAGGGTGAGTGTGAGGAGTGTGGAGGATCAGTGGAGGGTGAGTGTGAAGAGTGTGGAGGATCAGTGGAGGGTGAGTGTGAGGAGAGTGGAGGACCAGGGGATGGTGAGTGTGAGGAGCGTGTGGGATAATGTGGACGGTGAGTGTGAGGAGTGTGGAGCATCAGTGGAGGATGAGTGTGAGGAGTTTGGAGGATCAGTGGAGGGTGAGAGAGGAGTGTGGAGGATCAGTGGAGGGTGAGTGTGAGGAGGGTGTGGGATCAGTGGAGGGTGAGTATGAGGAGTGTGGAGGATCAGTGGTGTGTGAGTGCGTGGAGTGTGGAGGATCAGTGGAACGTCTGTGTCAGGGGTTGCGGAGGATCATGTGGAGGGTGAGTGTGAGGAGTGTGGAGGATCAGTGGAGGGTCATTGTGAGGAGTGTGGTGGCTCAGTGGAGCGTGAGTGTGAGTAGTGTGGAGGATCAGTGGAGGGTGAGTGTGAGGAGTGTCGTGGATCAGTGGAAGATGAGTGTGAGGAGTGTGGAGGATCATGTGGAGGGTGAGTGTGCGGAGTGTGGAGGATCAGTGGAGGGTGAGTGTGAGGGTGTGGATGATCAGTGGAGGGTGAGTGTGAGTAGTGTGGAGGATCAGTGGAGGGTGAGTGTGAGGAGTGTGGAGGATCAGTGGAGGGTGAGTGTGAGGAGTGTGGAGGATCAGTGGAGGGTGAGTGTGAGGAGTGTGGAGGATCATGTGGAGGGTGAGTGTGAGGAGTGTGGAGGTTCAGTGGAGGGTGAGTGTGAGGAGTGTTTGGGATCTCATGGAGGGTGAGTGTGAGGAGTTGTGGGATGATGTGGAGGGTGAGTGTGAGGAGTGTGGAGGATCATGTGGAGGGTGAGTGTGAGGAGTGTGTGGGATCATGTGGAGGGTGAGTGTGAGGAGTGTGGAGGATCAGTGGAGGGTGAGTGTGAGGAGTGTGTGGGATCAGTGGAGGGTGAGTGTGAGGAGTGTGGAGGATCAGTGGAGGGTGATTGTGAGGAGTGTGTAGGATCATGTGGAGGGTGAGTGTGAGGAGGGTGTGGGATCAGTGGAAGGTGAGTATGAGGAGTTTGGAGGATCAGTGGTGTGTGAGTGCGTGGAGTGTGGAGGATCAGTGGAACGTCCGTGTCAGGAGTTGCGGAGGATCATGTGGAGGGTGAGTGTGAGGAGTGTGGAGGATCAGTGGAGGGTCATTGTGAGGAGTGTGGTGGCTCAGTGGAGCGTGAGTGTGAGTAGTGTGGAGGATCAGTGGAGGGTGAGTGTGAGGAGTGTCGTGGATCAGTGGAGCGTGAGTGTGAGTAGTGTGGAGGATCAGTGGAGTGTGAGTGTGAGGAGTGTCATGGATCAGTGGAAGATGAGTGTGAGGAGTGTGGAGGATCATGTGGAGGGTGAGTGTGCGGAGTGTGGAGGATAAGTGGAGGGTGAGTGTGAGGAGTGTGGATGATCAGTGGAGGGTGAGTGTGAGTAGTGTGGAGGATCAGTGGAGGGTGAGTGTGAGGAGTGTAGAGGATCAGTGGAGGGTGAGTGTGAAGAGTGTGGAGGATCAGTGGAGGGTGAGTGTGAGGAGAGTGGAGGACCAGTGGATGGTGAGTGTGAGGAGCGTGTGGGATAATGTGGACGGTGAGTGTGAGGAGTGTGGAGCATCAGTGGAGGATGAGTGTGAGTAGTGTGGAGGATCAGTGGAGGGTGAGTGTGAGGAGTGTGGAGGATCAGTGGAGGGTGAGTGTGATGAGTGTGGAGGATCAGTGGAGGGTGAGTGTGAGGAGTGTGGAGGATCAGTGGAGGGTGAGTGTGAGGAGAGTGGAGGACCAGTGGATGGTGAGTGTGAGGAGCGTGTGGGATAATGTGGAGGGTGAGTGTGAGGAGTGTGGAGGATCAGTGGAGGGTGAGTGTGAGGAGGGTGTGGGATCAGTGGAGGGTGAGTATGAGGAGTGTGGAGGATCAGTGGTGTGTGGGTGTGTGGAGTGTGGAGGATCAGTGGAACGTGAGTGTCAGGAGTTGTGGAGGATCATGTGGACGGTGAGTGTGAGGAGTGTGGAGGACCAGTAGAGGTTGCGTGTGAGGAGTGTGGAGGATCATATGGTGGGTGAGCATGAGGAGTGTGGAGGATCAGTGGAGGTTGAGAGTGAGGAGTGTAGAAGATCAGTGGAGGGTGAGTGTGAGGAGTGTGGAGGCTCAGTGGAGTGTGAGTGTGAGGAGTGTGGAGGATCAGTGGAGGTTGAGAGTGAGTAGTGTCGAAGATCAATGGAGGGTGAGTGTGAGGAGTGTGGAGGATCATGTGGACTGTGAGTGTGAGGAGTTGTGGAGAATCAGTGGAGGGTGAGTGTGAGGAATATGGAGGATCAGTGGAGGGTGAGTGTGAGGAGTGTGGAGGATCAGTGGAGTGTGAGTACGAGGAGTGTGTGGGATCATGTGGAGGGTGAGTGTGAGGAGTATGGAGGTTCAGTGGAGGTTGAGTGAGAGGAGAGTGGAGGATCAGTGGAGTGTGAGTACGAGGAGTGTGTGGGATCATGTGGAGCATGAGTATGAGGAGTGTGGAGCAACAGTGGAGGATGAGTGTGAGGAGTTTGGAGGATCAGTGGAGGGTGAGAGAGGAGTGTGGAGGATCATGTGGAGGGTGAGTATGGGGATTGTGGAGGATCAGTGGTGTGTGAGTGTGTGGAGTGTGGAGGTTCAGTGGAGGTTGAGTGTGAGGAATGTGGAGGATCAGTGGAGTGTGAGTATGAGGAGGGTGTGGGATCATGTGGAGCATGAGTGTGAGGAGTGTGGAGGATCAGTGGAGGGTGAGTGTGAGGAGTGTGGAGGATCAGTGGAGGGTGAGAGTGAGGAGTGTGGAGGATAAGTGGAGGGTGAGTGTGAGGAGTGTGGGGGATCAGTGGAGGGTGAGTATGAGGAGTGTGGAGGATCAGTGGAGGGTGACTGTGAGGAGTGTGGAGCATCATTGGAGGGTGAGTGTGAGGAGTTTGGAGGATCAGTCGAGGGTGAGAGAGAGGAGTGTGGAGGATCATGTGGAGGGTGAGTGCGAGGAGTGTGGAGGATCAGTGGAGGGTGTGTGTTAGGAGGGTGTGGGATCAGTGGAGGGTGAGTATTGGGAGTGTGGAGGATAATGTGGAGGGTAAGTGTGAGGTGTTGTGGGAGATCATGTGGAGTGTGAGTTTGAGGAGTGTGGAGGATCAGTGGAGGGAGAGTGTGAGGAGTGTGGAGGATCAGTGGAGGGTGCGTGTGAGGAGTTGAGGAGGACCTGGAGGAGGGTGAGTGTGAGGAGTGTGGAGGATCAGTGGAGGGTGAGTGTGAGAAGTGCATGGGGTCATGTGGAGGGTTAGAGTTTGGAGTGTGTGGGAGCAAGTGGACGGTGAGTGTGAAGAGTGTGGAGGATCAGTAGAGGGTGAGTGTGAGGAGTGTTTGGGATCTTCTGGAGGGTGAGTGTGAGGAGTTGTGGGATGATGTGGAGGGTGAGTGTGAGGAGTGTGGAGGATCATGTGGAGGGTGAGTGTGAGGAGTGTGGAGGTTCAGTGGAGGGTGAGTGTGAGGAGTGTGTGGGATCATGTGGAGGGTGAGTGTGAGGAGTGTGGAGGATCAGTGGAGGGTGAGTGTGAGGAGTGTGTGGGATCAGTGGAGGGTGAGTGTGAGGAGTGTGGAGGATCAGTGGAGGGTGATTGTGAGGAGTGTGTAGGATCATGTGGAGGGTGAGTGTGAGGAGAGTGGAGGACCAGTGGATGGTGAGTGTGAGGAGCGTGTGGGATAATGTGGAGGGTGAGTGTGAGCAGTGTGGAGGATCAGTGGAGGGTGAGTGTGAGGAGGGTGTGGGATCAGTGGAGGGTGAGTATGAGGAGTGTGGAGGATCAGTGGTGTGTGGGTGTGTGGAGTGTGGAGGATCAGTGGAACGTGAGTGTCAGGAGTTGTGGAGGATCATGTGGAGGGTGAGTGTGAGGAGTGTGGAGGACCAGTAGAGGTTGCGTGTGAGGAGTGTGGAGGATCATATGGTGGGTGAGCATGAGGAGTGTGGAGGATCAGTGGAGGTTGAGAGTGAGGAGTGTAGAAGATCAGTGGAGGGTGAGTGTGAGGAGTGTGGAGGCTCAGTGGAGTGTGAGTGTGAGGAGTGTGGAGGATCAGTGGAGGTTGAGAGTGAGTAGTGTCGAAGATCAATGGAGGGTGAGTGTGAGGAGTGTGGAGGATGATGTGGACTGTGAGTGTGAGGAGTTGTGGAGAATCAGTGGAGGGTGAGTGTGAGGAATATGGAGGATCAGTGGAGGGTGAGTGTGAGGAGTGTGGAGGATCAGTGGAGTGTGAGTACGAGGAGTGTGTGGGATCATGTGGAGGGTGAGTGTGAGGAGTATGGAGGTTCAGTGGAGGTTGAGTGAGAGGAGAGTGAAGGATCAGTGGAGTGTGAGTACGAGGAGTGTGTGGGATCATGTGGAGCATGAGTATGAGGAGTGTGGAGCAACAGTGGAGGATGAGTGTGAGGAGTTTGGAGGATCAGTGGAGGGTGAGAGAGGAGTGTGGAGGATCATGTGGAGGGTGAGTATGGGGATTTTGGAGGATCAGTGGTGTGTGAGTGTGTGGAGTGTGGAGGATCAGTGGAACGTGAGTGTCAGGAGTTGTGGAGGATCATGTGGAGGGTGAGTGTGAGGAGTGTGGAGGACCAGTAGAGGTTGCGTGTGAGGAGTGTGGAGGCTCAGTGGAGTGTGAGTGTGAGGAGTGTGGAGGATCAGTGGAGGTTGAGAGTGAGGAGTGTCGAAGATCAATGGAGGGTGACTGTGAGGAGTGTGGAGGATCAGTGGAGGGTGAGTATGAGGAGTGTGTGGAGGATCATGTGGTGGTTGAGTGTGAGATGTGTGGAGGATCATGTGGACTGTGAGTGTGAGGAGTTGTGGAGAATCAGTGGAGGGTGAGTGTGAGAATTGTGGAGGATCAGTGAAGGGTGAGTGTGAGGAGTGTGGATGATCATGTGGAGGTTGAGTGTGATACGTGTGGTGGATCATGCGGAGGGTGAGTGTGAGGAGTGTGGAGGATCAGTGGAGGGTGAGTGTGAGGAGTGTGGAGGATCAGTGGAGGGTGAGTGTGAGGAGTGTGTGGGATCATGTGGAGGGTGAGTGTGAGGAGTATGGAGGTTCAGTGGAGTGTGAGTATGAGGAGTGTGTGGGATCATGTGGAGCATGAGTGTGAGGAGTGTGGAGCATCAGTGGAGGATGAGTGTGAGGAGTTTGGAGGATCAGTGGAGGGTGAGAGGGGAGTGTGGAGGATCATGTGTAGGGTGAGTGTGAGGAGTGTGGAGGATCAGTGGAGGGTGAGTGTGAGGAGGGTGTGGGATCAGTGGAGGGTGAGTATGAGGATTGTGGAGGATCAGTGGTGTGTGGGTGTGTGGAGTGTGGAGGATCAGTGGAACATGAGTGTCAGGAGTTGAGGAGGATCATGTGGAGGATGAGTGTGAGGAGTGGGGAGGACCAGTAGAGGTTGCGTGTGAGGAGTGTGGATGATCATATGGTGGGTGAGCATGAGGAGTGTGGAGGATCAGTGGAGGTTGAGAGTGAGGAGTGTAGAAGATCAGTAGAGGGTGAGTGTGAGGAGTGTGGAGGCTCAGTGGAGTGTGAGTGTGAGGAGTGTGGAGGATCAGTGGAGTTTGAGAGTGAGGAGTGTCGAAGATCAATGGAGGGTGAGTGTGAGGAGTGTGGAGGATCAGTGGAGGGTGAGTGTGAGGAGTGTGGAGGATCAGTGGAGGGTGAGTATGAGGAGTGTGGAGGATAGGTGGAGGGTGAGTATGAGTAGTGTGGAGGAGCAGTGGAGGGTGAGTGTGAGGAGAGTGTGGAGGATCATGTGGTGGTTGAGTGTGAGACGTGTGGAGGATCATGTGGACTGTGAGTGTGAGGAGTTGTGGAGAATCAGTGGAGGGTGAGTGTGAGGATTGTCGAGGATCAGTGGAGGGTGAGTGTGAGGAGTGTGGATGATCATGTGGAGGTTGAGTGAGACGTGTGGAGGATCATGCGTAGGGTGAGTGTGAGGAGTGTGGAGGATCAGTGGAGGGTGAGTGTGAGGAGTGTGTGGGATCATGTGGAGGGTGAGTGTGAGGAGTATGGAGGTTCAGTGGAGGTTGAGTGTGAGGAATGTGGAGGATCAGTGGAGTGTGAGTATGAGGAGGGTGTGGGATCATGTGGAGCATGAGTGTGAGGAGTGTGGAGGATCAGTGGAGGGTGAGTGTGAGGAGTGTGGAGGATCAGTGGAGTGTGAGTATGAGGACTGTGTGGGATCATGTGGACGGTGAGTGTGAGGAGTGTGGAGGATCAGTGGAGGGTGAGTTTGAGGAGTGTGGAGGATCAGTGGAGGGTGAGAGTGAGGAGTGTGGAGGATAAGTGGAGGGTGAGTGTGAGGAGTGTGGGGGATCAGTGGAGGGTGAGTATGAGGAGTGTGGAGGATCAGTGGAGGGTGACTGTGAGGAGTGTGGAGCATCATTGGAGGGTGAGTGTGAGGAGTGTGGAGGATCAGTGGAGGGTGCGTGTGAGGAGTTGAGGAGGACCTGGAGGAGGGTGAGTGTGAGGAGTGTGGAGGATCAGTGGAGGGTGAGTGTGAGAAGTGCATGGGGTCATGTGGAGGGTTAGATTTTGGAGTGTGTGGGAGCAAGTGGACGGTGAGTGTGAAGAGTGTGGAGGATCAGTAGAGGGTGAGTGTGAGGAGTGTTTTGGATCTTCTGGAGGGTGAGTGTGAGGAGTTGTGGGATGATGTGGAGGGTGAGTGTGAGGAGTGTGGAGGATCATGTGGAGGGTGAGTGTGAGGAGTGTGGAGGTTCAGTGGAGGGTGAGTGTGAGGAGTGTTTGGGATCTCGTGGAGGGTGAGTGTGAGGAGTTGTGGGATGATGTGGAGGGTGAGTGTGAGGAGTGTGGAGGATCATGTGGAGGGTGAGTGTGAGGAGTGTGTGGGATCATGTGGAGGGTGAGTGTGAGGAGTGTGAAGGCTCAATGGAGGGTGAGTGTGAGGAGTGTTTGGGATTTTGTGGAGGGTGAGTGTTAGGAGTTGTGGGATGATGTGGAGGGTGAGTGTGATGAGTGTGGCGGATCATGTGGAGGGTGACTGTGAGGAGTGTGTGGGCTCATGTGGAGGGTGAGTGTGAGGAGTGTGGAGGATCAGTGGAGGGTCATTGTGAGGAGTGTGGTGGCTCAGTGGAGCGTGAGTGTGAGTATTGTGGAGGATCAGTGGAGGGTGAGTGTGAGGAGTGTCGTGGATCAGTGGAAGATGAGTCTGAGGAGTGTGGAGGATCAGTGGAGCGTGAGTGTGATTAGTGTGGAGGATCAGTGGAGGGTGAGTGTGAGGAGTGTGGTGGATCAGTGGAAGATGAGTGTGAGGAGTGTGGAGGATCATGTGGAGGGTGAGTGTGCGGAGTGTGGAGGATCAGTGGAGGGTGAGTGTGAGGAGTGTGGATGATCAGTGGAGGGTGAGTGAGTAGTGTGGAGGATCAGTGGAGGGTGTGTGAGGAGTGTGGAGGATCAGTGGAGGGTGAGTGTGAGGAGTGTGGAGGATCAGTGGAGGGTGAGTGTGAGGAGAGTGGAGGACCAGTGGATGGTGAGTGTGAGGAGCGTGTGGGATAATGTGGACGGTGAGTGTGAGTAGTGTGGAGCATCAGTGGAGGATAAGTGTGAGGAGTTTGGAGGATCAGTGGAGGGTGAGAGAGGAGTGTGGAGGATCATGTGGATGGTGAGTGTGAGGAGTGTGGAGGATCAGTGGAGGGTGAGTGTGAGGAGGGTGTGGGATCAGTGGAGGGTGAGTATGAGGAGTGTGGAGGATCAGTGGTGTGTGGGTGTGTGGAGTGTGGAGGATCAGTGGAACGTGAGTGTCAGGAGTTGTGGAGGATCATGTGGAGGGTGAGTGTGAGGAGTGTGGAGGACCAGTAGAGGTTGCGTGTGAGGAGTGTGGAGGATCATATGGTGGGTGAGCATGAGGAGTGTGGAGGATCAGTGGAGGTTGAGAGTGAGGAGTGTAGAAGATCAGTGGAGAGTGAGTGTGAGGAGTGTGGAGGCTCAGTGGAGTGTGAGTGTGAGGAGAGTGTGGAGGATCATGTGGTGGTTGAGTGTGAGACGTGTGGAGGATCATGTGGACTGTGAGTGTGAGGAGTTGTGGAGAATCAGTGGAGGGTGAGTGTGAGGAATATGGAGGATCAGTGGAAGGTGAGTGTGAGGAGTGTGGATGATCATGTGGAGTTTGAGTGTGAGACGTGTGGAGGATCATGCGGAGGGTGAGTGTGAGGAGTGTGGAGGATCAGTGGAGGGTGAGTATGAGGAGTGTGGAGGATCAGTGGAAGATGAGTCTGAGGAGTGTGGAGGATCAGTGGAGCGTGAGTGTGATTAGTGTGGAGGATCAGTGGAGGGTGAGTGTGAGGAGTGTCGTGGATCAGTGGAAGATGAGTGTGAGGAGTGTGGAGGATCATGTGGAGGGTGAGTGTGCGGAGTGTGGAGGATCAGTGGAGGGTGAGTGTGAGGAGTGTGGATGATCAGTGGAGGGTGAGTGTGAGTAGTGTGGAGGATCAGTGGAGGGTGAGTGTGAGGAGTGTGGAGGATCAGTGGAGGGTGAGTGTGAGGAGTGTGGAGGATCAGTGGAGGGTGAGTGTGAGGAGAGTGGAGGACCAGTGGATGGTGAGTGTGAGGAGCGTGTGGGATAATTGGACGGTGAGTGTGAGGAGTGTGGAGCATCAGTGGAGGATGAGTGTGAGGAGTTTGGAGGATCAGTGGAGGGTGAGAGAGGAGTGTGGAGGATCATGTGGAGGGTGAGTGTGAGGAGTGTGGAGGATCAGTGGAGGGTGAGTGTGAGGAGGGTGTGGGATCAGTGGAACGTGAGTGTCAGGAGTTGTGGAGGATCATGTGTTGGGTGAGTGTGAGGAGTGTGGAGGACCAGTAGAGGTTGCGTGTGAGGAGTGTGGAGGATCATATGGTGGGTGAGCATGAGGAGTGTGGAGGATCAGTGGAGGTTGAGAGTGAGGAGTGTAGAAGATCAGTGGAGGGTGAGTGTGAGGAGTGTGGAGGCTCAGTGGAGTGTGAGTGTGAGGAGTGTGGAGGATCAGTGGAGGTTGAGAGTGAGGAGTGTCGAAGATCTATGGAGGGTGAGTGTGAGGAGTGTGGAGGATCAGTGGAGGGTGAGTGTGAGGAGAGAGTGGAGGATCAGTGGAGGGTGAGTGTGAGGAGTGTGGAGGATCAGTGGAGGGTGAGTGTGAGGAGTGTGGAGGATCAGTGGAGTGTTAGTGTGAGGAGAGTGCAGGACCAGTGGATGGTGAGTGTGAGGAGCGTGTGGGATAATGTGGACGGTGAGTGTGAGGAGTGTGGAGCATCAGTGGAGGATGAGTGTGAGGAGTTTGGAGGATCAGTGGAGGGTGAGAGAGGAGTGTGGAGGATCATGTGGAGGGTGAGTGTGAGGAGTGTGGAGGATCAGTGGAGGGTGAGTGTGAGGAGGGTGTTGGATCAGTGGAGGGTGAGTATGAGGAGTGTGGAGGATCAGTGGTGTGTGGGTGTGTGGAGTGTGGAGGATCAGTGGAAAGTGAGTGTCAGGAGTTGTGGAGAATCATGTGGAGGGTGAGTGTGAGGAGTGTGGAGGACCAGTAGAGGTTGCGTGTGAGGAGTGTGGAGGATCATATGGTGGGTGAGCATGAGGAGTGTGGAGGATCAGTGGAGGTTGAGAGTGAGGAGTGTAGAAGATCAGTGGAGGGTGAGTGTGAGGAGTGTGGAGGCTCAGTGGAGTGTGAGTGTGAGGAGTGTGGAGGATCAGTGGAGGGTGAGTGTGAGGAGAGTGTGGAGGATCATGTGTTGGTTGAGTGTGAGACGTGTGGAGGATCATGTGGACTGTGAGTGTGAGGAGTTGTGGAGAATCAGTGGAGGGTGAGTGTGAGGAATATGGAGGATCAGTGGAAGGTGAGTGTGAGGAGTGTGGATGATCATGTGGAGTTTGAGTGTGAGACGTGTGGAGGATCATGCGGAGGGTGAGTGTGAGGAGTGTGGAGGATCTGTGGAGGGTGAGTATGAGGAGTGTGGAGGATCAGTGGAGGGTGAGTGTGAGGAGTGTGGAGGATCAGTGGAGGGTGAGTGTGAGGAGTGTCGTGGATCAGTGGAAGATGAGTCTGAGGAGTGTGGAGGATCTGTGGAGCGTGAGTGTGATTAGTGTGGAGGATCAGTGGAGGGTGAGTGTGAGGAGTGTCGTGGATCAGTGGAAGATGAGTGTGAGGAGTGTGGAGGATCATGTGGAGGGTGAGTGTGCGGAGTGTGGAGGATGAGTGGAGAGTGAGTGTGAGGAGTGTGGAGGATCAGTGGAGGGTGAGTGTGAGGATAGTGGAGGACCAGTGGATGGTGAGTGTGAGGAGCGTGTGGGATAATGTGGATGGTGAGTGTGAGGAGTGTGGAGCATCAGTGGAGGATGAGTGTGAGGAGTTTGGAGGATCAGTGGAGGGTGAGAGGAGTGTGGAGGATCATGTGGAGGGTGAGTGTGAGGAGTGTGGAGGATCAGTGGAGGGTGAGTGTGAGGAGGGTGTGGGATCAGTGGAGGGTGAGTATGAGGAGTGTGGAGGATCAGTGGTGTGTGGGTGTGTGGAGTGTGGAGGATCAGTGGAACGTGAGTGTCAGGAGTTGTGGAGGATCATGTGTTGGGTGAGTGTGAGGAGTGTGGAGGTCCAGTAGAGGTTGCGTGTGAGGAGTGTGGAGGATCATATGGTGGGTGAGCATGATGAGTGTGGAGGATCAGTGGAGGTTGAGAGTGAGGAGTGTAGAAGATCAGTGGAGGGTGAGTGTGAGGAGTGTGGAGGCTCAGTGGAGTGTGAGTGTGAGGAGTGTGGAGGATCAGTGGAGGTTGAGAGTGAGGAGTGTCGAAGATCAATGGAGGGTGAGTGTGAGGAGTGTGGAGGATCAGTGGAGGGTGAGTGTGAGGAGAGTGTGGAGGATCAGTGGAGGGTGAGTGTGAGGAGTGTGGAGGATCAGTGGAGGGTGAGTGTGAGGAGAGTGCAGGACCAGTGGATGGTGAGTGTGAGGAGCGTGTGGGATAATGTGGACGGTGAGTGTGAGGAGTGTGGAGCATCAGTGGAGGATGAGTGTGAGGAGTTTGGAGGATCAGTGGAGGGTGAGAGAGGAGTGTGGAGGATCATGTGGAGGGCGAGTGTGAGGAGTGTGGAGGATCAGTGGAGGGTGAGTGTGAGGAGGATGTGGGATCAGTGGACGGTGAGTATGAGGAGTGTGGAGGATCAGTGGTGTGTGGGTGTGTGGAGTGTGGAGGATCAGTGGAAAGTGAGTGTCAGGAGTTGTGGAGGATCATGTGGAGGGTGAGTGTGAGGAGTGTGGAGCACCAGTAGAGGTTGCGTGTGAGGAGTGTGGAGGATCATATGGTGGGTGAGCATGAGGAGTGTGGAGGATCAGTGGAGGTTGAGAGTGAGGAGTGTAGAAGATCAGTGGAGGGTGAGTGTGAGGAGTGTGGAGGCTCAGTGGAGTGTGAGTGTGAGGAGTGTGGAGGATCAGTGGAGGTTGAGAGTGAGGAGTGTCGAAGATCAATGGAGTGTGAGTGTGAGGAGTGTGGAGGATCAGTGGAGGGTGAGTGTGAGGAGAGTGTGGAGGATCATGTGGTGGTTGAGTGTGAGACGTGTGGAGGATCATGTGGACTGTGAGTGTGAGGAGTTGTGGAGAATCAGTGGAGGGTGAGTGTGAGGAATATGGAGGATCAGTGGAAGGTGAGTGTGAGGAGTGTGGATGATCATGTGGAGTTTGAGTGTGAGACGTGTGGAGGATCATGCGGAGGGTGAGTGTGAGGAGTGTGGAGGATCAGTGGAGGGTGAGTATGAGGAGTGTGGAGGATCAGTGGAGGGTGAGTGTGAGGAGTGTGGAGGATCAGTGGAGGGTGAGTGTGAGGAGTGTCGTGGATCAGTGGAAGATGAGTCTGAGGAGTGTGGAGGATCAGTGGAGCGTGAGTGTGATTAGTGTGGAGGATCAGTGGAGGGTGAGTGTGAGGAATTTCGTGGATCAGTGGAAGATGAGTGTGAGGAGTTTGGAGGATCATGTGGAGGGTGAGTGTGCGGAGTGTGGAGGATCAGTGGAGGGTGAGTGTGAGGAGTGTGGATGATCAGTGGAGGGTGAGTGTGAGTAGTGTGGAGGATCAGTGGAGGGTGAGTGTGAGGAGTGTGGAGGATCAGTGGAGGGTGAGTGTGAGGAGTGTGGAGGATCAGTGGAGGGTGAGTGTGAGGAGAGTGGAGGACCAGTGGATGGTGAGTGTGAGGAGCGTGTGGGATAATGTGGACGGTGAGTGTGAGGAGTGTGGAGCATCAGTGGAGGATGAGTGTGAGGAGTTTGGAGGATCAGTGGAGGGTGAGTGTGAGGAGTTTGGAGGATCAGTGGAGGGTGAGTGTGAGGAGTGTGGAGGATCAGTGGAGGGTGAGTGTGAGGAGTATGGAGGTTCAGTGGAGGTTGAGTGAGAGGAGAGTGGAGGATCAGTGGAGTGTTAGTACGAGGAGTGTGTGGGATCATGTGGAGCATGAGTGTGAGGAGTGTGGAGCATCAGTGGAGGATGAGTGTGAGGAGTTTGGAGGATCAGTGGAGGGTGAGGGAGGAGTGTGGAGGATCATGTGGAGGGTGAGTATGGGGATTGTGGAGGATCAGTGGTGTATGAGTGTGTGGAGTGTGGAGGATCAGTGGAACATGAGTGTCAGGAGTTGTGGAGGATCATGTGGAAGGTGAGTGTGAGGAGTATGGAGGACCAGTAGAGGTTGCGTGTGAGGAGTGTGGAGGCTCAGTGGAGTGTGAGTGTGAGGAGTGTGGAGGATCAGTGGAGGTTGAGTGTGAGGAGTTGTGGAGAATCAGTGAAGGGTGAGTGTGAGGATTGTGGAGGATCAGTGAAGGGTGAGTGTGAGGAGTGTGGATGATCATGCGGAGGGTGAGTGTGAGGAGTGTGGAGGATCAGTGGAGGGTGAGTATGAGGAGTGTGTAGGATCAGTGGAGGGTGAGTGTGAGGAGTGTGGAGGATCAGTGGAGGTGAGTGTGAGGAGTGTGTGGGATCATGTGGAGGGTGAGTGTGAGGAGTATGGAGGTTCAGTGGAGGTTGAGTGTGAGGAGTGTGGAGGAGCAGTGGAGTGTGAATATGAGGAGTGTGTGGGATCATGTGGAGCATGAGTGTGAGGAGTGTGGAGCATCAGTGGAGGATGAGTGTGAGGAGTGTGGAGGATCAGTGGAGGGTGAGTGTGAGGAGGGTGTGGGATCAGTGGTGGGTGAGTATGAGGATTGTGGAGGATCAGTGGTGTGTGAGTGTGTGGAGTGTGGAGGATCAGTGGAACATGAGTGTCAGGAGTTGTGGAGGATCATGTGGAGGGTGAGTGTGAGGAGTGTGGAGGACCAGTAGAGGTTGCGTGTGAGGAGTGTGGAGGATCATATGGTGGGTGAGCATGAGGAGTGTGGAGGATCAGTGGAGGTTGAGAGTGAGGAGTGTCGAAGATCAATGGAGGGTGAGTGTGAGAAGTGTGGAGGATCAGTGGAGGGTGAGTGTGAGGAGTGTGGAGGATCAGTGGAGGGTGAGTGTGAGGAGTGTGGAGGATCAGTGGAGGGTGAGTATGAGGAGTGTGGAGGAGCAGTGGAGGGTGAGTGTGAGGAGAGTGTGGAGGATCATGTGGTGGTTGATTGTGAGACGTGTGGAGGATCATGTGGACTGTGAGTGTGAGGAGTTGTGGAGAATCAGTGGAGGGTGAGTGTGAGGATTGTCGAGGATCAGTGGAGGGTGAGTGTGAGGAGTGTGGATGATCATGTGGAGGTTGAGTGTGAGACGTGTGGAGGATCATGCGTAGGGTGAGCGTGAGGAGTGTGGAGGATCAGTGGAGGGTGAGTGTGAGGAGTGTGTGGGATCATGTGGAGGGTGAGTGTGAGGAGTATGGAGGTTCAGTGGAGGTTGAGTGTGAGGAATATGGAGGATCAGTGGTGTGTGAGTATGAGGAGGGTGTGGGATCATGTGGAGCATGAGTGTGAGGAGTGTGGAGGATCAGTGGATGGTGAGTGTGAGGAGTGTGGAGGATCAGTGGAGTGTGAGTATGAGGAGTGTGTGGGATCATGTGGACGGTGAGTGTGAGGAGTGTGGAGGATCAGTGGAGGGTGAGTTTGAGGAGTGTGGAGGATCAGTGGAGGGTGAGTGTGAGGAGTGTGTAGGATCAGTGGAGGGTGAGAGTGAGGAGTGTGGAGGATAAGTGGAGGGTGAGTGTGAGGAGTGTGGGGGATCAGTGGAGGGTGAGTATGAGGAGTGTGGAGGATCAGTGGAGGGTGAGTGTGAGGAGTGTGGAGGATCAGTGGAGGGTGAGTGTGAGGAGTGTGTGGGATCATGTGGAGGGTGAGTGTGAGGAGTATGGAGGTTCACTGGAGGTTGAGTGTGAGGAGTGTGGAGGATCAGTGGAGTGTTAGTATGAGGAGGGTTTGGGATCATGTGGAGCATGAGTGTGAGTAGTGTGGAGGATCAGTCGAGGGTGAGTGTGAGGAGTGTGTGGGATCATGTGGAGGGTGAGTGCAAGGATTTGTGGGATGATGTGGAGCGAGAGTGTGAGGAGTGTGGAGGATCAGTGGAGAAGCAGTGTGAGGAGTGTGGAGGATCAGTGGATGGTGAGTGTGAGGAGTGTGGAGGATCAGTGGAAGGTGAGTGTGAAGATTGTGGTGGATAAGTGGAGGGTGAGTGTGAGGAGTGGGTGGGAGATCATGTGGAGGGTGTGTGTGTGGATTTTGGTGTATCAGAGGAGGGTGAGTGTGAGGAATGTGGTGGATAAGTGGAGGGTGAGTGTGAGGAGTGTGAAGGATCAGTGGAGGGTGAGAGTGAGGAGTGTGGAGGATCAGTGGAGGGTGAGTGTGAGGAGTGGGTGGGAGATCATGTGGAGGGTGTGTGTGAGGATTTTGGTGGATCAGTGGAGGGTGAGTGTGAGGATTGTGGAGGATCAGTGGAGGGGGATAGTGTGGAGTGTGGAGGATCAGTGGAGGTTGAGTGTGAGGAGTGTGGGGTATCATGTGGAGGGTGAGTGTGAGGAGTGTGTGGGATCAGTGGAGGGTGAGTGTGAGGAGTGTGGAGGATCAGTGGAGGGTGAGTGTGAGGAGTGTGGAGGATCATGTGGAGGGTGAATGTGAGGAGTGTGTGGGATCATGTGGAGGGTGAGTGTGAGGAGTGTGGAGGATCAGTGGAGGGTCAGTGTGAGGAGTGTGGAGGATCAGTGGAGCGTGAGTTTGAGTAGTGTGGAGGAGCAGTGGAGGGTGAGAGTGAGGAGCGTCGTGGATCAGTGGAGGCTGACTGTGAGGAGTGAGGAGGATCAGTGGAGGATGAGTGTGAGTGGTGTGGAGGATCAGTGGAGGGTGAGAGTGAGGAGTATGGAGGATTAGTGGAGGGTGAGTGAGAGAAGTGTGTGGGAGATCATGTGGAGGGTGAGTGTGAGGAGTGTGGTGGATCAGTGGAGTGTGAGTATGAGGAGTGTGGATGATCAGTGGAGGGTGAGTGTGAGGAGTGTGGAGGATCAGTGGAGGGTGAGTGTGAGGAGTGTGGAGGATCAGTGGAGGGTGAGTGTGAGGAGTGTGGAGGATCAGTGGAGGGTGAGTGTGAGGAGTGTGTGGGATAATGTGGAGAGTGAGTGTGTGGAGTGTGGATGGTTACTGGAGGGTGACTGTGAGGAGTGTGGAGCATCAGTGGAGGGTGAGTGTGAGGAGTTTGGAGGATCAGTCGAGGGTGAGAGAGAAGAGTGTGGAGGATCATGTGGAGGGTGAGTGCGAGGAGTGTGGAGGTTCAGTGGAGGGTGCGTGTGAGGAGGGTGTGGGTTGAGTGGAGGGTGAGTATCAGGAGTGTGGAGGATCAGTGGAGGGTGAGTGTGAGGAGTGTATGGGATCATGTGGAGGGTTAGATTGAGGAGTGTGTGAGATCAAGTGGAGGGTGAGTGTGACGAGTGTGGAGGATCAGTGGAGGGTGAGTGTGAGGAGTGTGGAGGATCAGAGGAGGGTGTGTGAGGAGTGTGGAGGATAATGTGGAGGGTGAGTGTGAGGTGTTGTGGGAGATCATGTGGAGTGTGAGTTTGAGGAGTTTGGAGGATCAGTGGAGGGCGAGTGTGAGGAGTGTGGAGGATCAGTGGAGGGTGCGTTTGAGGAGCTGAGGAGGATCTGGAGGAGGGTGAGTGTGAGGAGTGTGGAGGATCAGTGGAGGGTGAGTGTGAGGAGTGTATGGGATCATGTGGAGGGTTAGATTGAGGAGTGTGTGGGAGCAAGTGGAGGGTGAGTGAGAAGAGTGTGGAGGATCAGTGGAGGGTGAGTGTGAGGAGTGTTTGGGATCTTCTGGAGGGTGAGTGTGAGGAGTTGTGGGATGATGTGGAGGGTGAGTGTGAGGAGTGTGGAGGATCATGTGGAGGGTGAGTGTGAGGAGTGTGGAGGTTCAGTGGAGGGTGAGTGTGAGGAGTGTTTGGGATCTCGTGGAGGGTGAGTGTGAGGAGTTGTGGGATGATGTGGAGGGTGAGTGTGAGGAGTGTGGAGGATCATGTGGAGGGTGAGTGTGAGGAGTGTGGAGGTTCAGTGGAGGGTGAGTGTGAGGAGTGTTTGGGATCTCGTGGAGGGTGAGTGTGAGGAGTTGTGGGATGATGTGGAGGGTGAGTGTGCGGAGTGTGGAGGATCATGTGGAGGGTGAGTGTGAGGAGTGTGTGGGATCATGTGGAGGGTGAGTGTGAGGAGTGTGTGGGATCATGTGGAGGGTGAGTGTGAGGAGTGTGGAGGATCAGTGGAGGGTGAGTGTGAGGAGTGTTTGGGATTTTGTGGAGTGTGAGTGTTAGGAGTTGTGGGATGATGTGGAGGGTGAGTGTGAGGACTGTGGAGGATCAGTGGAGGGTCATTGTGAGGAGTGTGGTGGCTCAGTGGAGCGTGAGTGTGAGTAGTGTGGAGGATCAGTGGAGGGTGAATGTGAGGAGTGTCGTGGATCAGTTGAAGATGAGTGTGAGGAGTGTGGAGGATCAGTGGAGGGTGAGTATGAGGAGTGTGGAGGATCAGTGGAAGATGAGTCTGAGGAGTGTGGAGGATCAGTGGAGCGTGAGTGTGATTAGTGTGGAGGATCAGTGGAGGGTGAGTGTGAGGAGTGTCGTGGATCAGTGGAAGATGAGTGTGAGGAGTGTGGAGGATCATGTGGAGGGTGAGTGTGCGGAGTGTGGAGGATCAGTGGAGGGTGAGTGTGAGGAGTGTGGATGATCAGTGGAGGGTGAGTGTGAGTAGTGTGGAGGATCAGTGGAGGGTGAGTGTGAGGAGTGTGGAGGATCAGTGGAGGGTGAGTGTGAGGAGTGTGGAGGATCAGTGGAGGGTGAGTGTGAGGAGAGTGGAGGACCAGTGGATGGTGAGTGTGAGGAGCGTGTGGGATAATTGGACGGTGAGTGTGAGGAGTGTGGAGCATCAGTGGAGGATGAGTGTGAGGAGTTTGGAGGATCAGTGGAGGGTGAGAGAGGAGTGTGGAGGATCATGTGGAGGGTGAGTGTGAGGAGTGTGGAGGATCAGTGGAGGGTGAGTGTGAGGAGGGTGTGGGATCAGTGGAACGTGAGTGTCAGGAGTTGTGGAGGATCATGTGTTGGGTGAGTGTGAGGAGTGTGGAGGACCAGTAGAGGTTGCGTGTGAGGAGTGTGGAGGATCATATGGTGGGTGAGCATGAGGAGTGTGGAGGATCAGTGGAGGTTGAGAGTGAGGAGTGTAGAAGATCAGTGGAGGGTGAGTGTGAGGAGTGTGGAGGCTCAGTGGAGTGTGAGTGTGAGGAGTGTGGAGGATCAGTGGAGGTTGAGAGTGAGGAGTGTCGAAGATCTATGGAGGGTGAGTGTGAGGAGTGTGGAGGATCAGTGGAGGGTGAGTGTGAGGAGAGAGTGGAGGATCAGTGGAGGGTGAGTGTGAGGAGTGTGGAGGATCAGTGGAGGGTGAGTGTGAGGAGTGTGGAGGATCAGTGGAGGGTTAGTGTGAGGAGAGTGCAGGACCAGTGGATGGTGAGTGTGAGGAGCGTGTGGGATAATGTGGACGGTGAGTGTGAGGAGTGTGGAGCATCAGTGGAGGATGAGTGTGAGGAGTTTGGAGGATCAGTGGAGGGTGAGAGAGGAGTGTGGAGGATCATGTGGAGGGTGAGTGTGAGGAGTGTGGAGGATCAGTGGAGGGTGAGTGTGAGGAGGGTGTTGGATCAGTGGAGGGTGAGTATGAGGAGTGTGGAGGATCAGTGGTGTGTGGGTGTGTGGAGTGTGGAGGATCAGTGGAAAGTGAGTGTCAGGAGTTGTGGAGAATCATGTGGAGGGTGAGTGTGAGGAGTGTGGAGGACCAGTAGAGGTTGCGTGTGAGGAGTGTGGAGGATCATATGGTGGGTGAGCATGAGGAGTGTGGAGGATCAGTGGAGGTTGAGAGTGAGGAGTGTAGAAGATCAGTGGAGGGTGAGTGTGAGGAGTGTGGAGGCTCAGTGGAGTGTGAGTGTGAGGAGTGTGGAGGATCAGTGGAGGGTGAGTGTGAGGAGAGTGTGGAGAATCATGTGTTGGTTGAGTGTGAGACGTGTGGAGGATCATGTGGACTGTGAGTGTGAGGAGTTGTGGAGAATCAGTGGAGGGTGAGTGTGAGGAATATGGAGGATCAGTGGAAGGTGAGTGTGAGGAGTGTGGATGATCATGTGGAGTTTGAGTGTGAGACGTGTGGAGGATCATGCGGAGGGTGAGTGTGAGGAGTGTGGAGGATCTGTGGAGGGTGAGTATGAGGAGTGTGGAGGATCAGTGGAGGGTGAGTGTGAGGAGTGTGGAGGATCAGTGGAGGGTGAGTGTGAGGAGTGTCGTGGATCAGTGGAAGATGAGTCTGAGGAGTGTGGAGGATCTGTGGAGCGTGAGTGTGATTAGTGTGGAGGATCAGTGGAGGGTGAGTGTGAGGAGTGTCGTGGATCAGTGGAAGATGAGTGTGAGGAGTGTGGAGGATCATGTGGAGGGTGAGTGTGCGGAGTGTGGAGGATGAGTGGAGAGTGAGTGTGAGGAGTGTGGAGGATCAGTGGAGGGTGAGTGTGAGGATAGTGGAGGACCAGTGGATGGTGAGTGTGAGGAGCGTGTGGGATAATGTGGATGGTGAGTGTGAGGAGTGTGGAGCATCAGTGGAGGATGAGTGTGAGGAGTTTGGAGGATCAGTGGAGGGTGAGAGGAGTGTGGAGGATCATGTGGAGGGTGAGTGTGAGGAGTGTGGAGGATCAGTGGAGGGTGAGTGTGAGGAGGGTGTGGGATCAGTGGAGGGTGAGTATGAGGAGTGTGGAGGATCAGTGGTGTGTGGGTGTGTGGAGTGTGGAGGATCAGTGGAACGTGAGTGTCAGGAGTTGTGGAGGATCATGTGTTGGGTGAGTGTGAGGAGTGTGGAGGTCCAGTAGAGGTTGCGTGTGAGGAGTGTGGAGGATCATATGGTGGGTGAGCATGATGAGTGTGGAGGATCAGTGGAGGTTGAGAGTGAGGAGTGTAGAAGATCAGTGGAGGGTGAGTGTGAGGAGTGGGTGGGAGATCATGTGGAGGGTGTGTGTGTGGATTTTGGTGTATCAGAGGAGGGTGAGTGTGAGGAATGTGGTGGATAAGTGGAGGGTGAGTGTGAGGAGTGTGAAGGATCAGTGGAGGGTGAGAGTGAGGAGTGTGGAGGATCAGTGGAGGGTGAGTGTGAGGAGTGGGTGGGAGATCATGTGGAGGGTGTGTGTGAGGATTTTGGTGGATCAGTGGAGGGTGAGTGTGAGGATTGTGGAGGATCAGTGGAGGGGGATAGTGTGGAGTGTGGAGGATCAGTGGAGGTTGAGTGTGAGGAGTGTGGGGTATCATGTGGAGGGTGAGTGTGAGGAGTGTGTGGGATCAGTGGAGGGTGAGTGTGAGGAGTGTGGAGGATCAGTGGAGGGTGAGTGTGAGGAGTGTGGAGGATCATGTGGAGGGTGAATGTGAGGAGTGTGTGGGATCATGTGGAGGGTGAGTGTGAGGAGTGTGGAGGATCAGTGGAGGGTCAGTGTGAGGAGTGTGGAGGATCAGTGGAGCGTGAGTTTGAGTAGTGTGGAGGAGCAGTGGAGGGTGAGAGTGAGGAGCGTCGTGGATCAGTGGAGGCTGACTGTGAGGAGTGAGGAGGATCAGTGGAGGATGAGTGTGAGTGGTGTGGAGGATCAGTGGAGGGTGAGAGTGAGGAGTATGGAGGATTAGTGGAGGGTGAGTGAGAGAAGTGTGTGGGAGATCATGTGGAGGGTGAGTGTGAGGAGTGTGGTGGATCAGTGGAGTGTGAGTATGAGGAGTGTGGATGATCAGTGGAGGGTGAGTGTGAGGAGTGTGGAGGATCAGTGGAGGGTGAGTGTGAGGAGTGTGGAGGATCAGTGGAGGGTGAGTGTGAGGAGTGTGGAGGATCAGTGGAGGGTGAGTGTGAGGAGTGTGTGGGATAATGTGGAGAGTGAGTGTGTGGAGTGTGGATGGTTACTGGAGGGTGACTGTGAGGAGTGTGGAGCATCAGTGGAGGGTGAGTGTGAGGAGTTTGGAGGATCAGTCGAGGGTGAGAGAGAAGAGTGTGGAGGATCATGTGGAGGGTGAGTGCGAGGAGTGTGGAGGTTCAGTGGAGGGTGCGTGTGAGGAGGGTGTGGGTTGAGTGGAGGGTGAGTATCAGGAGTGTGGAGGATCAGTGGAGGGTGAGTGTGAGGAGTGTATGGGATCATGTGGAGGGTTAGATTGAGGAGTGTGTGAGATCAAGTGGAGGGTGAGTGTGACGAGTGTGGAGGATCAGTGGAGGGTGAGTGTGAGGAGTGTGGAGGATCAGAGGAGGGTGTGTGAGGAGTGTGGAGGATAATGTGGAGGGTGAGTGTGAGGTGTTGTGGGAGATCATGTGGAGTGTGAGTTTGAGGAGTTTGGAGGATCAGTGGAGGGCGAGTGTGAGGAGTGTGGAGGATCAGTGGAGGGTGCGTTTGAGGAGCTGAGGAGGATCTGGAGGAGGGTGAGTGTGAGGAGTGTGGAGGATCAGTGGAGGGTGAGTGTGAGGAGTGTATGGGATCATGTGGAGGGTTAGATTGAGGAGTGTGTGGGAGCAAGTGGAGGGTGAGTGAGAAGAGTGTGGAGGATCAGTGGAGGGTGAGTGTGAGGAGTGTTTGGGATCTTCTGGAGGGTGAGTGTGAGGAGTTGTGGGATGATGTGGAGGGTGAGTGTGAGGAGTGTGGAGGATCATGTGGAGGGTGAGTGTGAGGAGTGTGGAGGTTCAGTGGAGGGTGAGTGTGAGGAGTGTTTGGGATCTCGTGGAGGGTGAGTGTGAGGAGTTGTGGGATGATGTGGAGGGTGAGTGTGAGGAGTGTGGAGGATCATGTGGAGGGTGAGTGTGAGGAGTGTGGAGGTTCAGTGGAGGGTGAGTGTGAGGAGTGTTTGGGATCTCGTGGAGGGTGAGTGTGAGGAGTTGTGGGATGATGTGGAGGGTGAGTGTGCGGAGTGTGGAGGATCATGTGGAGGGTGAGTGTGAGGAGTGTGTGGGATCATGTGGAGGGTGAGTGTGAGGAGTGTGTGGGATCATGTGGAGGGTGAGTGTGAGGAGTGTGGAGGATCAGTGGAGGGTGAGTGTGAGGAGTGTTTGGGATTTTGTGGAGTGTGAGTGTTAGGAGTTGTGGGATGATGTGGAGGGTGAGTGTGAGGACTGTGGAGGATCAGTGGAGGGTCATTGTGAGGAGTGTGGTGGCTCAGTGGAGCGTGAGTGTGAGTAGTGTGGAGGATCAGTGGAGGGTGAATGTGAGGAGTGTCGTGGATCAGTTGAAGATGAGTGTGAGGAGTGTGGAGGATCAGTGGAGCGTGAGTGTGATTAGTGTGGAGGATCAGTGGAGGGTGAGTGTGAGGAGTGTCATGGATCAGTGGAAGATGAGTGTGAGGAGTGTGGAGGATCATGTGGAGGGTGAGTGTGCGGAGTGTGGAGGATCAGTGGAGGGTGAGTGTGAGGAGTGTGGAGGATCAGTGGAGGGTGAGTGTGAAGAGTGTGGAGGATCAGTGGAGGGTGAGTGTGAGGAGAGTGGAGGACCAGTGGATGGTGAGTGTGAGGAGCGTGTGGGATAATGTGGACGGTGAGTGTGAGGAGTGTGGAGCATCAGTGGAGGATGAGTGTGAGGAGTTTGGAGGATCAGTGGAGGATGAGAGAGGAGTGTGGAGGATCAGTGGAGGGTGAGTGTGAGGAGGGTGTGGGATCAGTGGAAGGTGAGTATGAGGAGTGTGGAGGATCAGTGGTGTGTGAGTGCGTGGAGTGTGGAGGATCAGTGGAACATCCGTGTCAGGAGTTGCGGAGGATCATATGGAGGGTGAGTGTGAGGAGTGTGGAGGATCAGTGGAGGGTCATTGTGAGGAGTGTGGTGGCTCAGTGGAGCGTGAGTGTGAGTAGTGTGGAGGATCAGTGGAGGGTGAGTGTGAGGAGTGTCGTGGATCAGTGGAAAATGAGTCTGAGGAGTGTGGAGGATCATGTGGAGGGTGAGTGTGCGGAGTGTGGAGAATCAGTGGAGGGTGAGTGTGAGGAGTGTGGATGATCAGTGGAGGGTGAGTGTGAGTAGTGTGGAGGATCAGTGGAGGGTGAGTGTGAGGAGTGTGGAGGATGAGTGGAGGGTGAGTGTGAGGAGTGTGGAGGATCAGTGGAGGGTGAGTGTGAGGAGAGTGGAGGACCAGTGGATGGTGAGTGTGAGGAGCGTGTGGGATAATGTGGACGGTGAGTGTGAGGAGTGTGGAGCATCAGTGGAGGATGAGTGTGAGGAGTTTGGAGGATCAGTGGAGGGTGAGAGAGGAGTGTGGAGGATCATGTGGAGGGTGAGTGTGAGGAGTGTGGAGGATCAGTGGAGGGTGAGTGTGAGGAGGGTGTGGGATCAGTGGAGGGTGAGTATGAGGAGTGTGGAGGATCAGTGGTGTGTGGGTGTGTGGAGTGTGGAGGATCAGTGGAACGTGAGTGTCAGGAGTTGTGGAGGATCATGTGGAGGGTGAGTGTGAGGAGTGTGGAGGACCAGTAGAGGTTGCGTGTGAGGAGTGTGGAGGATCATATGGTGGGTGAGCATGAGGAGTGTGGAGGATCAGTGGAGGTTGAGAGTGAGGAGTGTAGAAGATCAGTGGAGGGTGAGTGTGAGGAGTGTGGAGGCTCAGTGGAGTGTGAGTGTGAGGAGTGTGGAGGATCAGTGGAGGTTGAGAGTGAGTAGTGTCGAAGATCAATGGAGGGTGAGTGTGAGGAGTGTGGAGGATCAGTGGAGGGTGAGTGTGAGGAGAGTGTGGAGGATCATGTGGTGGTTGAGTGTGAGACGTGTGGAGGATCATGTGGACTGTGAGTGTGAGGAGCTGTGGAGAATCAGTGGAGGGTGAGTGTGAGGAATATGGAGGATCAGTGCAGGGTGAGTGTGAGGAGTGTGGATGATCATGTGGAGTTTGAGTGTGAGACGTGTGGAGGATCATGCGGAGGGTGAGTGTGAGGAGTGTGGAGGATCAGTGGAGGGTGAGTATGAGGAGTGTGGAGGATCAGTGGAGGGTGAGTGTGAGGAGTGTGGAGGATCAGTGGAGGGTGAGTGTGAGGAGTGTGTGGGATCATGTGGAGGGTGAGTGTGAGGAGTATGGAGGTTCAGTGGAGGTTGAGTGAGGAGAGTGGAGGATCAGTGGAGTGTGAGTACGAGGAGTGTGTGGGATCATGTGGAGCATGAGTGTGAGGAGTGTGGAGCATCAGTGGAGGATGAGTGTGAGGAGTGTGGAGGATCATGTGGAGGGTGAGTATGAGGATTGTGGAGGATCAGTGGTGTGTGAGTGTGTGGAGTGTGGAGGATCAGTGGAACGTGAGTGTCAGGAGTTGTGGAGGATCATGTGGAGGGTGAGTGTGAGGAGTGTGGAGGACCAGTAGAGGTTGCGTGTGAGGAGTGTGGAGGCTCAGTGGAGTGTGAGTGTGAGGAGTGTGGAGGATCAGTGGAGGTTGCGTGTGAGGAGTGTGGAGGCTCAGTGGAGTGTGAGTGTGAGGAGTGTGGAGGATCAGTGGAGGGTGAGTGTGAGGAGTGTGTGGAGGATCATGTGGTGGTTGAGTGTGAGATGTGTGGAGGATCATGTGGACTGTGAGTGTGAGGAGTTGTGGAGAATCAGTGGAGGGTGAGTGTGAGAATTGTGGAGGATCAGTGAAGGGTGCGTGTGAGGAGTGTGGATGATCATGTGGAGGTTGAGTGTGATACGTGTGGAGGATCATGCGGAGGGTGAGTGTGAGGAGTGTGGAGGATCAGTGGAGGGTGAGTATGAGGAGTGTGGAGGATCAGTGGAGGGTGAGTGTGAGGAGTGTGTGGGATCAGTGGAGGGTGAGTGTGAGGAGTGTTTGGGATCATGTGGAGGGTGCGTGTGAGGAGTATGGAGGTTCAGTGGAGGTTGAGTGTGAGGAATGTGGAGGATCAGTGGTGTGTGAGTATGAGGAGGGTGTGGGATCATGTGGAGCATGAGTGTGAGGAGTGTGGAGGATCAGTGGAGGGTGAGTGTGAGGAGTGTGGAGGATCAGTGGAGTGTGAGTATGAGGAGTGTGTGGGATCATGTGGACGGTGAGTGTGAGGAGTGTGGAGGATCAGTGGAGGGTGAGTTTGAGGAGTGTGGAGGATCAGTGGAGGGTGAGTGTGAGGAGTGTGTAGGATCAGTGGAGGGTGAGAGTGAGGTGTGTGGAGGATAAGTGGAGGGTGAGTGTGAGGTGTGTGGGGGATCAGTGGAGGGTGAGTATGAGGAGTGTGGAGGATCAGTGGAGGGTGTGTGTTAGGAGGGTGTGGGATCAGTGGAGGGTGAGTATTGGGAGTGTGGAGGATAATGTGGAGGGTGAGTGTGAGGTGTTGTGGGAGATCATGTGGAGTGTGAGTTTGAGGAGTGTGGAGGATCAGTGGAGGGAGAGTGTGTGGAGTGTGGAGGATCAGTGGAGGGTGCGTGTGAGGAGTTGAGGAGGATCTGGAGGAGGGTGTGTGTGAGGAGTGTGGAGGATCAGTGGAGGGTGAGTGTGAGAAGTGTATGGGGCCATGTGGAGCGTTAGATTTTGGAGTGTGTGGGAGCAAGTGGAGGGTGAGTGTGAAGAGTGTTTGGGATCTTCTGGAGGGAGAGTGTGAGGAGTTGTGGGATGATGTGGAGGGTGAGTGTGAGGAGTGTGGAGGATCATGTGGAGGGTGAGTGTGAGGAGTGTGGAGGTTCAGTGGAGGGTGAGTGTGAGGAGTGTTTGGGATCTCGTGGAGGGTGAGTGTGAGGAGTTGTGGGATGATGTGGAGGGTGAGTGTGAGGTGTGTGGAGGATCATGTGGAGGGTGAGTGTGAGGAGTGTGTGGGATCATGTGGAGGGTGAGTGTGAGGAGTGTGGAGGATCAATGGAGGGTGAGTGTGAGGAGTGTTTGGGATTTTGTGGAGGGTGAGTGTTAGGAGTTGTGGGATGATGTGGAGGGTGAGTGTGAGGACTGTGGAGGATCAGTGGAGGGTCGTTGTGAGGAGTGTGGTGGCTCAGTGGAGCGTGAGTGTGAGTAGTGTGGAGGATCAGTGGAGGGTGAGTGTGAGGAGTGTCGTGGATCAGTGGAAGATGAGTGTGAGGAGTGTGGAGGATCAGTGGAGCGTGAGTGTGAGTAGTGTGGAGGATCAGTGGAGGGTGAGTGTGAGGAGTGTCATGGATCAGTGGAAGATGAGTGTGAGGAGTGTGGAGGATCATGTGGAGGGTGAGTGTGCGGAGTGTGGAGGATCAGTGGAGGGTGAGTGTGAGGAGTGTGGATGATCAGTGGAGGGTAAGTGTGAGTAGTGTGGAGGATCAGTGGAGGGTGAGTGTGAGGAGTGTGGAGGATCAGTGGAGGGTGAGTGTGAAGAGTGTGGAGGATCAGTGGAGGGTGAGTGTGAGGAGAGTGGAGGACCAGTGGATGGTGAGTGTGAGGAGCGTGTGGGATAATGTGGTGGTGAGTGTGAGGAGCGTGGAGCATCAGTGGAGGATGAGTGTGAGGAGTTTGGAGGATCAGTGGAGGGTGAGAGAGGAGTGTGGAGGATCAGTGGAGGGTGAGTGTGAGGAGGGTGTGGGATCAGTGGAGGGTGAGTATGAGGAGTGTGGAGGATCAGTGGTGTGTGAGTGTGTGGAGTGTGGAGGATCAGTGGAACGTGCGTGTCAGGAGTTGTGGAGGATCATGTGGAGGGTGAGTGTGAGGAGTGTGGAGGATCAGTGGAGGGTCATTGTGAGGAGTGTGGTGGCTCAGTGGAGAGTGAGTGTGAGTATTGTGGAGGATCAGTGGAGGGTGAGTGTGAGGAGTGTCGTGGATCAGTGGAAGATGAGTCTGAGGAGTGTGGAGGATCAGTGGAGCGTGAGTGTGATTAGTGTGGAGGATCAGTGGAGGGTGAGTGTGAGGAGTGTCGTGGATCAGTGGAGGGTGAGTGTGAGGAGTGTGGATGATCAGTGGAGGGTGAGTGTGAGTAGTGTGGAGGATCAGTGGAGGGTGAGTGTGAGGAGTGTGGAGGATCAGTGGAGGGTGAGTGTGAGGAGTGTGGAGGATCAGTGGAGGGTGAGTGTGAGGAGTGTGGAGGATCAGTGGAGGGTGAGTGTGAGGAGTGTGGAGGATCAGTGGAGGGTGAGTGTGAGGAGAGTGGAGGACCAGTGGATGGTGAGTGTGAGGAGCGTGTGGGATAATGTGGACGGTGAGTGTGAGTAGTGTGGAGCATCAGTGGAGGATGAGTGTGAGGAGTTTGGAGGATCAGTGGAGGGTGAGAGAGGAGTGTGGAAGATCATGTGGAGGGTGAGTGTGAGGAGTGTGGAGGATCAGTGGAGGGTGAGTGTGAGGAGGGTGTGGGATCAGTGGAGGGTGAGTATGAGGAGTGTGGAGGATCAGTGGTGTGTGGGTGTGTGGAGTGTGGAGGATCAGTGGAACGTGAGTGTCAGGAGTTGTGGAGGATCATGTGGAGGGTGAGTGTGAGGAGTGTGGAGGACCAGTAGAGGTTGCATGTGAGGAGTGTGGAGGATCATATGGTGGGTGAGCATGAGGAGTGTGGAGGATCAGTGGAGGTTGAGAGTGAGGAGTGTAGAAGATCAGTGGAGGGTGAGTGTGAGGAGTGTGGTGGCTCAGTGGAGTGTGAGTGTGAGGAGTGTGGAGGATCAGTGGAGGTTGAGAGTGAGGAGTGTGGAGGATCATGTGGTGGTTGAGTGTGAGACGTGTGGAGGATCATGTGGACTGTGAGTGTGAGGAGTTGTGGAGAATCAGTGGAGGGTGAGTGTGAGGAATATGGAGGATCAGTGGAAGGTGAGTGTGAGGAGTGTGGATGATCATGTGGAGTTTGAGTGTGAGACGTGTGGAGGATCATGCGGAGGGTGAGTGTGAGGAGTGTGGAGGATCAGTGGAGGTTGAGAGTGAGGAGTGTCGAAGATCAATGGAGGGTGAGTGTGAGGAGTGTGGAGGATCAGTGGAGGGTGAGTGTGAGGAGTGTGGAGGATCTTTGGAGGGTGAGTGTGAGGAGTGTGGAGGATCAGTGGAGGGTGAGTATGAGGAGTGTGGAGGAGCAGTGGAGGGTGAGTGTGAGGAGAGTGTGGAGGATCATGTGGTGGTTGAGTGTGAGACGTGTGGAGGCTCATGTGGACTGTGAGTGTGAGGAGTTGTGGAGAATCAGTGGAGGGTGAGTGTGAGGATTGTCAAGGATCAGTGGAGGGTGAGTGTGAGGAGTGTGGATGATCATGTGGAGGTTGAGTGTGAGACGTGTGGAGGATCATGCGTAGGGTGAGTGTGAGGAGTGTGGAGGATCAGTGGAGGTTGAGTGTGAGGAATGTGGAGGATCAGTGGTGTGTGAATATGAGGAGGGTGTGGGATCATGTGGAGCATGAGTGTGAGGAGTGTGGAGGATCAGTGGAGGGTGAGTGTGAGGAGTGTGGAGGATCAGTGGAGTGTGAGTATGAGGAGTGTGTGGGATCATGTGGACGGTGAGTGTGAGGAGTGTGGAGGATCAGTGGAGGGTGAGTTTGAGGAGTGTGGAGGATCAGTGGAGGGTGAGTGTGAGGAGTGTGTAGGATCAGTGGAGGGTGAGAGTGAGGAGTGTGGAGGAAAAGTGGAGGGTGAGTGTGAGGCGTGTGGGGGATCAGTGGAGGGTGAGTATGAGGAGTGTGGAGGATCAGTGGAGGGTGAGTGTGAGGAGTGTGGAGGATCAGTGGAGGGTGAGTGTGAGGAGTGTGTGGGATCATGTGGAGGGTGAGTGTGAGGAGTATGGAGGTTCACTGGAGGTTGAGTGTGAGGAGTGTGGAGGATCAGTGGAGTGTGAGTATGAGGAGGGTTTGGGATCATGTGGAGCATGAGTGTGAGTAGTGTGGAGGATCAGTGGAGGGTGAGTTGGAGGAGTGTGGAGGATCATGTGGAGGGTGAGTGTGAGGAGTGTGGGGGATCAGTGGAGGTGAGTGTGAGGAGTGTGGAGGATCAGTGGAGGGTGAGTGTGGGTAGTTTGTGGGATCATGTGGAGGGTGAGTGTGAGGATTGTGGAGGATTAGTCGAGGGTGAGTGTGAGGAGTGTGGACGATCATGTGGAGGGTGAGTGTGCAGAGTGTGGAGGATCATGTGGAGAATGAGTGTGAGGAGTGTGGAGGATCAGTGGTGGATGAGTGTGAGGAGTTTTGAGGATCAGTGGAGGGTTAGTGTTAGGAGTGTGTGGGATCATGTGGAGGGTGAGTGAGAGGATTGTGGACGATCAGTGGAGGGTGAGTATGAGGAGTGTGGAGGATCAGTGGAGTGTGAGTATGAGGAGTGTGTGGGATCATGTGGAGCGTGAGTATGAGGAGTGTGAAGGATCAGTGGAGGGTGAGTATGAGGAGTGTGGAGGATCAGTGAAGAGTGAGTATGAGGAGTGTGTGGGATCATGTGGAGCGTGAGTATGAGGAGTGTGAAGGATCAGTGGAGGGTGAGTGTGAGGAGTGTGGAGGATCAGTTGGGTGTGAGTATGAGGAGTGTGTGGGAGCATGTGGAGCGTAAGTGTGAGGAGTGTGGAGGATCAGTGGAGGGTGAGTGGGAGGAGTGTTGAGGATCATGTGGAGGGTGAGTGTGAGGAGTGTGGGGGATCAGTGGTGGTGCGTGTGTGCAGTGTGGAGGATCAGTGGAGGGTGAGTGTGAGGAGTTTGTGGGATCATGTGGAGGGTGAGTCAGAGGATTGTGGAGGATTAGTGGAGGGTGAGTGTGAGGAGTGTGGAGGTTCATGTGGAGGGTGAGTGTGAGGAGTGTGGAGGATCATGTGGAGGATGAGTGTGAGGAATGTGGAGGATCTGTGGTGGGTGAGTATGAGGAGTGTGGAGGATCAGTTGAGGGTGAGTGTGAGGAGTGTGTGGGATCATGTGGAGGGTGAGTGAGAGGAGTGTGGACGATCAGTGGAGGGTGAGTGTGAGGAGTGTGGTGGATCAGTGGAGGGTGAGTGTGAGGAGTGTGGAGGATCAGAGGAGGGTGAGTGTGAGGAGTGTGGAGGATCAGTGGAGGGTGAGTATGAGGTGTGTGGAGGATCAGTGGAGGGTGAGTGTGAGGAGTGTGGAGGATCATGTGGAGGGGGAGTGTGATATTTTGTGGGAGAGACGTGGAGTGTGAGTGTTAGGAGTGTGGAGGAACAGTGGAGGGTGAGTTTGAGGATTGTGGAGGATCAGTGGAGGGTGAGTGTGAGGAGTTGTGGTGGATCTGGAGGAGGGTGAGTGTGAGGAGTGTGGAGGATCAGTGGAGGGTGAGTGTGAGGAGTGTATGGGATCATGTGTAGGGTGAGATTGAGGAGTTTGTGGGATCAAGTGGAGGGTGAGTGTGAGGAGTGTGGAGGATCAGTGGAGGGTGATTGTGTGGAGTGTGGAGGATCAGTGGAGGTTGAGTGCGAGGAGTGTGGAGGATCAGTGGAGGTTGAGTGTGAGGAGTGTAAGGCATCAGTGGAATGTGAGTGTGAGAAGTGTGGAGGATCATGTGGAGGGTGAGTGTGAGCAGTGTGTGGGATCATGTGGAGGTTGAGTGTGAGGAGTGTGAAGGATCATGTGGAGGGTGAGTGAGAGGATTGTGGAGGATTAGTCGAGGGTGAGTGTGAGGAGTGTGGAGGATCATGTGGAGGGTGAGTGTGAAGAGTGTGGAGGATCATGTGGAGAATGAGTGTGAGGAGTGTGGAGGATCAGTGGCGGGTGAGTGTGAGGAGTGTGGAGGATCAGTGGAGGGTTAGTGTGAGGACTGTGTGGGATCATGTGGAGGGTGAGTGAGAGGAGTGTGGAGGATCAGTGGAGAGTGAGTGTGAGGAGTGTTGACGATCAGTGGAGGGTGTGTGTGAGGAGTGTGGAGGATCAGAGGAGGGTGAGTGTGAGGAGTGTGGAGGATCAGTGGAGGGTGAGTATGAGGAGTGTGGAGGATCAGTTGGGTGTGAGTATGAGGAGTGTGTGGGATCATGTGGAGCGTAAGTGTGAGGAGTGTGGAGGATCAGTGGAGGGTGAGTGGGAGGAGTGTTGAGGATCATGTGGAGGGTGAGTGTGAGGAGTGTGGGGGATCAGTGGAGGTGCGTGTGTGCAGTGTTGAGGATCAGTGGAGGGTGAGTGTGAGGAGTTTGTGGGATCATGTGGAGGGTGAGTCAGAGGATTGTGGAGGATTAGTGGAGGGTGAGTGTGAGGAGTGTGGAGGTTCATGTGGAGGGTGAGTGTGAGGAGTGTGGAGGATCATGTGGAGGATGAGTGTGAGGAATGTGGAGGATCTGTGGTGGGTGAGTATGAGGAGTGTGGAGGATCAGTTGAGGGTGAGTGTGAGGAGTGTGTGGGATCATGTGGAGGGTGAGTGAGAGGAGTGTGGACGATCAGTGGAGGGTGAGTGTGAGGGGTGTGGTGGATCAGTGGAGGGTGAGTGTGAGGAGTGTGGAGGATCAGAGGAGGGTGAGTGTGAGGAGTGTGGAGGATCAGTGGAGGGTGAGTATGAGGTGTGTGGAGGATCAGTGGAGGGTGAGTGTGAGGAGTGTGGAGGATCATGTGGAGGGGGAGTGTGAGGTTTTGTGGGAGAGAGGTGGAGTGTGTGTGTTAGGAGTGTGGAGGAAGAGTGGAGGGTGAGTTTGAGGATTGTGGAGGATCAGTGGAGGGTGAGTGTGAGGAGTTGTGGTGGATCTGGAGGAGGGTGAGTGTGAGGAGTGTGGAGGATCAGTGGAGGGTGAGTGTGAGGAGTGTATGGGATCATGTGTAGGGTGAGATTGAGGAGTTTGTGGGATCAAGTGGAGGGTGAGTGTGAGGAGTGTGGCGAATCAGTGGAGGGTGATTGTGTGGAGTGTGGAGGATCAGTGGAGGTTGAGTGCGAGGAGTGTGGAGGATCAGTGGAGGTTGAGTGTGAGGAGTGTAAGGCATCAGTGGAATGTGAGTGTGAGGAGTGTGGAGGATCATGTGGAGGGTGAGTGTGAGCAGTGTGTGGGATCATGTGGAGGTTGAGTGTGAGGAGTGTGAAGGATCATGTGGAGGGTGAGTGTGAGGATTATGGAGGATCAGTGTCGTGTGAGTGTGATGATTGTGGGGGATCATGTGGAGGGGGAGTGTGAAGTGTGTGTGGGATCATGTGGAGGGTGAGTGTGAGGAGTTTGGAGGTTCAGTGGAGTTTCAGTGTGAGGAATGTGTGGGATCATGTGGAGGGTGAGTGTGAGGAGTTGTGGGATGATGTGGAGGGTGAGTGTGAGGAGTGTGGAGGATCATGTGGATGGTGAGTGTGAGGAGTGTGGAGGATCAGTGGAGGGTGAGTGTGAGGATTGTGGACGATCAGTGGAGGGTGAGTGTGAGGAGTGTGCAGGATCATTGGAGGGTGAGTGTGAGGAGTGTGGACGATCAGTGGAGGGGGAGTGTGAGGTGTGTGTGGGATCATGTGGTGGGTGAGTGTGAGGAGTGCGGAGGATCAGTGGAGTGTGAGTATGAGGAGTGTGTGGGATCATGTGGAGCGTGAGTGTGAGGAGTGTAGAGGATCAGTGGAGGGTGAGTGTGAGGAGTGTGTGGGATCATGTGGACGGTGAGTGTGAGGAGTGTGGAGGATAAGTGGAGGGTGAGTGTGAGGAGTGTGGAGGATCAGTGGAGGGTGAGTGTGTGGAGTGTGGAGAATCAGTGGAGGGTGAGCGTGAGGACTTGTGGAGGATCAGTGGAGGTTGAGTGTGAGGAGTGTGGAGAATCAGTGGAATGTGAGTGTGAGGAGTGTGGAGGATCAGTGGAGGGTGAGTGTGAGCAGTGTGTGGGATCATGTGGATGTTGAGTGTGAGGAGTGTGGAAGATAATGTGGAGGGTGAGTGTGAGGATTGTGGAGGATCAGTGTCGTGTGAGTGTGATGAGTCTGGGGGATCATGTGCAAGGTGAGTGTGAGGAGTGTTTTGGGATCATGTGGAGGATGAGTGTGAGGAGTGTGGAGGATCAGTGGAAGGTCATTGTGAGGAGTGTGGAGGATCAGTGGAGGGTGAGTGTGAGGAGTGTGGAGGATCAGTGGAATGTGAGTGTGAGGAGTGTGGAGGATCAGTGGAGGGTGAGTGTGAGGAGTGTGGAGGATCAGTGGAGGGTGAGTGTGAGGAGTGTGGAGGTTCAGTGGAGGGTTAGTGTGAGGAGATGTGGGCGTTCATGTGTAGGGTGAGTATGAGGAGTGTGGAGGATCAGTGGAGGGTGAGTGTGAGGATTGTGGAGGATCAGTGGAGGTTGAGAGTGAGGAGTGTAGAAGATCAGTGGAGGGTGAGTGTGAGGAGTGTGGAGGATCAGTGGAGGGTGAGTGTGAGGATTGTGGAGGATCAGTGGAGGGTGAGTGTGAGGTTTGTGGAGGATCAGTGGAGTTTGAGTGTGAGGAGTGTGGAGGATCAGTGGAGGGTGAGTGTGAGGAGTGTGGAAGATCAGTGGAGGTTGAGAGTGAGGAGTGTAGAATATCAGTGGAAAGAGAGTGTGAGGAGTGTGGAGGATCATGTGGAGGTTGAGTGTGAGGATTGTGGGGGATCAGTGGAGGGTGAGTGTAAGGAGTGTGGAGGTTCAGTGCAGGCTCAGTGTGAGGAGATGTGGACGTTCATGTGGAGGCTGAGTATGGGGAGTGTGGAGGATCAGTGGAGGGTGAGTGTGAGGATTGTGGAGGATCAGTGGAGGTTGAGAGTGAGGAGTGTAGAAGATCAGTGGAGGTTGAGTGTGAGGAGTGTGGAGGATCAGTGGAGGGTGAGTGTGAGGAGTGTGGAGGATCAGTGGAGGTTGAGAGTGAGAAGTGTAGAAGATCAGTGGAGACTGAGTGTGAGGAGTGTGGAGAATCATGTAGAGGGTGAGTGTGAGGAGTGTGGAGGATCAGTGGAGGGTGAGTGTGAGGAGTGTGGAAAATCAGTGGAGGATGAGTGTGAGACGTGTGGAGGATCATGTGGAGGGTGAGTATGAGGAGTGTGGAGGATCAGTTGAGTGTGAGTGTGAGGAGTGTGGAGGATCAATGGAAAGTGAGTGTGAGGAGTGTGGAGAATCAGTGGAGGGTGAGTGTGAGGAGTGTGTGGGATCATGTGGAGGGTGACTGTGAGGAGTGTGGAGGTTCAGTGGAGGTTGAGAGTGAAGAGTGTGGAGGATCAGTGGAGTGTGAGTATGAGGAGTGTGTGGGATCATGTGGAGCGTGAGTGTGAGGAGTGTGGATGATAAGTGGAGTGTGAGTGTGAGGAGTGTGGAGGATCAGTGGAGGGTGAGTGTGAGCAGTGTGTGGGATCATGTGGAGAGTGAGTGAGATGATTGTGAAGGATCAGTGGAGGGTGATTGTGAGGAGTGTGGAGGATCATGTGAAAGGTGAGTGTGAGGAGTGTGGAGGATCAGTGGTGGGTGAGTGTGTGGAATGTGGAGGATCAGTGGAGGGTGAGTGTGAGGAGTGTGTGGGATCATGTGGAGGTTGAGTGAGAGGAGTTTGGAGGATCAGTGGAGGGTGAGTGTGTGGAGTGTGGAGGATCAGTTGAGGGTGAGTGTGAGGAGTTTGGAGGATCAGAGGCGGGTGAGAGTGAGGAGTGTGGAGGATCAGTGGAGGGTGAGTGTGAGGTGTGTGGAGGATCAGTGGAGGGTGAGTGTGAGGAGTGTGGAGGATCAGTGGAGGATGAGTGTGAGGAGTGTGGAGGATCATGTGGAGGGTGAGTGTGAGGAGTTTGGAGGATCAGAGGCGGGTGAGAGTGAGGAGTGTGGAGGATCTGTGGAGGTTGAGTGTAGGGATGGTGGACGTTCATGTGGAGGGTGAGTGTGAGGTGTTTTGGGAGATCATGTGGAGTGTAAGTGTGAGGAGTGTGGAGGATCAGTGGAGGGTGAGTGTGAGGAGTGTGGAGGATCAGTGGATGCTGAGTGTGAGGAGTTGTGGAGTATCTGGAGGAGGGTGAGTGTGAGGAGTAGTGAGGGATCATGTGAAGGGTGAGTGTGAGGAGTTTGTGGGAGATCATGAGGAGCGTGAGATTGAGGAGTGTGTGGGATCAAGTGGAGGGTGAGTGTGAGGAGTGTGGAGGATCAGTGGAGGGTGAGTGTGAGGAGTGTGTGGGATCAGTGGAGGGTGAGTGTGAGGAGTGTGGAGGATCAGTGGAGGGTGATTGTGAGGAGTGTGTAGGATCATGTGGAGGGTTAGTGTGAGGAGTGTGGAGGATCAGTGGAGGTTGAGTGTGAGGAGGGTGGAGGATCATGTGGAGGGTGAGTGTGAGGTGTTGTGGGAGATCATGTGGAGGGTGAGTGTGAGGAGTATGTAGGATCTGGAGGACGATGAGTGTGAGGAGTAATGAGGGATCATGTGGAGGGTGAGTGTGAGGAGTGTGGAGGATCAGTGGAGGGTGAGTGTGAAGAGTGTGTGGGATCATGTGGAGGGTGAATGTGAAGAGTTGTGGGATGATGTGGAGGGTGAGTGTGAGGAGTGCGGAGGATCATGTGGAGGGTGAGTGTAAGGAGTGTGTGGGATCAGTGGAGGGTTAGTGTCAGAAGTGTGGAGGTTTAGTGGAGTTTGAGTGTGAGGAGTGTGGTGGCTCAGTGGAGGGTGAGTATGAGGAGTGTGGAGGATCAGTGGAGGTTGAGTGTGAGGAGTGTGGAGGATCATTGGAGGGTGAGTGTGAGGAGTGTTGGAGAACATTTGGAGATTGAGTTTGAGGAGTGTATGGCATCAGTGGAGAGTGAGTGTGAGGAGTGAGGAGGATCAGTGGATGTTGAGTATGAGGAGTGTGGAGGATCATTGGAGGGTGAGTGTGAGGATTGTGGAGGATCAGTGGAAGTTGAGCGTGAGGAGTGTAGAAGATCAGTGGACTTTGAGTGTGAGGAGTGTGGAGGATCAGTGGAGGGTGAGTGTGAGGAGTGTGGAGGATCAGCGGAGAGTGAGTGTGAGGAGTGTGGAGGATCAGTGAAGTGTGAGTGTGAGGAGTGTGGACGATCAGTGGAGGGTGAGTGTGAGGAGTGTGTGGGATCATGTGGAGGGTGAGTGTGAGGAGTGTGGAGGTTCAGTGGAGGTTGAGTGTGAGGAGTGTGGAGGATCAGTGGAGTGTGAGTATGAGGAGTGTGTGGTTTCATGTGGAGCGTGAGTGTGAGGAGTGTGGAGGATCAGTGGAGGGTGAGTGTGAGGAGTGTGGAGGATCATGTGGAGGGTGAGTGTTGGGGAGTGTGGGGGATAAGTGGAGGGTGAGTGTGAGGAGTGTGGAGGATCAGTGGAGGGTGAGTGTGAGCAGTGTGTGGGATCATGTGGAGGGTGAGTGAGAGGATTGTGAAGGATCAGTGGAGGGTGATTGTGAGGAGTGTGGAGGATCATGTGGAGGGTGAGTGTGAGGAGTGTGGAGGATCATGTGAAGGGTGAGTGTGAGGAGTGTGGAGGATCAGTGGTGGGTGAGTGTGTGGAGTGTGGAGGATCAGTGGAGGGTGAGTTTGAGGAGTGTGTGGGATCATGTGGAGGTTGAGTGAGAGGAGTTTGGAGGATCAGTGGAGGGTGAGTGTGAGGAGTGTGGACGATCATGTGGAGGGTGAGTGTGAGGAGTGTGGAGGATCAGTGGAGGGTGAGTGTGAGGAGTGTGGAGAATCAGTGGAGGTTGAGTGTGAGGATTGTGGAGGATCATGTGGAGGGTGAGTGTGAGGAGTTGTGGAGAATCAGTGGAGGGTGAGTGAGAGGATTGTGGCGGATCAGTGGATGGTGAGTGTGAGGAGTGTGGATGATCATGTGGAGGTTGATTGTGAGACGTGTGTAGGATCATTTGGAGGGTGAGTGTGAGGAGTGTGGAGGATCAGTGGAGGGTGAGTGTGAGGAGTGTGTGGGATCATGTGGAGGTTGAGTGTGAGGAGTGTGGAGGTTCAGTGGAGGTTGAGTGTGAGGAGTGTGGAGGATCAGTGGAGCGTGAGTGTGAGGAGTGTGGAGGATCAATGGAAAGTGAGTGTGAGGAGTGTGGAGAATCAGTGGAGGGTGAGTGTGAGGAGTGTGTGGGATCATGTGGAGGGTGACTGTGAGGAGTGTGGAGGTTCAGTGGAGGTTGAGAGTGAAGAGTGTGGAGGATCAGTGGAGTGTGAGTATGAGGAGTGTGTGGGATCATGTGGAGCGTGAGTGTGAGGAGTGTGGATGATAAGTGGAGTGTGAGTGTGAGGAGTGTGGAGGATCAGTGGAGGGTGAGTGTGAGCAGTGTGTGGGATCATGTGGAGAGTGAGTGAGATGATTGTGAAGGATCAGTGGAGGGTGATTGTGAGGAGTGTGGAGGATCATGTGAAAGGTGAGTGTGAGGAGTGTGGAGGATCAGTGGTGGGTGAGTGTGTGGAATGTGGAGGATCAGTGGAGGGTGAGTGTGAGGAGTGTGTGGGATCATGTGGAGGTTGAGTGAGAGGAGTTTGGAGGATCAGTGGAGGGTGAGTGTGTGGAGTGTGGAGGATCAGTTGAGGGTGAGTGTGAGGAGTTTGGAGGATCAGAGGCGGGTGAGAGTGAGGAGTGTGGAGGATCAGTGGAGGGTGAGTGTGAGGTGTGTGGAGGATCAGTGGAGGGTGAGTGTGAGGAGTGTGGAGGATCAGTGGAGGATGAGTGTGAGGAGTGTGGAGGATCATGTGGAGGGTGAGTGTGAGGAGTTTGGAGGATCAGAGGCGGGTGAGAGTGAGGAGTGTGGAGGATCTGTGGAGGTTGAGTGTAGGGATGGTGGACGTTCATGTGGAGGGTGAGTGTGAGGTGTTTTGGGAGATCATGTGGAGTGTAAGTGTGAGGAGTGTGGAGGATCAGTGGAGGGTGAGTGTGAGGAGTGTGGAGGATCAGTGGATGCTGAGTGTGAGGAGTTGTGGAGTATCTGGAGGAGGGTGAGTGTGAGGAGTAGTGAGGGATCATGTGAAGGGTGAGTGTGAGGAGTTTGTGGGAGATCATGAGGAGCGTGAGATTGAGGAGTGTGTGGGATCAAGTGGAGGGTGAGTGTGAGGAGTGTGGAGGATCAGTGGAGGGTGAGTGTGAGGAGTGTGTGGGATCAGTGGAGGGTGAGTGTGAGGAGTGTGGAGGATCAGTGGAGGGTGATTGTGAGGAGTGTGTAGGATCATGTGGAGGGTTAGTGTGAGGAGTGTGGAGGATCAGTGGAGGTTGAGTGTGAGGAGGGTGGAGGATCATGTGGAGGGTGAGTGTGAGGTGTTGTGGGAGATCATGTGGAGGGTGAGTGTGAGGAGTATGTAGGATCTGGAGGACGATGAGTGTGAGGAGTAATGAGGGATCATGTGGAGGGTGAGTGTGAGGAGTGTGGAGGATCAGTGGAGGGTGAGTGTGAAGAGTGTGTGGGATCATGTGGAGGGTGAATGTGAAGAGTTGTGGGATGATGTGGAGGGTGAGTGTGAGGAGTGCGGAGGATCATGTGGAGGGTGAGTGTAAGGAGTGTGTGGGATCAGTGGAGGGTTAGTGTCAGAAGTGTGGAGGTTTAGTGGAGTTTGAGTGTGAGGAGTGTGGTGGCTCAGTGGAGGGTGAGTATGAGGAGTGTGGAGGATCAGTGGAGGTTGAGTGTGAGGAGTGTGGAGGATCATTGGAGGGTGAGTGTGAGGAGTGTTGGAGAACATTTGGAGATTGAGTTTGAGGAGTGTATGGCATCAGTGGAGAGTGAGTGTGAGGAGTGAGGAGGATCAGTGGATGTTGAGTATGAGGAGTGTGGAGGATCATTGGAGGGTGAGTGTGAGGATTGTGGAGGATCAGTGGAAGTTGAGCGTGAGGAGTGTAGAAGATCAGTGGACTTTGAGTGTGAGGAGTGTGGAGGATCAGTGGAGGGTGAGTGTGAGGAGTGTGGAGGATCAGCGGAGAGTGAGTGTGAGGAGTGTGGAGGATCAGTGAAGTGTGAGTGTGAGGAGTGTGGACGATCAGTGGAGGGTGAGTGTGAGGAGTGTGTGGGATCATGTGGAGGGTGAGTGTGAGGAGTGTGGAGGTTCAGTGGAGGTTGAGTGTGAGGAGTGTGGAGGATCAGTGGAGTGTGAGTATGAGGAGTGTGTGGTTTCATGTGGAGCGTGAGTGTGAGGAGTGTGGAGGATCAGTGGAGGGTGAGTGTGAGGAGTGTGGAGGATCATGTGGAGGGTGAGTGTTGGGGAGTGTGGGGGATAAGTGGAGGGTGAGTGTGAGGAGTGTGGAGGATCAGTGGAGGGTGAGTGTGAGCAGTGTGTGGGATCATGTGGAGGGTGAGTGAGAGGATTGTGAAGGATCAGTGGAGGGTGATTGTGAGGAGTGTGGAGGATCATGTGGAGGGTGAGTGTGAGGAGTGTGGAGGATCATGTGAAGGGTGAGTGTGAGGAGTGTGGAGGATCAGTGGTGGGTGAGTGTGTGGAGTGTGGAGGATCAGTGGAGGGTGAGTTTGAGGAGTGTGTGGGATCATGTGGAGGTTGAGTGAGAGGAGTTTGGAGGATCAGTGGAGGGTGAGTGTGAGGAGTGTGGACGATCATGTGGAGGGTGAGTGTGAGGAGTGTGGAGGATCAGTGGAGGGTGAGTGTGAGGAGTGTGGAGAATCAGTGGAGGTTGAGTGTGAGGATTGTGGAGGATCATGTGGAGGGTGAGTGTGAGGAGTTGTGGAGAATCAGTGGAGGGTGAGTGAGAGGATTGTGGCGGATCAGTGGATGGTGAGTGTGAGGAGTGTGGATGATCATGTGGAGGTTGATTGTGAGACGTGTGTAGGATCATTTGGAGGGTGAGTGTGAGGAGTGTGGAGGATCAGTGGAGGGTGAGTGTGAGGAGTGTGTGGGATCATGTGGAGGTTGAGTGTGAGGAGTGTGGAGGTTCAGTGGAGGTTGAGTGTGAGGAGTGTGGAGGATCAGTGGAGCGTGAGTGTGAGGAGTGTGTGGGATCATGTGGAGGGTGGGTGTGAGGAGTGTGTGGGATCATGTGGAGGGTGAGTGTGAGGAGTGTGGAGGATCATGTGGACGTTGAGTGTGAGACCTGTGGAGCATCATGTGGAGATTGAGTGTGAGGAGTGTGGAAGATCACTGGCGGGTGAGTGTGAGTAGTGTGGGGAATCATTGGGAGGGTGAATGTGAGGAGTGTGTGGGATCAGTGGAGGTTGAGTGTGTGGAGTTGTGGGGGATCATGTTGAGGGTGAGTGTTAGGTGTGTGGAGGATCAGTGGAGGGTGAGTGTGAGGAGTGTGGAGGATCAGTGGAGTGTGAGTGTGAGGAGTGTGGAGGATCAGTGGAGGGTGAGTGTGAGGAATGTGGAGGATCAGTGGAGTGTGAGTGTGAGGAGTGTGGAGGATCAGTGGAGGGTGAGTGTGAGGAATGTGGAGGATCATGTGGAGAATGAGTGTGAGGTGTGTGGAGGATCATGTGGAGGGTGAGTGTGAGGAGTGTGGAGGATCTTGTGGAGGGTGAGTGTGAGGAGTGTGGAGGATCAGTGGAGGGTGAGTGTGAGACATGTGGAGGATCATGTAAAGTGTGAGTGTGAGGAGTGTGTGGGATCCTGTGGAGGGTGAGTGTGAGGATTGTGGAGGATCAGTGGATGCTGAGTGTGAGGAGTTGTGGAGTATCTGGAGGAGGGTGAGTGTGAGGAGTAGTGAGGGATCATGTGAAGGGTGAGTGTGAGGAGTTTGTGGGAGATCATGTGGAGCGTGAGATTGAGGAGTGTGTGGGATCAATTGGAGGGTGAGTGTGAGGAGTGTGGAGGATCAGTGGAGGGTGAGTGTGAGGAGTGTGTGGGATCAGTGGAGGGTGAGTGTGAGGAGTGTGGAGGATCAGTGGAGGGTGATTGTGAGGAGTGTGTAGGATCATGTGGAGGGTTAGTGTGAGGAGTGTGGAGGATCAGTGGAGGTTGAGTGTGAGGATGGTGGAGGATCATGTGGAGGGTGAGTGTGAGGTGTTGTGGGAGATCATGTGGAGGGTGAGTGTGAGGAGTATGTAGGATCTGGAGGACGGTGAGTGTGAGGAGTAATGAGGGATCATGTGGAGGGTGAGTGTGAGGAGTGTGGAGGATCAGTGGAGGGTGAGTGTGAAGAGTGTGTGGGATCATGTGGAGGGTGAAATTGAAGAGTTGTGGGATGATGTGGAGGGTGAGTGTGAGGAGTGTGGAGGATCATGTGGAGGGTGAGAGTAAGGAGTGTGTGGGATCAGTGGAGGGTGAGTGTCAGAAGTGTGGAGGTTTAGTGGAGTTTGAGTGTGAGGAGTGTGGTGGCTCAGTGGAGGGTGAGTATGAGGAGTGTGGAGGATCAGTGGAGGTTGAGTGTGAGGAGTGTGGAGGATCATTGGAGGGTGAGTGTGAGGATTGTGGAGGATCAGTGGAGGTTGAGCGTGAGGAGTGTAGAAGATCAGTGGACTTTGAGTGTGAGGAGTGTGGAGGATCAGTGGATGTTGAGTGTGAGGAGTGTGGAGGATCAGTGGAGAGTGAGTGTGAGGAGTGTGGAGGATCAGTGAAGTGTGAGTGTGAGGAGTGTGGACGATCAGTGGAGGGTGAGTGTGAGGAGTGTGTGGGATCATGTGGAGGGTGAGTGTGAGGAGTGTGGAGGTTCAGTGGAGGTTGAGTGTGAGGAGTGTGGAGGATCAGTGGAGTGTGAGTATGAGGAGTGTGTGGTTTCATGTGGAGCGTGAGTGTGAGGAGTGTGGAGGATCAGTGGAGGGTGAGTGTGAGGAGTGTGGAGGATCATGTGGAGGGTGAGTGTTGGGGAGTGTGGGGGATAAGTGGAGGGTGAGTGTGAGGAGTGTGGAGGATCAGTGGAGGGTGAGTGTGAGCAGTGTGTGGGATCATGTGGAGGGTGAGTGAGAGGATTGTGAAGGATCAGTGGATGGTGATTGTGAGGAGTGTGGAGGATCATGTGGAGGGTGAGTGTGAGGAGTGTGGAGGATCATGTGAAGGGTGAGTGTGAGGAGTGTGGAGGATCAGTGGTGGGTGAGTGTGTGGAGTGTGGAGGATCAGTGGAGGGTGAGTTTGAGGAGTGTGTGGGATCATGTGGAGGTTGAGTGAGAGGAGTTTGGAGGATCAGTGGAGGGTGAGTGTGAGGAGTGTGGACGATCATGTGGAGGGTGAGTGTGAGGAGTGTGGAGGATCAGTGGAGGGTGAGTGTGAGGAGTGTGGAGAATCAGTGGAGGTTGAGGGTGAGGTTTGTGGAGGATCATGTGGAAGGTGAGTGTGAGGAGTTGTGGAGAATCAGTGGAGGGTGAGTGAGAGGATTGTGGCGGATCAGTGGATGGTGAGTGTGAGGAGTGTGGATGATCATGTGGAGGTTGATTGTGAGACGTGTGTAGGATCATGTGGAGGGTGAGTGTGAGGAGTGTGGAGGATCAGCGGAGGGTGAGTGTGAGCAGTGTGTGGGATCATGTGGAGGGTGAGTGAGAGGATTGTGAAGGATCAGTGGAGGGTGATTGTGAGGAGTGTGGAGGATCATGTGGAGGGTGAGTGTGAGGAGTGTGGAGGATCATGTGAAGGGTGAGTGTAAGGAGTGTGGAGGATCAGTGGTGGGTGAGTGTGTGGAGTGTGGAGGATCAGTGGAGGGTGAGTTTGAGGAGTGTGTGGGATCATGTGGAGGTTGAGTGAGAGGAGTTTGGAGGATCAGTGGAGGGTGAGTGTGAGGAGTGTGGACGATCATGTGGAGGGTGAGTGTGAGGAGTGTGGAGGATCAGTGGAGGGTGAGTGTGAGGAGTGTGGAGAATCAGTGGAGGTTGAGTGTGAGGAGTGTGGAGGATCGGTGGAGGATGAGTGTGAGGAGTGTGGAGGATCAGTGGAGGATGAGTGTGAGGAGTGTGGAGGATCATGTGGAGGATGAGTGTGTGGAGTGTGGAGGATCAGTTGAGGGTGAGTGTGAGGAGTTTGGAGGATCAGAGGCGGGTGAGAGTGAGGAGTGTGGAGGATCTGTGGAGGTTGAGTGTAAGGATGGTGGACGTTCATGTGGAGGGTGATTGTGAGGTGTTTTGGGAGATCATGTGGAGTGTAAGTGTGAGGAGTGTGGAGGATCAGTGGAGGTTGAGTGTGAGGAGTGTGGAGGATCAGTGGATGCTGAGTGTGAGGAGTTGTGGAGTATCTGGAGGAGGGTGAGTGTGAGGAGTAGTGAGGGATCATGTGAAGGGTGAGTGTGAGGAGTTTGTGGGAGATCATGTGGAGTGTGAGATTGAGGAGTGTGTGGGATCAAGTGGAGGGTGAGTGTGAGGAGTGTGGAGGATCAGTGGAGGGTGAGTGTGAGGAGTGTGTGGGATCAGTGGAGGGTGAGTGTGAGGAGTGTGGAGGATCAGTGGAGGGTGATTGTGAGGAGTGTGTAGGATCATGTGGAGGGTTAGTGTGAGGAGTGTGGAGGATCAGTGGAGGTTGAGTGTGAGGAGGGTGGAGGATCATGTGGAGGGTGAGTGTGAGGTGTTGTGGGAGATCATGTGGAGGGTGAGTGTGAGGAGTATGTAGGATCTGGAGGACGGTGAGTGTGAGGAGTAATGAGGGATCATGTGGAGGGTGAGTGTGAGGAGTGTGGAGGATCAGTGGAGGGTGAGTGTGAAGAGTGTGTGGGATCATGTGGAGGGTGAATGTGAAGAGTTGTGGGATGATGTGGAGGGTGAGTGTGAGGAGTGCGGAGGATCATGTGGAGGGTGAGTGTAAGGAGTGTGTGGGATCAGTGGAGGGTGAGTGTCAGAAGTGTGGAGGTTTAGTGGAGTTTGAGTGTGAGGAGTGTGGTGGCTCAGTGGAGGGTGAGTATGAGGAGTGTGGAGGATCAGTGGAGGTTGAGTGTGAGGAGTGTGGAGGATCATTGGAGGGTGAGTGTGAGGACAGTGGAGGATCAGTGGAGGTTGAGCGTGAGGAGTGTAGAAGATCAGTGGACTTTGAGTGTGAGGAGTGTGGAGGATCAGTGGAGAGTGAGTGTGAGGAGTGTGGAGGATCAGTGAAGTGTGAGTGTGAGGAGTGTGGAGGATCAGTGAAGTGTGAGTGTGAGGAGTGTGGACGATCAGTGGAGGGTGAGTGTGAGGAGTGTGTGGGATCATGTGGAGGGTGAGTGTGAGGAGTGTGGAGGTTCAGTGGAGGTTGAGTGTGAGGAGTGTGGAGGATCAGTGGAGTGTGAGTATGAGGAGTGTGTGGTTTCATGTGGAGCGTGAGTGTGAGGAGTGTGGAGGATCAGTGGAGGGTGAGTGTGAGGAGTGTGGAGGATCATGTGGAGGGTTAGTGTTGGGGAGTGTGGGGGATAAGTGGAGGGTGAGTGTGAGGAGTGTGGAGGATCAGTGGAGGGTGAGTGTGAGCAGTGTGTGGGATCATGTGGAGGGTGAGTGAGAGGATTGTGAAGGATCAGTGGAGGGTGATTGTGAGGAGTGTGGAGGATCATGTGGAGGGTGAGTGTGAGGAGTGTGGAGGATCATGTGAAGGGTGAGTGTGAGGAGTGTGGAGGATCAGTGGTGGGTGAGTGTGTGGAGTGTGGAGGATCAGTGGAGGGTGAGTTTGAGGAGTGTGTGGGATCATGTGGAGGTTGAGTGAGAGGAGTTTGGAGGATCAGTGGAGGGTGAGTGTGAGGAGTGTGGACGATCATGTGGAGGGTGAGTGTGAGGAGTGTGGAGGATCAGTGGAGGGTGAGTGTGAGGAGTGTGGAGAATCAGTGGAGGTTGAGGGTGAGGTTTGTGGAGGATCATGTGGAAGGTGAGTGTGAGGAGTTGTGGAGAATCAGTGGAGGGTGAGTGAGAGGATTGAGGCGGATCAGTGGATGGTGAGTGTGAGGAGTGTGGATGATCATGTGGAGGTTGATTGTGAGACGTGTGTAGGATCATGTGGAGGGTGATTGTGAGGAGTGTGGAGGATCAGCGGAGGGTGAGTGTGAGCAGTGTGTGGGATCATGTGGAGGGTGAGTGAGAGGATTGTGAAGGATCAGTGGAGGGTGATTGTGAGGAGTGTGGAGGATCATGTGGAGGGTGAGTGTGAGGAGTGTGGAGGATCATGTGAAGGGTGAGTGTGAGGAGTGTGGAGGATCAGTGGTGGGTGAGTGTGTGGAGTGTGGAGGATCAGTGGAGGGTGAGTTTGAGGAGTGTGTGGGATCATGTGGAGGTTGAGTGAGAGGAGTTTGGAGGATCAGTGGAGGGTGAGTGTGAGGAGTGTGGACGATCATGTGGAGGGTGAGTGTGAGGAGTGTGGAGGATCAGTGGAGGGTGAGTGTGAGGAGTGTGGAGAATCAGTGGAGGTTGAGTGTGAGGAGTGTGGAGGATCGGTGGAGGATGAGTGTGAGGAGTGTGGAGGATCAGTGGAGGATGAGTGTGAGGAGTGTGGAGGATCATGTGGAGGATGAGTGTGTGGAGTGTGGAGGATCAGTTGAGGGTGAGTGTGAGGAGTTTGGAGGATCAGAGGCGGGTGAGAGTGAGGAGTGTGGAGGATCTGTGGAGGTTGAGTGTAAGGATGGTGGACGTTCATGTGGAGGGTGATTGTGAGGTGTTTTGGGAGATCATGTGGAGTGTAAGTGTGAGGAGTGTGGAGGATCAGTGGAGGTTGAGTGTGAGGAGTGTGGAGGATCAGTGGATGCTGAGTGTGAGGAGTTGTGGAGTATCTGGAGGAGGGTGAGTGTGAGGAGTAGTGAGGGATCATGTGAAGGGTGAGTGTGAGGAGTTTGTGGGAGATCATGTGGAGCGTGAGATTGAGGAGTGTGTGGGATCAAGTGGAGGGTGAGTGTGAGGAGTGTGGAGGATCAGTGGAGGGTGAGTGTGAGGAGTGTGTGGGATCAGTGGAGGGTGAGTGTGAGGAGTGTGGAGGATCAGTGGAGGGTGATTGTGAGGAGTGTGTAGGATCATGTGGAGGGTTAGTGTGAGGAGTGTGGAGGATCAGTGGAGGTTGAGTGTGAGGAGGGTGGAGGATCATGTGGAGGGTGAGTGTGAGGTGTTGTGGGAGATAATGTGGAGGGTGAGTGTGAGGAGTATGTAGGATCTGGAGGACGGTGAGTGTGAGGAGTAATGAGGGATCATGTGGAGGGTGAGTGTGAGGAGTGTGGAGGATCAGTGGAGGGTGAGTGTGAAGAGTGTGTGGGATCATGTGGAGGGTGAATGTGAAGAGTTGTGGGATGATGTGGAGGGTGAGTGTGAGGAGTGCGGAGGATCATGTGGAGGGTGAGTGTAAGGAGTGTGTGGGATCAGTGGAGGGTGAGTGTCAGAAGTGTGGAGGTTTAGTGGAGTTTGAGTGTGAGGAGTGTGGAGGATCAGTGGAGGGTGAGTATGAGGAGTGTGGAGGATCAGTGGAGGTTGAGTGTGAGGAGTGTGGAGGATCATTGGAGGGTGAGTGTGAGGACAGTGGAGGATCAGTGGAGGTTGAGCGTGAGGAGTGTAGAAGATCAGTGGACTTTGAGTGTGAGGAGTGTGGAGGATCAGTGGAGAGTGAGTGTGAGGAGTGTGGAGGATCAGTGAAGTGTGAGTGTGAGGAGTGTGGAGGATCAGTGGAGGGTGAGTGTGAGGAGTGTGTGGGATCATGTGGAGGGTGACTGTGAGGAGTGTGGAGGTTCAGTGGAGGTTGAGTGTGAGGAGTGTGGAGGATCAGTGGAGTGTGAGTATGAGGAGTGTGTGGTTTCATGTGGAGCGTGAGTGTGAGGAGTTTGGAGGATCAGTGGAGGGTGAGTGTGAGGAGTGTGGAGGATCATGTGGAGGGTTAGTGTTGGGGAGTGTGGGGGATAAGTGGAGGGTGAGTGTGAGGAGTGTGGAGGATCAGTGGAGGGTGAGTGTGAGCAGTGTGTGGGATCATGTGGAGGGTGAGTGAGAGGATTGTGAAGGATCAGTGGAGGGTGATTGTGAGGAGTGTGGAGGATCATGTGGAGGGTGAGTGTGAGGAGTGTGGAGGATCATGTGAAGGGTTAGTGTGAGGAGTGTGGAGGATCAGTGGTGGGTGAGTGTGTGGAGTGTGGAGGATCAGTGGAGGGTGAGTTTGAGGAGTGTGTGGGATCATGTGGAGGTTGAGTGAGAGGAGTTTGGAGGATCAGTGGAGGGTGAGTGTGAGGAGTGTGGACGATCATGTGGAGGGTGAGTGTGAGGAGTGTGGAGGATCAGTGGAGGGTGAGTGTGAGGAGTGTGGAGAATCAGTGGAGGTTGAGTGTGAGGTTTGTGGAGGATCATGTGGAGGGTGAGTGTGAGGAGTTGTGGAGAATCAGTGGAGGGTGAGTGAGAGGATTGTGGCGGATCAGTGGATGGTGAGTGTGAGGAGTGTGGATGATCATGTGGAGATTGATTGTGAGACGTGTGTAGGATCATGTGGAGGGTGAGTGTGAGGAGTGTGGAGGATCAGCGGAGGGTGAGTGTGAGGAGTGTGTGGGATCATGTGGAGGTTGAATGTGAAGAGTGTGGAGGTTCAGTGGAGGTTGAGTGTGAGGAGTGTGGAGGATCAGTGGAGCGTGAGTGTGAGGAGTGTGTGGGATCATGTGGAGGGTGGGTGTGAGGAGTGTGTGGGATCATGTGGAGGGTGTGTGAGGAGTGTGGAGAATCATGTGGACGTTGAGTGTGAGACCTGTGGAGCATCATGTGGAGATTGAGTGTGAGGAGTGTGGAGGATCACTGGCGGGTGAGTGTGAGTAGTGTGGGGAATCATTGGGAGGGTGAATGTGAGGAGTGTGTGGGATCAGTGGAGGTTGAGTGTGTGGAGTTGTGGGGGATCATGTTGAGGGTGAGTGTTAGGTGTGTGGAGGATCAGTGGAGTGTGAGTGTGAGGAGTGTGGAGGATCAGTGGAGGGTGAGTGTGAGGAATGTGGAGGATCATGTGGAGAATGAGTGTGAGGTGTGTGGAGGATCATGTGGAGGGTGAGTGTGAGGAGTGTGGAGGATCTTGTGGAGGGTGAGTGTGAGGAGTGTGGAGGATCAGTGGAGGGTGAGTGTGAGACATGTGGAGGATCATGTAAAGTGTGAGTGTGAGGAGTGTGTGGGATCATGTGGAGGGTGAGTGTGAGGATTGTGGAGGATCAGTGGAGGGTGAGTGTGAGGAGTGTGTGGGATCATGTGGAGGGTGAGTGTGAGGAGTGTGTGGGATCATGTGGAGGGTGAGTGTGAGGATTGTGGAGGATCAGTGGAGGGTGAGTGTGAGGAGTGTGTGGGATCATGTGGAGGGTGACTGTGAGGAGTGTGGAGGTTCAGTGGAGGTTGAGTGTGAGGAGTGTGGAGGATCAGTGGAGTGTGAGTATGAGGAGTGTGTGGTTTCATGTGGAGCGTGAGTGTGAGGAGTGTGGAGGATCAGTGGAGGGTGAGTGTGAGGAGTGTGGAGGATCATGTGGAGGGTTAGTGTTGGGGAGTGTGGGGGATAAGTGGAGGGTGAGTGTGAGGAGTGTGGAGGATCAGTGGAGGGTGAGTGTGAGCAGTGTGTGGGATCATGTGGAGGGTGAGTGAGAGGATTGTGAAGGATCAGTGGAGGGTGATTGTGAGGAGTGTGGAGGATCATGTGGAGGGTGAGTGTGAGGAGTGTGGAGGATCATGTGAAGGGTTAGTGTGAGGAGTGTGGAGGATCAGTGGTGGGTGAGTGTGTGGAGTGTGGAGGATCAGTGGAGGGTGAGTTTGAGGAGTGTGTGGGATCATGTGGAGGTTGAGTGAGAGGAGTTTGGAGGATCAGTGGAGGGTGAGTGTGAGGAGTGTGGAAGTGTGGACGATCATGTGGAGGGTGAGTGTGAGGAGTGTGGAGGATCAGTGGAGGGTGAGTGTGAGGAGTGTGGAGAATCAGTGGAGGTTGAGTGTGAGGTTTGTGGAGGATCATGTGGAGGGTGAGTGTGAGGAGTTGTGGAGAATCAGTGGAGGGTGAGTGAGAGGATTGTGGCGGATCAGTGGATGGTGAGTGTGAGGAGTGTGGATGATCATGTGGAGATTGATTGTGAGACGTGTGTAGGATCATGTGGAGGTTGAGTGTGAGGAGTGTGGAGGATCAGCGGAGGGTGAGTGTGAGTGTGTGGGATCATGTGGAGGTTGAATGTGAAGAGTGTGGAGGTTCAGTGGAGGTTGAGTGTGAGGAGTGTGGAGGATCAGTGGAGCGTGAGTGTGAGGAGTGTGTGGGATCATGTGGAGGGTGGGTGTGAGGAGTGTGTGGGATCATGTGGAGGGTGTGTGAGGAGTGTGGAGAATCATGTGGACGTTGAGTGTGAGACCTGTGGAGCATCATGTGGAGATTGAGTGTGAGGAGTGTGGAGGATCACTGGCGGGTGAGTGTGAGTAGTGTGGGGAATCATTGGGAGGGTGAATGTGAGGAGTGTGTGGGATCAGTGGAGGTTGAGTGTGTGGAGTTGTGGGGGATCATGTTGAGGGTGAGTGTTAGGTGTGTGGAGGATCAGTGGAGTGTGAGTGTGAGGAGTGTGGAGGATCAGTGGAGGGTGAGTGTGAGGAATGTGGAGGATCATGTGGAGAATGAGTGTGAGGTGTGTGGAGGATCATGTGGAGGGTGAGTGTGAGGAGTGTGGAGGATCTTGCGGAGGGTGAGTGTGAGGAGTGTGGAGGATCAGTGGAGGGTGAGTGTGAGACATGTGGAGGATCATGTAAAGTGTGAGTGTGAGGAGTGTGTGGGATCATGTGGAGGGTGAGTGTGAGGATTGTGGAGGATCAGTGGAGGGTGAGTGTGAGGAGTGTGTGGGATCATGTGGAGGGTGAGTGTGAGGAGTGTGTGGGATCATGTGGAGGGTGAGTGTGAGGATTGTGGAGGATCAGTGGAGGGCGAGTGTGAGGAGTGTGTGGGATCATGTGGAGGGTGAGTGTGAGGAGTGTTTGGGATCATGTGGAGGGTGAGTGTGAGGAGTGTCGAGGATCATGTGTAGGGTGAGTGTGGGGGATCATGTGGAGTGTGAGTGTGAGGAGTGTGGAGGATCAGTGGAGGGTGAGTGTGAGGAGTGTGGAGGATCATGTGGAGGGTGAGTGTGAGGAGTTGTGGAGAATCAGTGGAGGGTGAGTGAGAGGATTGTGGAGGATCAGTGGATGGTGAGTGTGAGGAGTGTGGATGATCATGTGGAGGTTGATTGTGAGACGTGTGTAGGATCATGTGGAGGGTGAGTGTGAGGAGTGTGGAGGATCAGTGGAGGGTGAGTGTGAGGAGTGTGTGGGATCATTTGGAGGATGAGTGTGAGGAGTGTGGAGGTTCAGTGGAGGTTGAATGTGAGGAGTGTGTGGGATCATGTGGAGGGTGAGTGTGAGGAGTGTGGATGATCATGTGGAGGTTGATTGTGAGACGTGTGTAGGATGATGTGGAGGGTGAGTGTGAGGAGTGTGGAGGATCAGTGGAGGGTGAGTGTGAGGAGTGTGTGGGATCATGTGGAGGTTGAGTGTGAGGAGTGTGGAGCATCATGTGGAGATTGAGTGTGAGGAGTGTGGAGGATCACTGGCGGGTGAGTGTGAGCAGTGTGGGGAATCATTGGGAGGGTGAATGTGAGGAGTGTGTGGGATCAGTGGAGGTTGAGTGTGTGGCGTTGTGGGGGATCATGTTGAGGGTGAGTGTTAGGTGTGTGGAGGATCAGTGGAGTGTGAGTGTGAGGAGTGTGGAGGATCAGTGGAGGGTGAGTGTGAGGAATGTGGAGGATCATGTGGAGAATGAGTGTGAGGTGTGTGGAGGATCATGTGGAGGGTGAGTGTGAGGAGTGTGGAGGATCTTGTGGAGGGTGAGTGTGAGGAGTGTGGAGGATCAGTGGAGGGTGAGTGTGAGACATGTGGAGGAACATGTAAAGTGTGAGTGTGAGGAGTGTGTGGGATCCTGTGGAGGGTGAGTGTGAGGATTGTGGAGGATCAGTGGAGGGTGAGTGTGAGGAGTGTGTGGGATCATGTGGAGGGTGAGTGTGAGGAGTGTGTGGGATCATGTGGAGGGTGAGTGTGAGGATTGTGGAGGATCAGTGGAGGGTGAGTGTGAGGAGTGTGTGGGATCATGTGGAGGGTGAGTGTGAGGAGTGTTTGGGATCATGTGGAGGGTGAGTGTGAGGAGTGTCGAGGATCATGTGTAGGGTGAGTGTGGGGGATCATGTGGAGTGTGAGTGTGAGGAGTGTGGAGGATCAGTGGAGGGTGAGTGTGAGGAGTGTGGAGGATCAGTGGAGGGTGAGTGTGAGGAGTTGTGGAGAATCAGTGGAGGGTGAGTGAGAGGATTGTGGAGGATCAGTGGATGGTGAGTGTGAGGAGTGTGGATGATCATGTGGAGGTTGATTGTGAGACGTGTGTAGGATCATGTGGAGGGTGAGTGTGAGGAGTGTGGAGGATCAGTGGAGGGTGAGTGTGAGGAGTGTGTGGGATCATGTGGAGGTTGAGTGTGAGGAGTGTGGAGGTTCAGTGGAGGTTGAGTGTGAGGAGTGTGGAGGATCAGTGGAGCGTGAGTGTGAGGAGTGTGTGGGATCATGTGGAGGGTGGGTGTGAGGAGTGTGTGGGATCATGTGGAGGGTGAGTGTGAGGAGTGTGGAGGATCATGTGGACGTTGAGTGTGAGACCTGTGGAGCATCATGTGGAGATTGAGTGTGAGGAGTGTGGAGGATCACTGGCGGGTGAGTGTGAGTAGTGTGGGGAATCATTGGGAGGGTGAATGTGAGGATTGTGTGGGATCAGTGGAGGTTGAGTGTGTGGAGTTGTGGGGGATCATGTTGAGGGTGAGTGTTAGGTGTGTGGAGGATCAGTGGAGGGTGAGTGTGAGGAGTGTGGAGGATCTGTGGAGGATGAGTGTGAGGAGTGTGGAGGATCAGTGGAGTGTGAGTGTGAGGAGTGTCGAGGATCTGTGGAGGGTGAGTGTGAGGAATGTGGAGGATCATGTGGAGAATGAGTGTGAGGAGTGTGGAGGATCTTGTGGAGGTTGAGTGTGAGGAGTGTGGAGGATCAGTGGAGGGTGAGTGTGAGGAGTTTGTGGGATCATGTGGAGGGTGAGTGAGAGGATTGTGGAGGATTAGTCGATGGTGAGTGTGAGGAGTGTGGAAGATCATGTGAAGGGTGAGTGTGAAGAGTTTGGAGGATCATGTGGAGAATGAGTGTGAGGAGTGTGGATGATCAGTGGCGGGTGAGTGTGAGGAGTGTGGAGGATCAGTGGAGGGTGAGTGTGAGGAGTGTGGAGGATCAGTGGAGTGTGAGTGTGAGGAGTCTGTGGGATCATGTGGAGGTTGAGTGTGAGGAGTGTGGAGGATCAGTGGAGTGTGAGTATGAGGAGTGTGTGGGATCATGTGGAGCATGAGTGTGAGGAGTGTGGAGGATTAGTGGAGGGTGAGTGGGAGGAGTGTGGAGGATCATGTGGAGGGTGAGTGTGAGTAGTGTGGAGGATCAGTGGAGTGTGTGTATGAGGAGTGTGTGGGATCATGTGGACGGTGAGTGTGAGGAGTGTGGAGGATCAGTGGAGGGTCAGTGTGAGGAGTGTTGAGGATAAGTGGAGGTTGAGTTTGAGGAGTGTGGAGGATCAGTGGAGGGTGAGTGTGAGGTGTGTGTTGGATCAGTGGAGGGTGACTGTGAGGAGTGTGGAGGATCAGTGGAGGGTGAGTGTGGGGACTGTGTAGGATCAGTGGAGGGTGAGAGTGAGGAGTGTGGAGGATAAGTGGAGGGTGAGTGTGAGGAGTGTGGGGGATCAGTGGAGGGTGAATATGAGGAGTGTGGAGGATCAGTGGAGGGTGAGTGTGAGGACTGTGGAGGATCAGTGGAGGGTGAGTTTGAGGAGTGAGTGGGATCATGTGGAGGGTTAGTGTGAGGAGTATGGAGGTTCAGTGGAGGTTGAGTGTGAGGAGTGTGGAGGATCAGTTGAGTTTGAGTATGAGGAGTGTGTGGGATCATGTGGAGCATGAGTGTGAGGAGTGTGGAGGATCATTGGAGGGTGAGTGGGAGGAGTGTGGAGGATCATGTGGAGGGTGAGTGTGAGGAGTGTGGGGGATCAGTGGAGGTGAGTGTGAGGAGTGTGGAAGATCATTGGCGGGTGAGTGTGAGGAGTGTGGAGGATCAGTGGAGGGTTAGTGTGAGGAGTGTGTGGGATCATGTGGAGGGTGAGTGAGAGGAGTGTGGAGGATCAGTGGAGGGTGAGTGTGAGGAGTGTGGACGATCAGTGGAGGGTGTGTGTGAGGAGTGTGGAGGATCAGAGGAGGGTGAGTGTGAGGAGTGTGAAGTATCAGTGGAGGGTGAGTATGAGGAGTGTGGAGGATCAGTTGGGTGTGAGTATGAGGAGTGTGTGGGATCATGTGGAGCGTAAGTGTGAGGAGTGTGGAGGATCAGTGGAGGGTGAGTGGGAGGAGTGTTGAGGATCATGTGGAGGGTGAGTGTGAGGAGTGTGGGGGATCAGTGGAGGTGCGTGTGTGCAGTGTGGAGGATCAGTGGAGGGTGAGTGTGAGGAGTTTGTGGGATCATGTGGAGGGTGAGTGAGAGGATTGTGGAGGATTAGTGGAGGGTGAGTGTGAGTAGTGTGGAGGATCATGTGGAGGGTGAGTGTGAGAAGTGTGGAGGATCATGTGGAGGATGAGTGTGAGGAATGTGGAGGATCTGTGGTGGGTGAGTATGAGGAGTGTGGAGGATTAGTTGAGGGTAAGTGTGAGGAGTGTGTGGGATCATGTGTAGGGTGAGTGAGAGGAGTGTGGACGATCAGTGGAGGGTGAGTGTGAGGAGTGTGGTGGATCAGTGGAGGGTGAGTGTGAGGAGTGTGGAGGATCAGTGGAGGGTGAGTATGAGGTGTGTGGAGGATCAGTGGAGGGTGAGTGTGAGGAGTGTGGAGGATCATGTGGAGGGGGAGTGTGAGGTTTTGTGGGAGAGACGTGGAGTGTGAGTGTTAGGAGTGTGGAGGAACAGTGGAGGGTGAGTTTGAGGATTGTGGAGGATCAGTGGAGGGTGAGTGTGAGGAGTTGTGGTGGATCTGGAGGAGGGTGAGTGTGAGGAGTGTGGAGGATCAGTGGAGGGTGAGTGTGAGGAGTGTATGGGATCATGTGTAGGGTGAGATTGAGGAGTTTGTGGGATCAAGTGGAGGGTGAGTGTGAGGAGTGTGGAGGATCAGTGGAGGGTGATTGTGTGGAGTGTGGAGGATCAGTGGAGGTTGAGTGCGAGGAGTGTGGAGGATCAGTGGAGGTTGAGTGTGAGGAGTGTAAGGCATCAGTGGAATGTGAGTGTGAGGAGTGTGGAGGATCATGTGGAGGGTGAGTGTGAGCAGTGTGTGGGATCATGTGGAGGTTGAGTGTGAGGAGTGTGAAGGATCATGTGGAGGGTGAGTGTGAGGATTATGGAGGATCAGTGTCGTGTGAGTGTGATGATTGTGGGGGTCATGTGGAGGGGGAGTGTGAAGTGTGTGTGGGATCATGTGGAGGGTGAGTGTGAGGAGTTTGGAGGTTCAGTGGAGTTTCAGTGTGAGGAATGTGTGGGATCATGTGGAGGGTGAGTGTGAGGAGTTGTGGGATGATGTGGAGGGTGAGTGTGAGGAGTGTGGAGGATCATGTGGATGGTGAGTGTGAGGAGTGTGGAGGATCAGTGGAGGGTGAGTGTGAGGATTGTGGACGATCAGTGGAGGGTGAGTGTGAGGAGTGTGCAGGAACATTGGAGGGTGAGTGTGAGGAGTGTGGACGATCAGTGGAGGGGGAGTGTGAGGTGTGTGTGGGATCATGGGGTGGGTGAGTGTGAGGAGTGCGGAGGATCAGTGGAGTGTGAGTATGAGGAGTGTGTGGGATCATGTGGAGCGTGAGTGTGAGGAGTGTGGAGGATCAGTGGAGGGTGAGTGTGAGGAGTGTGTGGGATCATGTGGACGGCGAGTGTGAGGAGTGTGGAGGATAAGTGGAGGGTGAGTGTGTGGAGTGTGGAGAATCAGTGGAGGGTGAGCGTGAGGACTTGTGGAGGATCAGTGGAGGTTGAGTGTGAGGATTGTGGAGGATCAGTGTCGTGTGAGTGTGATGAGTGTGGGGGATCATGTGGAAGGTGAGTGTGAGGAGTGTTTTGGGATCATGTGGAGGATGAGTGTGAGGAGTGTGGAGGATCAGTGGAAGGTCATTGTGAGGAGTGTGGAGGATCAGTGGAGGGTGAGTGTGAGGAGTGTGGAGGATCAGTGGAATGTGAGTGTGAGGAGTGTGGAGGAGCAGTGGAGGGTGAGTGTGAGGAGTGCAGAGGATCAGTGGAGGGTGAGTGTGAGGAGTGTGGAGGTTCAGTGGAGGGTTAGTGTGAGGAGATGTGGGCATTCATGTGTAGGGTGAGTGTGAGGAGTGTGGAGGATCAGTGGAGGGTGAGTGTGAGGATTGTGGAGGATCAGTAGAGGTTGAGAGTGAGGGGTGTAGAAGATCAGTGGAGGGTGAGTGTGAGGAGTGTGGAGGATCAGTGGAGGGTGAGTGTGAGGATTGTGGAGGATCAGTGGAGGGTGAGTGTGAGGTTTGTGGAGGATCAGTGGAGTTTGAGTGTGAGGAGTGTAGAATATCAGTGGAAAGTGAGTGTGAGGAGTGTGGAGGATCATGTGGAGGTTGAGTGTGAGGATTGTGGGGGATCAGTGGAGGGTGAGTGTAAGGAGTGTGGAGGTTCAGTGCAGGCTCAGTGTGAGGAGATGTGGGCGTTCATGTGGAGGGTGAGTATGGGGAGTGTGGAGGATCAGTGGAGGGTGAGTGTGAGGATTGTGGAGGATCAGTGGAGGTTGAGAGTGAGGAGTGTAGAAGATCAGTGGAGGTTGAGTGTGAGGAGTGTGGAGGATCAGTGGAGGGTGAGTGTGAGGAGTGTGGAGGATCAGTGGAGGTTGAGAGTGAGAAGTGTAGAAGATCAGTGGAGACTGAGTGTGAGGAGTGTGGAGAATCATGTAGAGGGTGAGTGTGAGGAGTGTGGAGGATCAGTGGAGGGTGAGTGTGAGGAGTGTGGAAAATCAGTGGAGGTTGAGAGTGAGGATTGTGGGGGATCAGTGGAGGATGAGTGTGAGACGTGTGGAGGATCATGTGGAGGGTGAGTGTGAGACGTGTGTAGCATCATGTGGAGGGTGAGTATGAGGAGTATGGAGGATCAGTTGAGTGTGAGTGTGAGGAGTGTGGAGGATCAATAGAAAGTGAGTGTGAGGAGTGTGGAGAATCAGTGGACGGTGAGTGTGAGGAGTGTGTGGGATCATGTGGAGGGTGACTGTGAGGAGTGTGGATGTTCAGTGGAGGTTGAGAGTGAGGAGTGTGGAGGATCAGTGGAGTGTGAGTATGAGGAGTGTGTGGGATCATGTGGAGCGTGAGTGTGAGGAGTGTGGAGGATCAGTAGAGGGTGAGTGTGAGGAGTGTGGAGGATCATGTGGAGGGTGAGTGTGATGAGTGTGGATGATAAGTGGAGGGTGAGTGTGAGGAGTGTGGAGGATCAGTGGAGGGTGAGTGTGAGCAGTGTGTGGGATCATGTGGAGGGTGAGTGAGATGATTGTGAAGGATCAGTGGAGGGTGATTGTGAGGAGTGTGGAGGATCATGTGGAGGGTGAGTGTGAGGAGTGTGGAGGATCATGTGAAGGGTGAGTGTGAGGAGTGTGGAGGATCAGTGGTGGGTGAGTGTGTGGAATATGGAGGATCAGTGGAGGGTGAGTGTGAGGAGTGTGTGGGATCATGTGGAGGTTGAGTGAGAGGAGTTTGGAGGATCAGTGGAGGGTGAGTGTGTGGAGTGTGGAGGATCAGTTGAGGGTGAGTGTGAGGAGTTTGGAGGATCAGAGGCGGGTGAGAGTGAGGAGTGTGGAGGATCAGTGGAGGGTGAGTGTGAGGAGTGTGGAGGATCAGTGGAGGATGAGTGTGAGGAGTGTGGAGGATCATGTGGAGGGTGAGTGTGAGGAGTGTGGAGGATCAGTGGAGGATGAGTGTGAGGAGTGTGGAGGATCATGTGGAGGATGAGTGTGTGGAGTGTGGAGGATCAGTTGAGGGTGAGTGTGAGGAGTTTGGAGGATCAGAGGCGGGTGAGAGTGAGGAGTGTGGAGGATCTGTGGAGGTTGAGTGTAAGGATGGTGGACGTTCATGTGGAGGGTGAGTGTGAGGTGTTTTGGGAGATCATGTGGAGTGTAAGTGTGAGGAGTGTGGAGGATCAGTGGAGGGTGAGTGTGAGGAGTGTGGAGGATCAGTGGATGCTGAGTGTGAGGAGTTGTGGAGTATCTGGAGGAGGGTGAGTGTGAGGAGTAGTGAGGGATCATGTGAAGGGTGAGTGTGAGGAGTTTGTGGGAGATCATGTGGAGCGTGAGATTGAGGAGTGTGTGGGATCAATTGGAGGGTGAGTGTGAGGAGTGTGGAGGATCAGTGGAGGGTGAGTGTGAGGAGTGTGTGGGATCAGTGGAGGGTGAGTGTGAGGAGTGTGGAGGATCAGTGGAGGGTGATTGTGAGGAGTGTGTAGGATCATGTGGAGGGTTAGTGTGAGGAGTGTGGAGGATCAGTGGAGGTTGAGTGTGAGGAGGGTGGAGGATCATGTGGAGGGTGAGTGTGAGGTGTTGTGGGAGATCATGTGGAGGGTGAGTGTGAGGAGTATGTAGGATCTGGAGGACGATGAGTGTGAGGAGTAATGAGGGATCATGTGGAGGGTGAGTGTGAGGAGTGTGGAGGATCAGTGGAGGGTGAGTGTGAAGAGTGTGTGGGATCATGTGGAGGGTGAATGTGAAGAGTTGTGGGATGATGTGGAGGGTGAGTGTGAGGAGTGCGGAGGATCATGTGGAGGGTGAGTGTAAGGAGTGTGTGGGATCAGTGGAGGGTGAGTGTCAGAAGTGTGGAGGTTTAGTGGAGTTTGAGTGTGAGGAGTGTTGTGGCTCAGTGGAGGGTGAGTATGAGGAGTGTGGAGGATCAGTGGAGGTTGAGTGTGAGGAGTGTGGAGGATCATTGGAGGGTGAGTGTGAGGAGTGTTGGAGAACATTTGGAGATTGAGTTTGAGGAGTGTATGGCATCAGTGGAGAGTGAGTGTGAGGAGTGTGGAGGATCAGTGGATGTTGAGTATGAGGAGTGTGGAGGATCATTGGAGGGTGAGTGTGAGGATTGTGGAGGATCAGTGGAGGTTGAACGTGAGGAGTGTAGAAGATCAGTGGACTTTGAGTGTGAGGAGTGTGGAGGATCAGTGGAGGGTGAGTGTGAGGAGTGTGGAGGATCAGCGGAGAGTGAGTGTGAGGAGTGTGGAGGATCAGTGAAGTGTGAGTGTGAGGAGTGTGGACGATCAGTGGAGGGTGAGTGTGAGGAGTGTGTGGGATCATGTGGAGGGTGAGTGTGAGGAGTGTGGAGGTTCAGTGGAGGTTGAGTGTGAGGAGTGTGGAGGATCAGTGGAGTGTGAGTGTGAGGAGTGTGGAGGATCAATGGAAAGTGAGTGTGAGGAGTGTGGAGAATCAGTGGAGGGTGAGTGTGAGGAGTGTGTGGGATCATGTGGAGGGTGAGTGTGAGGAGTGTGGAGGATCAGTGGAGGGTGAGTGTGAGGAGTGTGTGGGATCATGTGGACGGCGAGTGTGAGGAGTGTGGAGGATAAGTGGAGGGTGAGTGTGTGGAGTGTGGAGAATCAGTGGAGGGTGAGCGTGAGGACTTGTGGAGGATCAGTGGAGGTTGAGTGTGAGGATTGTGGAGGATCAGTGTCGTGTGAGTGTGATGAGTGTGGGGGATCATGTGGAAGGTGAGTGTGAGGAGTGTTTTGGGATCATGTGGAGGATGAGTGTGAGGAGTGTGGAGGATCAGTGGAAGGTCATTGTGAGGAGTGTGGAGGATCAGTGGAGGGTGAGTGTGAGGAGTGTGGAGGATCAGTGGAATGTGAGTGTGAGGAGTGTGGAGGAGCAGTGGAGGGTGAGTGTGAGGAGTGCAGAGGATCAGTGGAGGGTGAGTGTGAGGAGTGTGGAGGTTCAGTGGAGGGTTAGTGTGAGGAGATGTGGGCATTCATGTGTAGGGTGAGTATGAGGAGTGTGGAGGATCAGTGGAGGGTGAGTGTGAGGATTGTGGAGGATCAGTAGAGGTTGAGAGTGAGGGGTGTAGAAGATCAGTGGAGGGTGAGTGTGAGGAGTGTGGAGGATCAGTGGAGGGTGAGTGTGAGGATTGTGGAGGATCAGTGGAGGGTGAGTGTGAGGTTTGTGGAGGATCAGTGGAGTTTGAGTGTGAGGAGTGTAGAATATCAGTGGAAAGTGAGTGTGAGGAGTGTGGAGGATCATGTGGAGGTTGAGTGTGAGGATTGTGGGGGATCAGTGGAGGGTGAGTGTAAGGAGTGTGGAGGTTCAGTGCAGGCTCAGTGTGAGGAGATGTGGGCGTTCATGTGGAGGGTGAGTATGGGGAGTGTGGAGGATCAGTGGAGGGTGAGTGTGAGGATTGTGGAGGATCAGTGGAGGTTGAGAGTGAGGAGTGTAGAAGATCAGTGGAGGTTGAGTGTGAGGAGTGTGGAGGATCAGTGGAGGGTGAGTGTGAGGAGTGTGGAGGATCAGTGGAGGTTGAGAGTGAGAAGTGTAGAAGATCAGTGGAGACTGAGTGTGAGGAGTGTGGAGAATCATGTAGAGGGTGAGTGTGAGGAGTGTGGAGGATCAGTGGAGGGTGAGTGTGAGGAGTGTGGAAAATCAGTGGAGGTTGAGAGTGAGGATTGTGGGGGATCAGTGGAGGATGAGTGTGAGACGTGTGGAGGATCATGTGGAGGGTGAGTGTGAGACGTGTGTAGCATCATGTGGAGGGTGAGTATGAGGAGTATGGAGGATCAGTTGAGTGTGAGTGTGAGGAGTGTGGAGGATCAATAGAAAGTGAGTGTGAGGAGTGTGGAGAATCAGTGGACGGTGAGTGTGAGGAGTGTGTGGGATCATGTGGAGGGTGACTGTGAGGAGTGTGGATGTTCAGTGGAGGTTGAGAGTGAGGAGTGTGGAGGATCAGTGGAGTGTGAGTATGAGGAGTGTGTGGGATCATGTGGAGCGTGAGTGTGAGGAGTGTGGAGGATCAGTAGAGGGTGAGTGTGAGGAGTGTGGAGGATCATGTGGAGGGTGAGTGTGATGAGTGTGGATGATAAGTGGAGGGTGAGTGTGAGGAGTGTGGAGGATCAGTGGAGGGTGAGTGTGAGCAGTGTGTGGGATCATGTGGAGGGTGAGTGAGATGATTGTGAAGGATCAGTGGAGGGTGATTGTGAGGAGTGTGGAGGATCATGTGGAGGGTGAGTGTGAGGAGTGTGGAGGATCATGTGAAGGGTGAGTGTGAGGAGTGTGGAGGATCAGTGGTGGGTGAGTGTGTGGAATATGGAGGATCAGTGGAGGGTGAGTGTGAGGAGTGTGTGGGATCATGTGGAGGTTGAGTGAGAGGAGTTTGGAGGATCAGTGGAGGGTGAGTGTGTGGAGTGTGGAGGATCAGTTGAGGGTGAGTGTGAGGAGTTTGGAGGATCAGAGGCGGGTGAGAGTGAGGAGTGTGGAGGATCAGTGGAGGGTGAGTGTGAGGAGTGTGGAGGATCAGTGGAGGATGAGTGTGAGGAGTGTGGAGGATCATGTGGAGGGTGAGTGTGAGGAGTGTGGAGGATCAGTGGAGGATGAGTGTGAGGAGTGTGGAGGATCATGTGGAGGATGAGTGTGTGGAGTGTGGAGGATCAGTTGAGGGTGAGTGTGAGGAGTTTGGAGGATCAGAGGCGGGTGAGAGTGAGGAGTGTGGAGGATCTGTGGAGGTTGAGTGTAAGGATGGTGGACGTTCATGTGGAGGGTGAGTGTGAGGTGTTTTGGGAGATCATGTGGAGTGTAAGTGTGAGGAGTGTGGAGGATCAGTGGAGGGTGAGTGTGAGGAGTGTGGAGGATCAGTGGATGCTGAGTGTGAGGAGTTGTGGAGTATCTGGAGGAGGGTGAGTGTGAGGAGTAGTGAGGGATCATGTGAAGGGTGAGTGTGAGGAGTTTGTGGGAGATCATGTGGAGCGTGAGATTGAGGAGTGTGTGGGATCAATTGGAGGGTGAGTGTGAGGAGTGTGGAGGATCAGTGGAGGGTGAGTGTGAGGAGTGTGTGGGATCAGTGGAGGGTGAGTGTGAGGAGTGTGGAGGATCAGTGGAGGGTGATTGTGAGGAGTGTGTAGGATCATGTGGAGGGTTAGTGTGAGGAGTGTGGAGGATCAGTGGAGGTTGAGTGTGAGGAGGGTGGAGGATCATGTGGAGGGTGAGTGTGAGGTGTTGTGGGAGATCATGTGGAGGGTGAGTGTGAGGAGTATGTAGGATCTGGAGGACGATGAGTGTGAGGAGTAATGAGGGATCATGTGGAGGGTGAGTGTGAGGAGTGTGGAGGATCAGTGGAGGGTGAGTGTGAAGAGTGTGTGGGATCATGTGGAGGGTGAATGTGAAGAGTTGTGGGATGATGTGGAGGGTGAGTGTGAGGAGTGCGGAGGATCATGTGGAGGGTGAGTGTAAGGAGTGTGTGGGATCAGTGGAGGGTGAGTGTCAGAAGTGTGGAGGTTTAGTGGAGTTTGAGTGTGAGGAGTGTGGTGGCTCAGTGGAGGGTGAGTATGAGGAGTGTGGAGGATCAGTGGAGGTTGAGTGTGAGGAGTGTGGAGGATCATTGGAGGGTGAGTGTGAGGAGTGTTGGAGAACATTTGGAGATTGAGTTTGAGGAGTGTATGGCATCAGTGGAGAGTGAGTGTGAGGAGTGTGGAGGATCAGTGGATGTTGAGTATGAGGAGTGTGGAGGATCATTGGAGGGTGAGTGTGAGGATTGTGGAGGATCAGTGGAGGTTGAGCGTGAGGAGTGTAGAAGATCAGTGGACTTTGAGTGTGAGGAGTGTGGAGGATCAGTGGAGGGTGAGTGTGAGGAGTGTGGAGGATCAGCGGAGAGTGAGTGTGAGGAGTGTGGAGGATCAGTGAAGTGTGAGTGTGAGGAGTGTGGACGATCAGTGGAGGGTGAGTGTGAGGAGTGTGTGGGATCATGTGGAGGGTGAGTGTGAGGAGTGTGGAGGTTCAGTGGAGGTTGAGTGTGAGGAGTGTGGAGGATCAGTGGAGTGTGAGTGTGAGGAGTGTGGAGGATCAATGGAAAGTGAGTGTGAGGAGTGTGGAGAATCAGTGGAGGGTGAGTGTGAGGAGTGTGTGGGATCATGTGGAGGGTGACTGTGAGGAGTGTGGAGGTTCAGTGGAGGTTGAGAGTGAGGAGTGTGGAGGATCAGTGGAGTGTGAGTATGAGGAGTGTGTGGGATCATGTGGAGCGTGTGTGTGAGGAGTGTGGATGATAAGTGGAGGGTGAGTGTGAGGAGTGTGGAGGATCAGTGGAGGGTGAGTGTGAGCAGTGTGTGGGATCATGTGGAGAGTGAGTGAGATGATTGTGAAGGATCAGTGGAGGGTGATTGTGAGGAGTGTGGAGGATCATGTGAAAGGTGAGTGTGAGGAGTGTGGAGGATCAGTGGTGGGTGAGTGTGTGGAATGTGGAGGATCAGTGGAGGGTGAGTGTGAGGAGTGTGTGGGATCATGTGGAGGTTGAGTGAGAGGAGTTTGGAGGATCAGTGGAGGGTGAGTGTGTGGAGTGTGGAGGATCAGTTGAGGGTGAGTGTGAGGAGTTTGGAGGATCAGAGGCGGGTGAGAGTGAGGAGTGTGGAGGATCAGTGGAGGGTGAGTGTGAGGTGTGTGGAGGATCAGTGGAGAGTGAGTGTGAGGAGTGTGGAGGATCAGTGGATGATGAGTGTGAGGAGTGTGGAGGATCATGTGGAGGGTGAGTGTGAGGAGTTTGGAGGATCAGAGGCGGGTGAGAGTGAGGAGTGTGGAGGATCTGTGGAGGTTGAGTGTAGGGATGGTGGACGTTCATGTGGAGGGTGAGTGTGAGGTGTTTTGGGAGATCATGTGGAGTGTAAGTGTGAGGAGTGTGGAGGATCAGTGGAGCTTGAGTGTGAGGAGTGTGGAGGATCAGTGGATGCTGAGTGTGAGGAGTTGTGGAGTATCTGGAGGAGGGTGAGTGTGTGGAGTAGTGAGGGATCATGTGAAGGGTGAGTGTGAGGAGTTTGTGGGAGATCATGTGGAGCGTGAGATTGAGGAGTGTGTGGGATCAAGTGGAGGGTGAGTGTGAGGAGTGTGGAGGATCAGTGGAGGGTGAGTGTGAGGAGTGTGTGGGATCAGTGGAGGGTGAGTGTGAGGAGTGTGGAGGATCAGTGGAGGGTGATTGTGAGGAGTGTGTAGGATCATGTGGAGGGTTAGTGTGAGGAGTGTGGAGGATCAGTGGAGGTTGAGTGTGAGGAGGGTGGAGGATAATGTGGAGGGTGAGTGTGAGGTGTTGTGGGAGATCATGTGGAGGGTGAGTGTGAGGAGTATGTAGGATCTGGAGGACGATGAGTGTGAGGAGTAATGAGGGATCATGTGGAGGGTGAGTGTGAGGAGTGTGGAGGATCAGTGGAGGGTGTGTGTGAAGAGTGTGTGGGATCATGTGGAGGGTGAATGTGAAGAGTTGTGGGATGATGTGGAGGGTGAGTGTGAGGAGTGCGGAGGATCATGTGGAGGGTGAGTGTAAGGAGTGTGTGGGATCAGTGGAGGGTGAGTGTCAGAAGTGTGGAGGTTTAGTGGAGTTTGAGTGTGAGGAGTGTGGTGGCTCAGTGGAGGGTGAGCATGAGGAGTGTGGAGGATCAGTGGAGGTTGAGTGTGAGGAGTGTGGAGGATCATTGGAGGGTGAGTGTGAGGAGTGTTGGAGAACATTTGGAGATTGAGTTTGAGGAGTGTATGGCATCAGTGGAGAGTGAGTGTGAGGAGTGTGGAGGATCAGTGGATGTTGAGTATGAGGAGTGTGGAGGATCATTGGAGGGTGAGTGTGAGGATTGTGGAGGATCAGTGGAGGTTGAGCGTGAGGAGTGTAGAAGATCAGTGGACTTTGAGTGTGAGGAGTGTGGAGGATCAGTGGAGGGTGAGTGTGAGGAGTGTGGAGGATCAGCGGAGAGTGAGTGTGAGGAGTGTGGAGGATCAGTGAAGTGTGAGTGTGAGGAGTGTGGACGATCAGTGGAGGGTGAGTGTGAGGAGTGTGTGGGATCATGTGGAGGGTGAGTGTGAGGAGTGTGGAGGTTCAGTGGAGGTTGAGTGTGAGGATTGTGGAGGATCAGTGGAGTGTGAGTATGAGGAGTGTGTGGTTTCATGTGGAGCGTGAGTGTGAGGAGTGTGGAGGATCAGTGGAGGGTGAGTGTGAGGAGTGTGGAGGATCATGTGGAGGGTGAGTGTTGGGGAGTGTGGGGGATAAGTGGAGGGTGAGTGTGAGGAGTGTGGAGGATCAGTGGAGGGTGAGTGTGAGCAGTGTGTGGGATCATGTGGAGGGTGAGTGAGAGGATTGTGAAGGATCAGTGGAGGGTGATTGTGAGGAGTGTGGAGGATCATGTGGAGGGTGAGTGTGAGGAGTGTGGAGGATCATGTGAAGGGTGAGTGTGAGGAGTGTGGAGGATCAGTGGTGGGTGAGTGTGTGGAGTGTGGAGGATCAGTGGAGGGTGAGTTTGAGGAGTGTGTGGGATCATGTGGAGGTTGAGTGAGAGGAGTTTGGAGGATCAGTGGAGGGTGAGTGTGAGGAGTGTGGACGATCATGTGGAGGGTGAGTGTGAGGAGTGTGGAGGATCAGTGGAGGGTGAGTGTGAGGAGTGTGGAGAATCAGTGGAGGTTGAGTGTGAGGATTGTGGAGGATCATGTGGAGGGTGAGTGTGAGGAGTTGTGGAGAATCAGTGGAGGGTGAGTGAGAGGATTGTGGCGGATCAGTGGATGGTGAGTGTGAGGAGTGTGGATGATCATGTGGAGGTTGATTGTGAGACGTGTGTAGGATCATTTGGAGGGTGAGTGTGAGGAGTGTGGAGGATCAGTGGAGGGTGAGTGTGAGGAGTGTGTGGGATCATGTGGAGGTTGAGTGTGAGGAGTGTGGAGGTTCAGTGGAGGTTGAGTGTGAGGAGTGTGGAGGATCAGTGGAGCGTGAGTGTGAGGAGTGTGTGCGATCATGTGGAGGGTGGGTGTGAGGAGTGTGTGGGATCATGTGGAGGGTGAGTGTGAGGAGTGTGGAGGATCATGTGGACGTTGAGTGTGAGACCTGTGGAGCATCATGTGGAGATTGAGTGTGAGGAGTGTGGAAGATCACTGGCGGGTGAGTGTGAGTAGTGTGTGGGATCAGTGGAGGTTGAGTGTGTGGAGTTGTGGGGGATCATGTTGAGGGTGAGTGTTAGGTGTGTGGAGGATCAGTGGAGGGTGAGTGTGAGGAGTGTGGAGGATCTGTGGAGGATGAGTGTGAGGAGTGTGGATGATCAGTGGAGTGTGAGTGTGAGGAGTGTGGAGGATCAGTGGAGGGTGAGTGTGAGGAATGTGGAGGATCATGTGGAGAATGAGTGTGAGGTGTGTGGAGGATCATGTGGAGGGTGAGTGTGAGGAGTGTGGAGGATCTTGTGGGGGGTGAGTGTGAGGAGTGTGGAGGATCAGTGGAGGGTGAGTGTGAGACATGTGGAGGATCATGTAAAGTGTGAGTGTGAGGAGTGTGTGGGATCCTGTGGAGGGTGAGTGTGAGGATTGTGGAGGATCAGTGGAGGGTGAGTGTGAGGAGTGTGTGGGATCATGTGGAGGGTGAGTGTGAGGAGTGTGTGGGATCATGTGGAGGGTGAGTGTGAGGATTGTGGAGGATCAGTGGAGGGTGAGTGTGAGGAGTGTGTGGGATCATGTGGAGGGTGAGTGTGAGGAGTGTTTGAGATCATGTGGAGGGTGAGTGTGAGGAGTGTCGAGGATCATGTGTAGGGTGAGTGTGGGGGATCATGTGGAGTGTGAGTGTGAGGAGTGTGGAGGATCAGTGGAGGGTGATTGTGAGGAGTGTGGAGGATCATGTGGAGGGTGAGTGTGAGGAGTTGTGGAGAATCAGTGGAGGGTGAGTGAGAGGATTGTGGAGGATCAGTGGATGGTGAGTGTGAGGAGTGTGGATGATCATGTGGAGGTTGATTGTGAGACGCGTGTAGGATCATGTGGAGGGTGAGTGTGAGGAGTGTGGAGGTTCAGTGGAGGTTGAGTGTGAGGAGTGTGTGGGATCATGTGGAGGGTGAGTGTGAGGAGTGTGTGGGATCATGTGGAGGGTGAGTGTGAGGAGTGTGGAGGTTCAGTGGAGGTTGAGTGTGAGGAGTGTGTGGGATCATGTGGAGGGTGAGTGTGAGGAGTGTGTGGGATCATGTGGAGGGTGAGTGTGAGGATTGTGGAGGATCAGTGGAGGGTGAGTGTGAGGAGTGTGTGGGATCATGTGGAGGGTGAGTGTGAGGATTGTGGAGGATCAGTGGAGGGTGAGTGTGAGGAGTGTGTGGGATCATGTGGAGGGTGAGTGTGAGGAGTGTTTGGGATCATGTGGAGGGTGAGTGTGAGGAATGTCGAGGATCATGTGTAGGGTGAGTGTGGGGGATCATGTGGAGTGTGAGTGTGAGGAATGTGGAGGATCAGTGGAGGGTGAGTGTGAGGAGTGTGGAGGATCATGTGGAGGGTGAGTGTGAGGAGTTGTGGAGAATCAGTGGAGGGTGATTGAGAGGATTGTGGAGGATCAGTGGATGGTGAGTGTGAGGAGTGTGGATGATCATGTGGAGGTTGATTGTGAGACGTGTGTAGGATCATGTGGAGGGTGAGTGTGAGGAGTGTGGAGGATCAGTGGAGGTTGAGTGTGAGGAGTGTGGAGGATCAGTGGAGCGTGAGTGTGAGGAGTGTGTGGGATCATGTGGAGGGTGAGTGTGAGGAGTGTGGAGGATCATGTGGACGTTGAGTGTGAGACCTGTGGAGCATCATGTGGAGATTGAGTGTGAGGAGTGTGGAGGATCACTGGCGGGTGAGTGTGAGTAGTGTGGGGAATCATTGGGAGGGTGAATGTGAGGAGTGTGTGGGATCAGTGGAGGTTGAGTGTGTGGAGTTGTGGGGGATCATGTTGAGGGTGAGTGTTAGGTGTGTGGAGGATCAGTGGAGGGTGAGTGTGAGGAGTGTGGAGGATCTGTGGAGGATGAGTGTGAGGAGTGTGGAGGATCAGTGGAGTGTGAGTGTGAGGAGTGTGGAGGAACAGTGGAGGGTGAGTGTGAGGAATGTGGAGGATCATGTGGAGAATGAGTGTGAGGTGTGTGGAGGATCATGTGGAGGGTGAGTGTGAGGAGTGTGGAGGATCTTGTGGAGGGTGAGTGTGAGGAGTGTGGAGGATCAGTGGAGGGTGAGTGTGAGACATGTGGAGGATCATGTAAAGTGTGAGTGTGAGGAGTGTGTGGGATCCTGTGGAGGGTGAGTGTGAGGATTGTGGAGGATCAGTGGAGGGTGAGTGTGAGGAGTGTGTGGGATCATGTGGAGGGTGAGTGTGAGGAGTGTGTGTGATCATGTGGAGGGTGAGTGTGAGGATTGTGGAGGATCAGTGGAGGGTGAGTGTGAGGAGTGTGTGGGATCATGTGGAGGGTGAGTGTGAGGAGTGTTTGGGATCATGTGGAGGGTGAGTGTGAGGAGTGTCGAGGATCATGTGTAGGGTGAGTGTGGGGGATCATGTGGAGTGTGAGTGTGAGGAGTGTGGAGGATCAGTGGAGGGTGAGTGTGAGGAGTGTGGAGGATCATGTGGAGGGTGAGTGTGAGGAGTTGTGGAGAATCAGTGGAGGGTGAGTGAGAGGATTGTGGAGGATCAGTGGATGGTGAGTGTGAGGAGTGTGGATGATCATGTGGAGGTTGATTGTGAGACGTGTGTAGGATCATGTGGAGGGTGAGTGTGAGGAGTGTGGAGGATCAGTGGAGGGTGAGTGTGAGGAGTGTGTGGGATCATGTGGAGGGTGAGTGTGAGGATTGTGTGGGATCATGTGGAGGGTGAGTGTGAGGATTGTGGAGGATCAGTGGAGGGTGAGTGTGAGGATTGTGTGGGATCATGTGGAGGGTGAGTGTGAGGAGTGTTTGGGATCATGTGGAGGGTGAGTGTGAGGAGTGTCGAGGATCATGTGTAGGGTGAGTGTGGGGGATCATGTGGAGTGTGAGTGTGCGGAGTGTGGAGGATCAGTGGAGGGTGAGTGTGAGGATTGTGTGGGATCATGTGGAGGGTGAGTGTGAGGATTGTGGAGGATCAGTGGAGGGTGAGTGTGAGGATTGTGTGGGATCATGTGGAGGGTGAGTGTGAGGAGTGTTTGGGATCATGTGGAGGGTGAGTGTGAGGAGTGTCGAGGATCATGTGTAGGGTGAGTGTGGGGGATCATGTGGAGTGTGAGTGTGCGGAGTGTGGAGGATCAGTGGAGGGTGAGTGTGAGGTGTGTGTGGGATCATGTGGAGTGTGAGTGTGAGGAGTGTTTGGGATCATGTGGAGGGTGAGTGTGAGGAGTGTCGAGGATCATGTGGACGGTGAGTGTGAGGAGTGTGGGGCATCATGTGGAGGGTGAGTGTGAGGAGTGTGGAGGATCAGTGGAGGGTGAGTGTGAGGAGTGTTTAGGATCATGTGGAGGGTGAGTGTGAGGAGTGTTTGCGATCATGTGCAGTGTGATTGTGAGGAGTGTCGAGGATCATGTGGAGGGTGAGTGTGAGGAGTGTTTAGGATCATGTGGAGGGTGAGTGTGAGGAGCGTTTGGGATCATGTGCAGGGTGATTGTGAGGAGTGTCGAGGATCATGTGGAGGGTGAGTGTGAGGAGTGTGGAGGATCATGTTGAGGGTGAGTGTGAGGAGTGTTTTGGATCATGTGGAGTGTGAGTGTGAGGAGTGTTGATGATCATGTGGTGAGTGAGTGTGAGGAGTGTGTGGGATCAGTGGAGGTTGAGTGTGTGGAGTTGTGGGGGATCATGTTGAGGGTGAGTGTTAGGTGTGTGGAGGATCAGTGGAGGGTGAGTGTGAGGAGTGTGGAGGATCTGTGGAGGATGAGTGTGAGGAGTGTGGAGGATCAGTGGAGTGTGAGTGTGAGGAGTGTGGAGGAACAGTGGAGGGTGAGTGTGAGGAATGTGGAGGATCATGTGGAGAATGAGTGTGAGGTGTGTGTAGGATCATGTGGAGGGTGAGTGTGAGGAGTGTGGAGGATCTTGTGGAGGGTGAGTGTGAGGAGTGTGGAGGATCAGTGGAGGGTGAGTGTGAGACATGTGGAGGATCATGTAAAGTGTGAGTGTGAGGAGTGTGTGGGATCCTGTGGAGGGTGAGTGTGAGGATTGTGGAGGATCAGTGGAGGGTGAGTGTGAGGAGTGTGTGGGATCATGTGGAGGGTGTGTGTGAGGAGTGTGTGTGATCATGTGGAGGGTGAGTGTGAGGATTGTGGAGGATCAGTGGAGGGTGAGTGTGAGGAGTGTGTGGGATCATGTGGAGGGTGAGTGTGAGGAGTGTTTGGGATCATGTGGAGGGTGAGTGTGAGGAGTGTCGAGGATCATGTGTAGGGTGAGTGTGGGGGATCATGTGGAGTGTGAGTGTGAGGAGTGTGGAGGATCAGTGGAGGGTGAGTGTGAGGAGTGTGGAGGATCATGTGGAGGGTGAGTGTGAGGAGTTGTGGAGAATCAGTGGAGGGTGAGTGAGAGGATTGTGGAGGATCAGTGGATGGTGAGTGTGAGGAGTGTGGATGATCATGTGGAGGTTGATTGTGAGACGTGTGTAGGATCATGTGGAGGGTGAGTGTGAGGAGTGTGGAGGATCAGTGGAGGGTGAGTGTGAGGAGTGTGTGGGATCATGTGGAGGTTGAGTGTGAGGAGTGTGTGGGATCATGTGGAGGGTGAGTGTGAGGATTGTGGAGGATCAGTGGAGGGTGAGTGTGAGGATTGTGTGGGATCATGTGGAGGGTGAGTGTGAGGAGTGTTTGGGATCATGTGGAGGGTGAGTGTGAGGAGTGTCGAGGATCATGTGTAGGGTGAGTGTGGGGGATCATGTGGAGTGTGAGTGTGCGGAGTGTGGAGGATCAGTGGAGGGTGAGTGTGAGGAGTGTGTGGGATCATGTGGAGTGTGAGTGTGAGGAGTGTTTGGGATCATGTGGAGGGTGAGTGTGAGGAGTGTCGAGGATCATGTGGAGGGTGAGTGTGAGGAGTGTGGGGCATCACGTGGAGGGTGAGTGTGAGGAGTGTGGAGGATCAGTGGAGGGTGAGTGTGAGGAGTGTTTAGGATCATGTGGAGGGTGAGTGTGAGGAGTGTTTGCGATCATGTGCAGTGTGATTGTGAGGAGTGTCGAGGATCATGTGGAGGGTGAGTGTGAGGAGTGTTTAGGATCATGTGGAGGGTGAGTGTGAGGAGCGTTTGGGATCATGTGCAGGGTGATTGTGAGGAGTGTCGAGGATCATGTGGAGGGTGAGTGTGAGGAGTGTGGAGGATCATGTTGAGGGTGAGTGTGAGGAGTGTTTTGGATCATGTGGAGTGTGAGTGTGAGGAGTGTTGATGATCATGTGGTGAGTGAGTGTGAGGAGTGTGTGGGATCAGTGGAGGGTGAGTGTGAGGAGTGTGTGGGATCATGTGGAGGGTGAGTGTGAGGACTGTTTGGGATCATGTGGAGGGGGAGTGTGAGGAGTGTGGAGGATCATGTGGAAGGTGAGTGTGAGGAGTGTGTGGTGTCATGTGGAGGGTGAGTGTGAGGAGTGTTTGGGATCATGTGGAGGGTGAGTGTGAGGAGTGTCGAGGATCATGTGTAGGGTGAGTGTGGGGGATCATGTGGAGTGTGAGTGTGAGGAGTGTGGAGGATCTTGTGGAGGGTGAGTGTGAGGAGTGTGGAGGATCAGTGGAGGGTGAGTGTGAGACATGTGGAGGATCATGTAAAGCGTGAGTGTGAGGAGTGTGTGGGATCCTGTGGAGGGTGAGTGTGAGGATTGTGGAGGATCAGTGGAGGGTGAGTGTGAGGAGTGTGTGGGATCATGTGGAGGGTGAGTGTGAGGAGTGTGTGGGATCATGTGGAGGGTGAGTGTGAGGATTGTGGAGGATCAGTGGAGGGTGAGTGTGAGGAGTGTGTGGGATCATGTGGAGGATGAGTGTGAGGAGTGTTTGGGATCATGTGGAGGGTGAGTGTGAGGAGTGTTGAGGATCATGTGTAGGGTGAGTGTGGGGGATCATGTGGAGTGTGAGTGTGAGGAGTGTGGAGGATCAGTGGAGGGTGAGTGTGAGGAGTGTGGAGGATCATGTGGAGGGTGAGTGTGAGGAGTTGTGGAGAATCCGTGGAGGGTGAGTGAGAGGATTGTGGAGGATCAGTGGATGGTGAGTGTGAGGAGTGTGGATGATCATGTGGAGGTTGATTGTGAGACCTGTGTAGGATCATGTGGAGGGTGAGTGTGAGGAGTGTGGAGGTTCAGTGGAGGGTGAGTGTGAGGAGTGTGTGGGATCATGTGGAGGTTGAGTGTGAGGCGTGTGGAGGTTCAGTGGAGGTTGAGTGTGAGGAGTGTGTGGGATCATGTGGAGGGTGAGTGTGAGGAGTGTGTGGGATCATGTGGAGGGTGAGTGTGAGGATTGTGGAGGATCAGTGGAGGGTGTGTGAGGAGTGTGTGGGATCATGTGGAGGGTGAGTGTGAGGAGTGTTTGGGATCATGTGGAGGGTGAGTGTGAGGAGTGTCGAGGATCATGTGTAGGGTGAGTGTGGGGGATCATGTGGAGTGTGAGTGTGAGGAGTGTGGAGGATCAGTGGAGGGTGAGTGTGAGGAGTGTGTGGGATCATGTGGAGGGTGAGTGTGAGATGTGTGGCGGATCATGTGAAGGGTGAGTGTGAGGAGTGCGTGGGATCATGTGGAGGGTGAGTGTGAGGAGTGTCGAGGATCATGTGGAGGGTGAGTGTGAGGAGTGTGTGGCATCATGTGGAGGGTGAGTGTGAGGAGTGTGGAGGATCAGTGGAGGGTGATTGTGAGGAGTGTTTGGGATCATGTGCAGGGTGATTGTGAGGAGTGTCGAGGATCATGTGAAGGGTGAGTGTGAGGAGTGTTTAGGATCATGTGGAGGGTGAGTGTGAGGAGTGTTTGGGATCATGTGCAGGGTGATTGTGAGGAGTGTCGAGGATCATGTGGAGGGTGAGTGTGAGGAGTGTGGAGGATCATGTTGAGGGTGAGTCTGAGGAGTGTTTTGGATCATGTGGATTGTGAGTGTGAGGAGTGTTGATGATCATGTGGTGAGTGAGTGTGAGGAGTGTGTGGGATCAGTGGAGGGTGAGTGTGAGTAGTGTGTAGGATCATGTGGAGGGGGAGTGTGAGGAGTGTGGAGGATCATGTGGAGGTTGAGTGTGAGGAGTGTGTAGGATCATGTGGAGGGGGAGTGTGAGGAGTGTGGAGGATCTTGTGGAAGGTGAGTGTGAGGAGTGTGTGGGGTCATGTGGAGGGTGAGTGTGAGGAGTGTGGAGGATCAGTGCAGGGTGAGTGTGAGCAGTGTGGAGGATCAGTGGAGGGTGAGTGTGAGGAGTGTGGAGGATCAGTGGAGGGTGAGTGTGAGGAGTGTGTGGGATCATGTGGAGGGTGAGCGTGAGGAGTGTGGATGATCATGTGGAGGTTGATTGTGAGACGTGTGTAGGATCATGTGGAGGGTGAGTGTGAGGAGTGTGGAGGTTCAGTGGAGGGTGAGTGTGAGGAGTGTGTGGGATCATGTGGAGGTTGAGTGTGAGGAGTGTGGAGGTTCAGTGGAGGTTGAGTGTGAGGAGTGTGTGGGATCATGTGGAGGGTGAGTGTGAGGATTGTGGAGGATCAGTGGAGAGTGAGTGTGAGGAGTGTGTGGGATCATGTGGAGGGTGAGTGTGAGGAGTGTTTGGGATCATGTGGAGGGTGAGTGTGAGGAGTGTCGAGGATCATGTGTAGGGTGAGTGTGGGGGATCATGTGGAGTGTGAGTGTGAGGAGTGTGGAGGATCAGTGGAGGGTGAGTGTGAGGAGTGTGTGGGATCATGTGGAGGGTGAGTGTGAGATGTGTGGCGGATCATGTGAAGGGTGAGTGTGAGGAGTGCGTGGGATCATGTGGAGGGTGAGTGTGAGGAGTGTCGAGGATCATGTGGAGGGTGAGTGTGAGGAGTGTGTGGCATCATGTGGAGGGTGAGTGTGAGGAGTGTGGAGGATCAGTGGAGGGTGAGTGTGAGGAGTGTTTGGGATCATGTGCAGGGTGATTGTGAGGAGTGTCGAGGATCATGTGAAGGGTGAGTGTGAGGAGTGTTTAGGATCATGTGGAGGGTGAGTGTGAGGAGTGTTTGGGATCATGTGCAGGGTGATTGTGAGGAGTGTCGAGGATCATGTGGAGGGTGTGTGTGAGGAGTGTGGAGGATCATGTTGAGGGTGAGTCTGAGGAGTGTTTTGGATCATGTGGATTGTGAGTGTGAGGAGTGTTGATGATCATGTGGTGAGTGTGAGGAGTGTGTGGGATCAGTGGAGGGTGAGTGTGAGGAGTGTGTAGGATCATGTGGAGGGGGAGTGTGAGGAGTGTGGAGGATCATGTGGAGGTTGAGTGTGAGGAGTGTGTAGGATCATGTGGAGGGGGAGTGTGAGGAGTGTGGAGGATCTTGTGGAAGGTGAGTGTGAGGAGTGTGTGGGGTCATGTGGAGGGTGAGTGTGAGGAGTGTGGAGGATCAGTGCAGGGTGAGTGTGAGCAGTGTGGAGGATCAGTGGAGGGTGAGTGTGAGGAGTGTGGAGGATCAGTGGAGGGTGAGTGTGAGGAGTGTGTGGGATCATGTGGAGGGTGAGTGTGTGGAGTGTGGAGGATCAGTGGGGGTTGATTGTGAGGCGTGTGGAGGATCTGTGGAGGGTGAATGTGAGGAGTTGTGGGGGATCATGTGGAGGTTGAGAGTGAGGCGTGTGGAGGATCAGTGGATGTTGAGTATGAGGAGTGTGTGGGATCATGTGGAGGGTGAGTGTGAGGAGTGTGGAGGATCAGTGGAGGGCAGTTGGGATCACTGGGAGTCTGGGTAGACCTGTTTGACTCACAGAAACGTCACCAATCATTTGTTTTCCTTTCAGTATCAGAATGTGGGGAGTAATAAAGATGCTGTAGTGAAACGATTGCTTAACGTTGCCAATACTGTGGACTTGGTGAGTATGAAGACTGTGTTCACAATGTTCCTTTCTCGTCCATATCTCTGTTCATGATTTTCCCGCGACCAGACGGGTCAGAATGAAAATGGCATTCAACGCAGGGTCACTCACAATGCTTGAAATGCCTGGAATCAGATTTGGCCACTCACTGACTCACAGCCCAAAATTACTGAGACCCCATAGAAGCATAAATTGCATAATTGCCTTGACCCAGATCGCATGCATCCATTTTGCTAAAAAAAGTGGAAGTGGAGATAATGGAATAGCTTGTTATAATCTTCTATTCTTCCCTCGATATGGGGAAGTTGCCACAGGCAAATGAGACAGCTTTATTCAAGAAAAGATGCATGGATAATCCAATTACTACAGTTTAATATTAGGGGTAGGTAACGTTTTGCAAAAAATGATTATGGCCAAAATTAGTCAACAGATACTTGGAGAGGTTTGAGTTAATTAAGGAGAGGCAACACAGATTTGTGAAAGGCAGATGATTAATCTAACTGAATTCTTTGATGAAGTAACTGAGAAAGTTGATGAAGGTCAACTGTCATCTATGTGATTGGAAAATGTTATCTATATGAATGTTAAGAAAATATTTGACAAAGTGCCACCTAAAAGGCTGTTTAACAAAGTTAAGGCTTATGGAATAGGAGGCTCAGTGTCAGCTCGGATGGAAAATTGTTTTTTTATTCATTCCCGGGATGTGGGCTTCGCTGGCTGGGCCAGCATGTATTGCCCATCCCTAGTTGCCCTTGAGAAGGTGGTGGTGAGCTGCCTTCTTGAACCGCTGCTGTCCACGTGGTGTAGGTACACCCACAGTGCTGTTAGGGAGGGAGTTCCAGGATTTTAACCCGGTGACAGTGAAGGAACGGTGATATATTTCCAAGTCAGGATGGTGAGTGACTCGGAGGGGAACTTCCAGGAGGTGGTGTTCCCATCTATCTGCTGCCCTTGTCCTTCTAGGTGGTATTGATCATGGGTTTGGAAGGTGCTTTCCCAGGAGCCTTGGTGAATTCCTGCAGTGTATCTTGTAGATGGTACACACACTGCTGCTACTGTGTGTCAGTGGTGGAGGGAGTGAATGTTTGTGGATGTGGTGCCAATCAAGTGGCTGCTTTGTCCTGGATGGTGTCAAGCTTCTTGAGTGTTGTGGGAGCTGCACTCATCCAGGCAAGTGGAAAGTATTCCATCACACTCCTGACTTGTGCCTTGTAGATGGTGGACAGGCTTTGGGGAGTCAGTAGGTGAGTTACTCATGGGGATAGAAAACAACTAGTTATGGGAAATGGTTGTTTTTTTCAGACTGGAGGATGGTAGTCAGTGGCTTTCCCCAAGGATCAGTGCTAGGACCGCTGCTCTGTGAGCTCTATATAAATGACTTGGATATTGGAATACAAGGCAAAATATCAACACTTGCTGATGATATCAAACTTGAATGTCAGTGAATGAGATACCAATCAACTGTAACAGGACATGGATAGGTGAGCAGAATTGGCAGACAATTGAGAGATGGAATGTAATACAGTGAAGTGTGAGGTGATGCACTTCGGCAGAAGTGAGAGTGAGGCATGAGTGACAGCCCTTATCATCAATGCAGCATTTCACCGAGTGTGGCATCAAGGAGCCCGAGCAAAACTGGAGTCAATGGGAACCTCCTGAACACTCTCCACTGGTTGGAGTCATACCCAGCACAAAGGAAGATGGTTGTGGTTGTTGGAGGTCAGTCACCTCAGTCTCAGGACATCACTGCAGGAGTTCCTCAGGGTAGTGTCCTTGGCCCAACCATCTTCAGCTGCTTCATCAATGACTTTCCTTCCTTCAGAAGGTCAGAAAAGGGGATGTTCACTGATGCGTACATAATGTTCAGCACCATTCACAACTCCTCAGGTACTGAAGCAGTCCATGTTCAAATGCAGCAAGACCATGGGCAGTGTCCAGGCTTGGGCTGACAAGTCACAAGTAAGATTCGCACAACACAAGTGCCAGGCAATGATCATCTTCAACATGATAGAATCTAACCATTGCCCCTCGAAATTCTGTGGCATTACCTTTGCTGAATCCCCCCACTTTCAACATCCTGTGGGTTAGCATTGACCAGGAACTGAACTGGAACAGCCATATCAAAACTATGTCTACAAGAGCAGGTCAGAGACTGGGAATTCTAGAGAGAGTAACTCATCTCCTAACTCCCCAAAGCCTGTCCACCATCTACAAGGCACAAGTCAGGAGTGTGACGGAATACTCCCCACTTGCCTGGATAAGTGCAGCCTCAACAACACTCAAGAAGCTCGACATCATCTGGGGCAGAGCAGCCACTTGTTTAGCAGCCCATCCATCACCTTAAACATCCACCATCAGCACACAGCAGCAAGATGCACTGCAGCAACTCACCAAGACTCCTTCAATAGTACTTTCCAAACCCACGACCTCTACCACCTAGAAGGACAAAGGCAGCAGATGCATGGGAACACCACTACCTACAAATTCCCCTCCAAGCCAAACACCATCCTGACTTGGAACTAGAAACCATTCCTTCACTGTCGGTGAGTCAAAAGCTTGGGACTCCCTCCCTAACAGCACAGTGTGTGCACCTACACCACATGGACTGCAGTGGTTCAAGAAGGCAGCTCATCACCACCTTTTCAAGGGCAATTAGGAATGGGCAATAAAATGCTGGCCTGGCCAGTGAGGGCCATGTCCCATAAAAGAATGAAAAAAGAGATAATGATGGGAAATGTTGATTTAATGTGCACAGATAGAAAGGGATCAAAGGGTATGGGGAGAAAGTGGGAGCAGGCTATTGAGTTGGATGATCAGCCATGATCATAATGAATGCCGGAGCAGGCTCGAAGCGCCAAATGGCCTACTCCTGCTCCTAGTTTCTATGTTTCTTTGTTTCTATGGCTGATCATCCAACTCAATAGCCTGCTCCCGCTTTCTCCCCTTAACCTTTGATCCCTTTCGCCCCAAGAGCTATATCTAACTCCTTCTTGAAAACATACAATGTTTTGGTCACAACTACTTTCTGTGGTAATGAATTCCACAGGTTCACCACTCTCTGGGTGAAGAAATCTCTCCTCATCTCAGTCCTAAATGGTCTACCCAATATCCTCAGACTGTGACCCCTGGTTCTGGACTCCCCCACCATCGGGAACATCCTTCCTGCATCTACCCTGTCCAGTCCTGTTAGAATTTTATAGGTTTCAATGAGATCCCCCCTCATTCTTCTGAACTCCAGCGAATATAATCCTAACCGACTCAATCTCTCCTCATATGTCAATCCCGCCATCCCAGGAATCAGTCGGGTAAACCTTCACTGCACTCCCTCTACCGCAAGAACATCTTTCCTCAGATAAGGAGACCAAAACTGCACACAATATTCCAGGTGTGGTCTCACCAAGGTCCTGTACAATTGCAGCAAGACATCTCTGTTCCTGTACTCGAAGCCTCTGGCTATGAAGGCCAACATATCATTTGCCTTCTTTACCGCCTGCTGTACCTGCATGATTACCTTCAGTGACTGGTGTATGAGGACACCCAGGTCTCGTTGCACATTCCCATCTCTCAATTTATAGCCATTCAGATAATAATTTGCCTTCCTGTTTTTGCAACCAAAATGGATCACCTCACATTTATCCACATTATACTGCATCTGCCATGCATTTGCCCACTCACTCAGCTTATCCAAATCACACTGAAGCATTTCTGCATCCTCCTCACAGCTCACCCCCCCACCCAGCTTTGTGTCATCTGCAAATTTGGAGATATTACATTTAATTCCCTCATCTAAATCATTAATATATATTATGAACAACTGTATTTCCAGCACCGAACCTTGCGGTACCCCATTAGTCACTGCCTGCCATTCAGAAAAAGACCCGTTTATTCCTACTTTTTGTTTCCTGTCTGCCAACCAGTTTTCTATCCATCTCAATACACTGCCCCCAATCCCATGCGCTTTAATTTTACACGCCAATCTCTTATGTGGGACTTTGGCGAAAGCCTTCTGAAAGTCCAAATAAACCACATGATGAGGCTCCCCGACATCAACTCTTCTAGTTACAGCCTTGAAAAATTCCAGTAGATTTGTCAAGCATGATTTCCCTTTCATAAATCCAAGCTGACTCTGTGAGACTTGGCTCAGAGTCATTGAACTGGAGGCTGAGCTACGGACACTGCAATGCATCTGGGAGGGGGAAAGTCACCCAGACACTTTGTACCAGGAAACAATCACATCCCTCAGGATAGGTTCTTCTGATTTGGTCCGTGGTCAGGGACAGGAGGGTGTGAATGTGAATGAAGCAGGTAAGGGGATCCAGAAGGTAGAAATGTAGGAGTCTCATCCCTTACAATCGTCCAACAGTTTTGAGGGTTCTTGCAGCTTGTATAGGTGACAGTAGTGTTTACAAGTTGCGTGCGCCAACTGACCATGGTACAAGAAGCCATTTAAGCTGGGGGTTTTAACTGGGATGTTGCGGTTTTCAGGGACAGTACAGTTAGGGAAATAGACACAGTTCTCTGCAGCCGAGGGTGAGAGTCCAGGAGGCTGTGGTGCCTGCCTAGTGCCAGGTTTTGGGACATCTGCTTTGGCCTGGAGAGGAACTTGCAATGGGAGGAGAAAGACCCAGTTGTCATGGACCAAATAGGTTCCAACAAGTAGGAAAAAGGTTCTGCTGAGGAAGTATGAGCAGCTAGAAGCTAAATTAAAAAGCAGAACCTCAAAGGTAATGAACTCTGGATTACTACTGTTATGATCTCAGCCGGTGTTCACAGTATCACAGCATCTTTAAGGAGCAGAAGGAGGCCATTCAGCCCATCGTGTCTGCACTGGCTCTCTGAAAGAGCATTCCACCTAATCCCATTCCCCTGCCTTATCCCCGTAACCTTGCACATTCTCTCTTTTCAGATAACAATCCAATTCCCTTTTGAATACCTCAATCAAACCTGCCTTCACCACCCTTTCAGGAAGCTTGTTTCAGATGCCAACCAACCTGTGGGTGAAAAAATTTTCCTCACATCACATTTACTCCTTTTGCCAAATATTTTGAAACTGTGCTCTCTAGTTCCTGATGTTCTCTTGAGTGGGAACAGTTTCTCATTATTTACCCTGTCCGTACCTCTCAGGATCTTGAGTACCTCGATCAAGTCTCCTCTCAGCTTTCTTCTCTCCAAGGAAAACAATCCCAACCTCTCCAATCTATCCTCATTACTACAGTTCTTCATCCTGGGAATCATTCTTGTGAATCTTCTCTGTACCTTCGTCAATGCCTTCACATCCTTTCTCAAGTATGGTGCCCAGAACTGGACGCAGTACTCCAGAGAGTCCTAACTAGTGTCTTGTACAAAGTAGTTGGTAGTTGTAGGGTATTCTATAATTAGGGGAATTGATAGCATCCTTTGTAAGTAGGATCGAGAGTCCTGCATGGTATGTTGCCTGCCTGGTGCCAGGGTGAGGGACATCTCTGACCGGCTTGAAAGGATATTGGAGAGGGAGGGAGCGGATCCAGTTGTTGTGGTCCACGTTGGGACAAATAACATAGGTAAGACTAAGAAAGAGGACCTGTTTGGTGGTTATCAGGAACTAGGAACTAAATTAAAGAACAGGTCCTCAAGGGTTATAATCTCCGGATTACTACCCGAGCCACGTGCAAATTGGCATAGGGATGTGAGAATAAGGGAAGTAAACATGTGGCTAAAGGAGTGGTGCAGGAAAGAGGAGTTCCATTTCGTGGGGCACTGGCATCAGTATTGAAACAGGAGGGATCTGTACTGTTGGGACGGTCTCCACCTGAACCGATCTGGGACCAATGTTCTAATGAAAAGGGTAAATAGGGTGGTCAACAGGACTTTAAACTAGAAAGTGGGGGGGAAGGGAAGGGTAGAATTCTAAGAAGTCCGACAAATGGGAAACAATGTTGGGGGGTGGATTCAACTTCATGGAAAATTATGAAAAAACTGAAAAGAAAGGAGAGCCCAGGAGAGGTTATTAAAGTCTCCAGAACACAAAATAGGACAGAGTGTTTGGAAAAGGCTAGGAATCTAACTTCAAGCACATCAGAGAGAGGGACGACAATGAGAATGGGGATGGGAAATACAGGACTGAAGGTTGTATCTGAATGCACGCATTATACAAAATAAAGTAAATGAGCTTGTGGCGCAGATTGAAATTGGCAGGTATGATGTGGTGGGCATCACGGAGACATGGCTGCAAGGGGATCAGGACTGGGAGCTAAATATCCAAGGATATACATCCTATCGAAAAGATAGGCAGGTTGGCAGAGGGGGTGGGGTTGCTTTGTTAGTAAGAAATGAAATTAAATCGATAGCAAGAAATGACGTAGGGTCAGATGATGTAGAATCTGTGTGGGTAGAGTTGGGGAACAGCAAAGGTAAAAAAACCATAATGGGAGTTATGTACAGGCCTCCGAACAGTAGTCAGGATGTGGGGCACAAGATACACCAGGAGATAGAAAAGGTGTGTAAGAAAGGCAAGATTACACTGATCATGGGGGATTTCAATATGCAGGTAGATTGGGAAAATCAGGTTGGTAGTGGATCCCAAGAAAAGGAGTTTGTGGAACGTCTACGAGATGGCTTTTTGGAGCAGCTTGTGGTGGAGCCCGCTAGGGAACAGGCAATTCTAGATTTAGCGGTGTGTAATGAGGCAGATTTGATAAGGGAGCTTAAGGTGAAGGAACCCTTAGGAGGAAGTGACCATAATATGATAGAATTTACCCTGCAATCTGAGAGGAAAAAGCTGGAATCAGATGTAATGGTATTACAGTTGAATAAAGACAACTACAGAGGCATGAGGGAGGAGCTGGCCAGAATTGACTGGGAGATGAGCCTAGCAGGAAAGACAGTGGAACAAAAATGGCAGGAGTTTCTGGGAGTAATTTGGGAGACACAGCAAAAATTCATCCCTAGGAAGAAGAGTCATACTAAAGGGAGGACGAGGCAACCATGGCTGACAAGGGAAGTCAGGGACAGCATAAAAGCTAAAGAGAAAGCATACAATGTGGCGAAGAGCAGTGGGAACCCAGGGGATTGGGAAGCCTACAAAGACCAACAGAGGATAACTAAAAAAGAAATAAGGAAGGAGAAGATTAAACTAGCCAGTAATATAAAAGAAGATTGCAAGAGTTTTTTAGATATATAAAGGGTAAGAGAGGAAAAAGTGGACATTGGGCCACTGGAAAATGACGCTGGAGAAGTAGTAGTGGGGAACAAAGAAATGGTGGAGGAACTGAATAGGTACTTTGCGTCAGTCTTCACAGTGGAAGACACGAGTGACATCCCCAAAGTTCAAGAGAGTCGGGGGGCAGAGGTGAGTAGAAGAGATCACAAGAGGTGATCATTACCAAGGAGAAGGTGCTAGGAAACCTGAAAGGTCTGAAGGTGGATAAATCACCTGGGCCAGATGGATTACACCCCAGGGTTCTGAAGGAGATAGCTGAAGAGATAGTGGAGACATTAGTGGTGATCTTTCAGGAATCACTGGAGTCAGGGAGGGTCCCAGAGGACTGGAAAATTGCTATTGTAACCCCTCTGTTTTGGGCCTTTGACAAGGTGCCGCACAGGAGGCTGCTCAGTAAGATAAGAGCCCATGGTGTTAGAGGCAAGGTACTAGCATGGATAGAAGATTGGCTGTCTGGCAGGAGGCAGAGAGTGGGGATAAGGGGGTCCTTCTCAGGATGGCGGCCGGTGACTAGTGGAGTTCCGCAGGGGTCAGTGTTGGGACCACAACTTTTCACTTTATACATTAATGATCTAGATGAAGGATCTGAGGGCATCCTGGCTAAGTTTGCAGATGATACAAAGATAGGTGGAGGGACAGGTAGTATTGAGGAGGCAGGGAGGCTGCAGAAGGATTTGGACAGGTTAGGAGAATGGGCAAAGAAGTGGCAGATGGAATACAACGTGGGGTCATGCACTTTGGTAGGAAGAATAGAGGCATAGACTATTTTCTAAATGGGGAGAGAACTCAGAAATCTGGAGTGCAAAGGGACTTGGGAGTCCTTGTCCAGGATTCTTTTAAGGTTAACTTGCAGGTTGAGTCGGTAGTTAGGAAGGCAAATGCAATGTTGGTATTTATTTCAAGAGGACTAGAATATAAAAGCAAGGATGTGCTGCTGAGTCTTTATAAGGCTCTGGTCAGACCACATTTAGAATATTGTGAGCAATTTTGGGCCCCGTATCTCAGGAAGGATGTTGTGGCCCTGGAGAGGGTCCAGAGGAGGTTCACGAGAATGATCTCAGGAATGAAAGGCTTAACGTATGAGGAACGTTTGAGGACTCTGGGTCTATACTCAATGGAGTTTAGAAGGATGAGGGGGGATCTGATTGAAACTTACAGAATACTGAAAGGCCTGGATAGAGTGGACGTGGGCAAGATGTTTCCATTAGTAGGAGAGACTAGGACCCAAGGGCACAGCCTCAGAGTAAAGGGAAGACCTTTTAGAACAGAGATGAGGAGAAAGTTCTTTAGCCAGAGAGTGGTGAATCTATGGAATTCATTGCCACAGAAGGCTGTGGAGGCCAGGTCATTGAGTGTATTTAAGACCGAGTTAGATAGGTTCTTGATTGGTAAGGGGATGAAAGGTTATGGGGAGAAGGTGGGAGAATGGGGTTGTGAAACTTATCAGCCATGATTGAATGGCGGAGCAGGCTCGATGGGCCGAATGGCCTAATTTCTGCTCCTATGTCCTTTGGTTTTATGGTCAACATGACCTCCATACTCTTGTATTCAATGCCGCTATTTATAAAGCCTAAGGTACTGAATGCTTTATTCACTGCTGTCTCATCATCCCTGCCATCTTCAATGATCTATGGTATTAACTGCTGTTCAGATGAAATCCCAGAATGAAACTTGGCTCACAGGCCACAACCTTGTTTTTTGTATTCTATTAACGAGAAGACAACGGAGCAATCCCAGCATTTAGAGGTCCAGTAACACTTTTGAGTTTTTAAAAATTAAAAGTAAAAGTTTTAGTAACACAAATAAAAGAAAACTTAAGCACACAAGATTACAGTTACACAATTAAGGTTAGTCTTGCAAAACATTCCCCTAAAATGTTCTATTTGGTCAAACCCACAATTAAACACTTTCCACACAACACTCCTTTATAGATATTTAATTCTGGAATCCGGTATTATCACACAAGGCAGACTGCTGTAGCTTCAATAAAGGTATACCACATGACCTGTACCCTTTCCACTTCACGGTGGAATTTACTTCGGAATGAAACTGCTTGTTGCAGCCCAAGACTTCTCAGCAGCTCAAACAGCTCCAGCCATCTCCAGCTTAGCGGCTCAATAGTAATCCCGCTCAATAGTTAAAAAAACAGCTCTCCACAGTAACTCTAATATACCTTTTTCCACTTTCATCTCAGTCCTATTGTTCTCACACCCCTTTGAAGCTCAAACCCTTCCAAATATAAAATCTTTCATGCTTCCATCTTGTCTTTGCTTTTGGGTCAATAAAAATATGATACCCCACTACCATTTACCTCTGGATTCCTGCAAAATGCAAGAGTTTTCCTTCTTACCTCTGATTCCCCTTTGAAATTCAAACAACCTCTCAATTCATCTAAAAGTGCAATTATTAGATCTAACCAATTTACTTGTACCTCAAACTTAACATCTTAATCTTTTCATATTTCCTAACACCCGAACAGAATCACAGAATTGTAATGACACAGAAGGGGGCCATTCAGCCCATTGTGTCGACAATGGTTCTCCAAATGAGCATTAAAACCTAGTGCCATTACCCTGCCTTTTCCTTGTATGCATGGATATTGTTTTGATTTAAATAATCATCTAATGCCCCTTTGGATGCCTGACTCCTATTAACTCTGTCTAGCTTAATTTAATCACACTCACAGGCACAGACACCCAGCCAGAATAACACAATATCTCCCTAAAATATTAAAAAAATAACACCCACTCTCTGAGCTAAGAGCAAAGTGGAATAGGGTGAATAGGATTAGATTAATAAATGCTTGGCTGAAAGATTGGTGTGAGTGAAATTGGTTTCAATTCATGGGGCACTGACATCAGGAATGGAGAAAGTGGGAGTTGTGCCAGTGGGACGATCTTCACCTCAACCGTGCTGGGGACCAGTGTTCTGGTGAGTTGTTTAACTAGGGTGGTAGAGAGGGCCTAAAACTAAATAATGGGGGTGAGGGATCAAGTTTGTGAAATGAATTAAATAAAGCAGACAAGGAAAGCGAGCAAGATAGCAATAAGGGAAATGATGATCAGAGTGTCGCAGGAAGGGACAAACTTGAAAGTGCACCAGCAGATAAGGCTAGAGATTACTACAATAGTGAAAAGATAGAATTAAAGGCTCTGTATCTGAATAAATGTAGCATTTGTAACAAAACAGATGAATTGATGGTCTAAATAGAAATACGTATGTATGATGTGATAGCCATCTATGTTCTGATATTCATTACAGAGACATCACTGTAAGGTGAAAAATATTGGGACCTGTATATTCAAGGTACATGACATTTAGAAAGGACAAGAAGCTAAGGAAAGATGGAGAGGTAACTCTGTTAATTAAAAATGACATTTATAAAATAGAGAGAGATTTCCTTAAATTTGGAGATGAAGATGTGATATCAGTTTGGGCAGAGATGAGAAATAGTAAATGTAAGAAGTCACTTGTAGTAGTGGTTTTTAGGTCCCCTAGCAGTAACCACACTGTAGGGTGGGGTGAATAGAAAGAAATAATGGCAGCTTATGAGAAAGTTACGACGATTATCATGCATGATTTTAATCTACGTGCAGACTGGACAAATCAGGTTGATAAAGATTGCCTGGATGATGAGTTCATGGTGTGTTTTCAGAACAATTTCTGAGAGCGGCATGTTCTAGAGCCAACCAAAGAGCAGGTTTTACTAGATGTGTTAATGTACAATGTACAGGATGAATTAATGACCTGGGTAGCAGTGATCATGATATGATTGAATTTCACATTCAGTTTCAGGGAGAGGAGTGGATTTAAGATTGGTATTTTAATCTTTAATAAGGACAATTATGCGGGAACAAAGACGGAGCTAGCTAACCTGAACTGGGAAATTCGATTATGGGATAGGTCTGTAGAGATGCAATGGCAGATATTTAAAGAGATATTTCAGAATACTCAGAAAAGATACATTCCAATGGGAAAAGAACACACTGTTCATGGCTAACTCAGAAAGTTAAAGATGGTGTCAAATTGAAAGAAAAGGCATATAAATTCTACAAAGATGAATGGCAGGTCAGAAGATTGGACAGAATATAAAGAACAGTAAAAAATGACTAAGAAATTAATAAGGAGGGAATAATTAGAGTTGAAGAGAAAGCTAACTAGAAAGACAGAGAGTAAGATTTTCTACAGCTATTTAAAAAGAACAAGAGTAAGTCGAGTGAGTGTTGGTCCTCCAGAGTCTGCGTCTGGGGAATTAACAATGTAAAGTAAGGAAATGGTGGATGAATTGAACAGGTATGTTGTCCCTTCTTCACTGTAGAGGATACAAATAACATTCCAAAAATAATTGTGAAGAAGGAGGTGAAAGAGAGGGAGGAATTTAAAACCATTTTCATCACCAGGGAAAGAATACTGACAAAAATATTAGAATGAAAAGCTGAGAAGTCCCCAGGTCCTGATGGACTTCATCCAAAAGCAGTGGTTGCTGAGCTAGTAACTGCACTGATTTTAATTTTCTAAAATTCCCTGGATTTTGGAAAGGTCCCACCAGATTGGAAAATAGTGAATGTATCTCCTCCATTCCAGAAAGGAGGGAGACAGAAACCAGGAAACTGCAGGCCAGTTAGCTTAATACCTGTCATAGGGAAAATGCTGGTATCTATTATTAAGGAGGTTATAACGGGGCACTTCGAAAATCTCACCATGGTTTTGTGAAAGGGAAATCACGCCTGACTAATTTATTGGAGATCTTTGAGGTAGTAACCAACAATGTGGATAAAGGGGAACCAGTGGATGGGCTGTACTGAGATTCCAGAAGCTTCTGACAAGATGCCATGCTGAAGGTTACTGCAAAAAATAAGCACGCATGGCGTGGAAAGTAACACATTGGCATGGATAGAGGATTGGTGAGGCAACAAGAAAAAGAGAGTAGGTATAAATGGGTTATTATTGATTTGGCAAAATATGCTGAGTGGAGTGCCATAGGAATCAGTGCTGGGGCCTCAACTATTTACAATTTGTATCAATGATTTTGATGTTGGAACCAAATGTATAGTTGTTACATTTTCTAATGGCACAAAGATAGGTGGGAAAGTAACTTGTGAATAGGATATAAGAAGGCTACAAAGGAGTATTGAGAGGCGAAGTGAGTGGAATATAGTGTGGGAAAATGTGAACTTGCCCACTTTAGCAGAAAGAATAGAAAAACAAAAAATTATTTAAATGGCGAGAGATTGCAGAACTCTGAGGTACAGAGGGATCTGGATGCCGTGGTACATGAATCACATTGGCCAGATTTTCCAGGCCCACCATGGTGGGACCTGCCACAAGAGATTTGGCAGGCCAGCCAAAGGCCAGCAAGAATAGGCCATTCAGCCCCTCAAGCTTGCCCCGCCATTAAATAAGTTCATGGCTGATCTTCCCCAGGCCTCAACTCCTCTTTCATGCCAGCTTCTCATAGCCCTCAACTCCCTGATATTTCAAAAACGTTTCTACCTCCTCTTCAAGTAGGTTCAGTGATCTAGCCTCCACAACTCTTTGGGTAGAGAATTCCAGACATCCACTACCCTCTGAGAGAAGAAATTGCTTCGCATCTCAGTTTTAACTGTGTCCCCTTATTCAGTAACCATGTCGCCTAGTTTGAGATTCCCCCATTAGCAGAAACATTTCAACATTTACCCTGTCAAGCCCCCTCAGAACCTTATATATCTCAGTAAGATCACCCCTCATTCTTCTAAACTCTATGATTTTATGCGGGACCGGACAATCCTGGCGGTGGGTAGGACTGGAAAATCCCACCAATACATCAAGTGATTAAGAAGGCAAATGGAATGTTGTTTATTGCAAGGGGAATGGAATATAAAAGAACATAAGAACATAAGAAATAGGAGCAAGAATAGGCCATTCAGCCCCTCAAGCTTGCCCCGCCATTAAATAAGTTCATGGCTGATCTTCCCCAGGCCTCAACTCCTCTTTCATGCCAGCTTCTCATAGCCCTCAACTCCCTGATATTTCAAAAATGTTTCTACCTCCTCTTCAAGTAGGTTCAGTGATCTAGCCTCCACAACTCTTTGGGTAGAGAATTCCAGACATCCACTACCCTCTGAGAGAAGAAATTGCTTCGCATCTCAGTTTTAACTGTGTCCCCTTATTCAGTAACCATGTCGCCTAGTTTGAGATTCCCCCATTAGCAGAAACATCTCAACATTTACCCTGTCAAGCCCCCTCAGAACCTTATACATCTCAGTAAGATCACCCCTCATTCTTCTAAACTCTATGATTTTATGCGGGACCGGACAATCCTGGCGGTGGGTAGGATTGGAAAATCCCACCAATACATCAAGTGATTAAGAAGGCAATTGGAATGTTGTTTATTGCAAGGGGAATGGAATATAAAAGTACATAAGAACATAAGAAATAGGAGCAAGAATAGGCCATTCAGCCCCTCAAGCTTGCCCCGCCATTAAATAAGTTCATGGCTGATCTTCCCCAGGCCTCAACTCCTCTTTCATGCCAGCTTCTCATAGCCCTCAACTCCCTGATATTTCAAAAACGTTTCTACCTCCTCTTCAAGTAGGTTCAGTGATCTAGCCTCCACAACTCTTTGGGTAGAGAATTCCAGACATCCACTACCCTCTGAGAGAAGAAATTGCTTCGCATCTCAGTTTTAACTGTGTCCCCTTATTCAGTAACCATGTCGCCTAGTTTGAGATTCCCCCATTAGCAGAAACATTTCAACATTTACCCTGTCAAGCCCCCTCAGAACCTTATACATTTCAGTAAGATCACCCCTCATTCTTCTAAACTCTATTGAATAAAGGCCTAAATCAACCCCTTCATCCCAGGCATCAGCTTAGTTAATCTCTTTTGAGATTATACTGGCCTCCAATGCCAATATATCCTTTCTTAAATACGGGGACCAAAACTGTACACAGTACTCTGGGTGTGGCCTCACCAACACCCTGTACAGTTGTAATAAGACTTCCCTATTTTTAAACTCCAACCCCCTAGCAACACAGACCAAACTTCCATTTACCTTCTTAATTCCTTGCTGTAGGGATATTTTGCTCCAGTTGTACAGGTGAGTCCACATCTGAAGTTCAGTTTTGGTCTCCTTATTTAAGAAAGGATATAAGTGCATGAGAAACAGTTCAGATTGACCCCTGGGGACTGGGGTGGTGGGTATTATGAGGAAAGGCTCGACAGGCTGAGCCTGCATCTGTCAGAGTTTAGAAGAATGAGAGGTGAACTTATTGAAACATATAAAGATCCTGAGGGGATTTGATAGGCTGGATGCTGAAAGGATGTTTCCCCTTGTGGGACAGTAAGGTAAAACTTAAAGTACAATTTTAAAATAAAATTAAGGTCTGTAGTTTCTTTTTAGGTCTCTAGTCTTTATTTTCTTTTTCTTAAAAATAGCTTCTTAGGTATAAGATCGATACTTTGTAAAAAAATAATTACAATAAAGTGAAAAGCATAGGGATTCTTCAATTTAAAGAGCAGGGATACAAGAGTAATTAACTAATAAAATAAATAAAGTACGATGGTGAAGGCAGAATGGGTGATATGTTGTTGCTGCAGCATGTGGGATCTGCTGAACACCAAAGTGATCTAGAGTGAACCCATCTGTAGTAAGTGTTTGTAGCTCGGGGAGCTTCGGATCCAAGTTAAGGTGCTGCAGTCTGAGCTGCAGACATTGAGCCACATCAGGGAGGGGAAAAGTTACCTGAACACTTTGCTCCAGGAGGCGCTCACTGTTATAGAACAGCAGTTGGTAAAGGTTGAGTTATTTAAATCCCAGAGGGATGCTTGAATAACTGTCATAACCTATATTTTCAACTGGTATGTTTCAGATGCAGCTCTGCATTCAGGAATAAAACCACCAAACCTTGAGGATTTTATATAAAACTAAATTAAACATTGATTAATTTAACAACAAATTAAACACATACACATGTCTACAAATTACTATCATAATAATTTTTAAACAAATCCCCAAATTAATCACTCCCAGGTAAATCTTCACCAAGGCAACAGTAAACCATAGATTTTCAACAGACACCAGGCAAACCACATTTGACCTTACAAATTCAAAATTAGGTTCAATTCAGTTTGCAAACACAGTTATTGGCTTACAGGCTGATTAGGTCATACATGCCTCTGACCTTCACACACAAAATTCATTTCTGTTTATACTTAGCTTCCCCCTTGAATGTATCCTAGGCTTTTAATGTTATATCTTCCAAAATATCTTCCAACATTTTCATCCCACTAATTTTATTAGTAATATAAACACATTGCTTGGTGTCTCCTAGCTAGGTGCAAGATTTCACCCATTCTTTTGAATGTTTTATTTAAAAATGCAAATTGCACTTTACCTTTTCCTCCCTACATTTACCTAATTAAAATCTCAAAATTACTGTACATCAAAGCACCCAAACTAGCTGGCTTTAATCCAATTAACACACACCCACAGACTAACACATTGACACACACATAGACATAGATCCTACTACGATTTCAATTTTAAAATAATTTCCAATAACATTCTAGACATTAATATCTCTTCATGACATCCTCCCCCATATCGAAAAATGAATTGTCATAATTTTAAAAGACAACTTCATTTTTTGATACAAAAACAGAATTATCTGGAAAACTCAGCAGGTCCGGCAGCATTGGCGGAGAAGAAAAGAATTGACATTTCGAGTCCTTATGACCCTTCAACAGAACTGATTGAATATTAGAAGAGGGGTGAAATATAAGCTCATTTAAGGTGGGGGGTGGGGGTGGGGGGAGAGAAGTGGTGGGGGGGTGGTGTGGTTGTAGGGACAAGCAAGCAGTAATAGAAGCAGATAATCAAAAGATGTCACAGACAAAGGAACAAAGAAGTGCTGAAGGTGGTGATATTATCTAAATGAATGTGCTAATTAAGAATGAAAGGCAGGACATTCAAGGTCCAGCTCTAGTGGGGGTGGGGTGGTAAGTCTAGCAGGGCATACAAGATTTAAAAATAATGCAAATAGGTGGGAAAAGAAAAATCTATATAAATTATTGGAAAAAACAAAAGGAAGGGAGAAGAAACGGAAAGGGGGTGGGGATGGAGAAGAGAGTTCATGATCTAAAGTTGTTGAATTCAATATTCAGTCTGGAAGGCTGTAAAGTGCCTAGTCGGAAGATGAGTTACTGTTCCTCCAGCTTGCGTTGGGCTTCACTGGAACAATGCAGCAAGCCAAGGACAGACATGTGGGCATGAGAGCAGGGTGGAGTGTTAAAATGGCAAGCGACAGGGAAGTTTGGGTCTTTCTTGCGGACAGACCGCAGGTGTTCTGCAAAGCAGTCGCCCAGTTTATGTTTGGTCTCTCCAATGTAGAGGAGACCGCATTGGGAGCAACGAATGCAGTAGACTAAGTTGGGGGAAATGCAAGTGAAATGCTGCTTCACTTGAAAGGAGTGTTTGGGTCCTTGGACGGTGAGGAGAGAGGAAGTGAAGGGGCAGGTGTTGCATCTTTCGCATGGGCATGGGGAGGTGCCATAGGTGGGGGTTGAGGAGTAGGGGGTGATGGAGGAGTGGACCAGGGTGTCCAGGAGGGAACGATCCCTACGGAATGCCACCGGGGGGGTGTAGGGAAGATGTGTTTGGTGGTGGCATCATGCTGGAGTTGGCGGAAATGGCAGAAGATGATTCATTGAATGCGGTGGCTGGTGGGGTGATAAATGAGGACATGGGGGACCCTATCATGTTTCTGGGAGGGAGGAGAAGATGTGAGGGCGGATGCGCAGGAGATGGGCCGGACACGGTTGAGGGCCCTGTCAACGACCGTGGGTGGAAAACCTCGGTTAAGGAAGAAGGAGGACATGTCAGAGGAACTGTTTCTGAAGGTAGCATCATCAGAACAGATGCGACGGAGGCGAAGGAACTGAGAGAATGGGATGGAGTCCTTACAGGAAGCGGGGTGTGAGGGGTGCTGTAGTCGAGGTAGCTGTGGGAGTCGGTAGGTTTGTAATGGGTATTGGTGGACAGTCTATTACCAGAAATTGAGACAGGGAGGTCCAGGAAGGGAAGGGAAATGTCAGAGATAGACAATGTGAAAATGATGGAGGGGTGGAAATTGGAAGCAAAATTAATAAATTTTCCATGTCCCGACGAGAGCATGAAACAGCACCGAAATAATCATCGATGTACCGGAGAAAGAGATGTGGAAGGGGGCCGGAGTAGGACTGGAACAAGGAATGTTCCACATACCCCATAAAGAGACAGGCATAGCTGGGGCCCATGCGGGTACCCATAGCCACACTTTTTATTTGGAGGAAGTGAGAGGAGTTAAAGGAGAAATCGTTCAGTGTGAGAACAAGTTCAGCCAGACGGAGGAGAGTAGTGGTGAATGGGGATTGTTCGGGCCTCTGTTTGAGGAACAAGCTAAGGGCCCTCAGAGCATCCTGGTGGGGGATGGAGGTGTAGAGGGATTGGACGTCCATGGTGAAGAGGAAGCGATTGGGGCTAGGGAACTGGAAATTGTTGATGTGACGTAAGGTGTCAGAGGAATCACGGATGTAGGTGGGAAGGGACTGGACAAGGGGAGAGAGAAGGGAGTCAAGATAACGAGAAATGAGTTCCGTGGGGCAGGAACAGGCTGACATGATCGGTCTACCGGGACAGTTCTGTTTGTGAATTTTGGGTATGAGGAAGAAGTGGGCCGTCCGAGGTTGGGCGACTATCAGGTTGGAAGCTGTGGGAGGAAGATCTCCATAGGAGATGAGGTCAGTGACAGTCCTGGAAACAATGGCTTGGTGTTCAGTGGTGGGGTCATGGTCCAGGGAGAGGTAGGAGGAAGTGTCTGCGAGTTGACGCTCAGCCTCCGCGAGGTAGAGATCAGTGCACCAGACAACAACAGCACCATCCTTGTCAGCGGGTTTGATGACAACGTTGGGGTTGGACCTGAGAGGATGGAGTGCAGTAAGTTCAGAGAGAGACAGATTAGAATGGGTGAGAGGAACTGAGAAATTGAGACGACTAATGTCGCGCCGACAGTTCTCATTGAAAAGATCAAGAGCAGGTAAGAATCCAGAGGGAGGGGTCCAGGTGGAGGGAGAATATTGGAGGTGGGTGAAAGGATCCGTTGAACGGGGAGAGGACTCCTGCCCAAAGAAGTGAGCCCGGAGATGGAGGCGGCGGAAGAAGAGTTCAGCATCGTGCCAAGTCCGATAATCATTGAGATGAAGGTGTAAGGGTATGAAACTAAATCTTTTGCTGAGCACTGAACGTTCAGCGTCGGAGAGAGGAAGGTCGGGGGTATAGTGAATACACAGCCGGGGCTTGGCCCCCAACCCCATCTTCCAATCCCAACTCTGGCTGTGTATTCACTATACCCCCTGACCTTCCTCTCTCCGACGCTGAACATTCAGTGCTCAGCAAAAGACTTAGTTTCATACCCTTACACCTTCATCTCAATTAATTTTGGGCTCGGCACGATGCTGAACTCTTCTTCCGCCGTCTTCGTCTCCGGGCTCACTTCTTTGGGCAGGAGTCCTCTCCCAGTTCAACGGATCCTTTTACCCGCCTCCAATATTCTCACTCCACCTGGACCCCTTCCTCTGGATTCTTACCTTCTCTTGATCTTTTCATTGAGAACAGTCGGCGTGACATTAGTCGTCTCAATTTCTCAGCTCCTCTCACCCATTCTAATCTGTCTCTCTCTGAACTTACTGCACTCTGTTCTCTCACGTCCAACCCCAACATTGTCATCAAACCCGCTGACAAGGGTGGTGCTGTTGTTGTCTGGCGCTCTGACCTCTACCTCGCGGAGGATGAGCGTCAACTCGCAGACACTTCCTCCTACCTCTCCCTGGACCATGACCCCACCACTGAACATCAAGCCATTGTTTCCAGGACTGTCACTGACCTCATCTCCTGTGGAGATCTTCTTCCCACAGCTTCAAATCTGATAGTCGCCCAACCTTGGACAGCCCACTTCTACCTCCTACCCAAAATCCACAAACAGAACTGCCCCGGTAGACCAATTGTGTCAGCCTGTTCCTGCCCCACGGAACACATTTCTCGTTATCTTGACTCCTTTCTCTCTCCCCTTGTCCAGTCCCTTCCCACCTACATCCGTGATTCCTCTGACACCTTACGTCACATCAACAATTTCCAGTTCCCTGGCCCCAACCGCTTCCTCTTCACCATGGACGTCCAATCCCTCTACACCTCCATCCCCCACCAGGATGCTCTGAGGGCCCTTAACTTCTTCCTCGAACAGAGGCCCGAACAATCCCCATCCACCACTACTCTCCTCCGTCTGGCTGAACTTGTTCTCACACTGAACAATTTCTCCTTTAACTCCTCTCACTTCCTTCAAATAAAAGGTGTGGCTATGGGTACCCGCATGGGCCCCAGCTATGCCTGTCTCTTTATGGGGTATGTGGAACATTCCTTGTTCCAATCCTACTCTGGCCCCTCCCACAACTCTTTCTCCGATACATCGATGATTATTTCGGTGCTGTTTCATGCTCTCGTCAGGACTTGGAAAAATTTATTTATTTTGCTTCCAATCTCCACCCCTCCATCATTTTCACATGGTCCATCTCTGACACTTCCCTTCCCTTCCTTGACCTCTGTCTCAATTTCTGGTGATAGACTGTCCATCAATATTCATTACAAGCCTACGGACTCCCACAGCTACCTCGACTACAGCTCCTCACACCCCGCTTCCTGTAAGGACTCCATCCCATTCTCTCAGTTCCTTCGCCTCCGTCGCATATGTTCTGATGATGCTACCTTCAAAAACAGTTCCTCTGACATGTCCTCCTTCTTCCTTAACCGAGGTTTTCCACCCACGGTCGTTGACAGGGCCCTCAACCGTGTCCGGCCCATCTCCCGCACATCCGCCCTCACGCCTTCTCCTCCCTCCCAGAAACATGATAGGGTCCCCCTTGTCCTCACTAATCACCCCACCAGCCTCCACATTCAAAGGATCATCCTCTGCCATTTCCGCCAACTCCAGCATGATGCCACCACCAAACACATCTTCCCTTCACCCCCACCCCGGCGGCATTCCGTAGGGATCGTTCCCTCCGGGACACCCTGGTCCACTCCTTCATCACCCCCTACTTCTCAACCCCCACCTATGGCACCTCCCCATGCTCATGCTTTGCAGAACACCTGCGGTCTGTCCGCAAGAATGACCCAAACCTCCCTGTCGCTTGCCATTTTAACACTCCACCCTGCTCTCTTGCCCACATGTCTGTCCTTGGCTTGCTGCATTGTTCCAGTGAAGCCCAACGCAAACTGGAGGAACAGCACCTCATCTTCCGGCTAGGCACTGTACAGCCTTCCAGACAGAATATTGAATTCAACAACTTTAGATCTTGAACTCCCTCCTCCATCCCCACCCTCTTTCCATTTCTTCCCCCTTCCTTTTGTTTTTTCCAATAATTTATATAGATTTTTCTTTTCCCACCTATTTCCATTATTTTTAAATCTTTTATGCCCTGCTAGTCTTTCCACCCCACCCCCACTAGAGCTGTACCTTGAGTGCCCTACCATCCATTCTTAATTAGCACATTCATTTTGATAATATCACCACCTTCAACACTTCTTTGTTCCTTTGTCTATGACATCTTTTGATTATCTGCTCCAATCACTGCTTGCTTGTCCCTACAACCACACCCCCCACCCCCCCAGCCCCCCACCCCACCAGCACCTTAAACCAGCTTATATTTCACCCTTCTTCTAATATTCAATCAGTTCTGTTGAAGGGTCATGAGGACTCAAGACAGCAACTCTTTTCTTCTCCGCCGATGCTGCCAGACCTGCTGAGTTTTTCCAGGTAATTCTGTTTTTGTTTTGAATTTCCAGCATCTGCAGTTTTTTGTTTTTATTCATTTTTTAATAACCCACCTCACACTATTGCATTACCAGATGCATGATTTAACATAATATATACACACAAGTCCTTGATAACAATAGAAATCACTACAACCCAGCATCCAGATTTTGCAAAATGTCCAATTTTCCCTTTAATCTTCAAACCCTTGATAACGCATCTGGGAACAGATTTTCTGTACCAGCAACATGTATACTCCATAGATTAAATGACTGTAATAATAGACCCCACCTGAAAAGCCATGTATTTTTTTCTTGAAATTTGTCCAGAAACTTTAAAGGATTGAGGTCTGTAGAAACAATTGTTTCTAACAAATTGTTTGCAATATAAATTCAAACGCTGCAATGCTAACACCAAATCCATCGTCTCCTTTTCAATCGTCGAATATCTTCTCTGTTGTGCATTTAACTTCCAAGAAAGATCCCCCATCATTTTTCAATTCCAGGGTCATCTTCTTGTACCGGTATGGCCTCAATGCCCATATCGCTTGCATCAGTGGTCAACTTAAATTGCTTGGCATTATTGGGTACTGCCAAAATGTGCGTCATAGTTAATATGGTTTTCAAACTGTCAAATGATTTCTGACACTCCAGTGTCCGTTCAAGTTTCTTGGGGAGAATTTTCTCCCTGTCAGGGGGGCCGAGTGGGAGCGGGTGGGCACAGGCAGCTGCCATTTTACGTGGGGAGGCCAATTAAGGCCCGCCCAGCGTGACACACACCCAGAAGCGCTGAGCGCTTTCTGTGCGGGCAAGGGGGTGTCAGCTGAGTCAGGGCCTGAGCTCTTTCGCACGCAGAACTCTCCCTGACCCATAGAGCTGCATCAGGGAGATTAGTTTCATTATGAAAGATTTAAATAAAGAAAAAAATATTCAGACATGTCCCCTCATGTGACAGTGTCATATGAGCTGGGACATGTCAATGAATTTTAATGAAACTGTTTACTTGATTTATAAACCTTTCATGAAACCTCATCCTGCCCGTGGATGAGGTTTCATGATAAATGCGAAGGCCGCCTGGGCTCCTCACCTGCCCACCAAGCTTAAGGTTGGACAGGCAGCTCAGTTAATTACTTTAATTTGTTTTGAAATGGCCTTAATAGGCCTCTGAGAGTTCGGCGGGCGCGCAGCCAATTCTGGTGTGCCTTTGCCGAACTGAAGATCAGAATGACGCACGGCGACATCGGATGTATGCCCGCTGTCACCGTGCATCATTTTACACATCGGCGAGTGAGGCTTGCCCCTACACACCAACCTGAAGATTCCGGCCCTTTTTTTTAATAGTTCAGTCAGTGGAGCAACCGCTCGGCTAAAATTTGGTACAAATTCCCGGTAAAACCCACTCATGCCCAGAAATCTCAAAACTTCTCATTTTGTTGTAGACACTGGGAAATCCACAATAGCCTTGACTTTCGCATATTTCGGAGCTGCCTTACCATGTCCAATGTATGGCCTAGATACATAACTTGCGCTTTTGCAAACTCACTTCTGGCCAAGTTCATCACCAAATTAGCTTCTAGTAGCTGAGTAAATAATTTTCCAGATGTAAATGCTCCTCCCACATCTGACTGAAAGTTCAGATCATCGATATAAACCGCACAATTGCTTAGACCCACAATTACTTTGTTTGTCAGTCTTTGAAATGCTGCAGGTGCATTCTTCACACCAAATGGCATTCGGCATCACAAAAGCAAATATCTCCTTTGCTCTTTCAGATGACAGTACTTGCCACTATCCAATTAGCAAGTCAATCTTAGTGATAAACTTTGATTTTTTTTATCTGTTCATGGGATGGGGGTATCTCAGGCTAGGCCAGAATTTATTGCCTATCCCTAATTACCCTTGTTCAGCAGGCATTTAAGAGTCAACCACATTGCTGTGGGTCTAGAATCAGCAGGGGTAAAGACAGCAGATTCTTTCCCTAAAGAGCATTAGGGAACCAGATGGGCTTTTATGACAAACAACAATGGTTTCAGTTCCAGATTTTTTTATTGAGTCCAAATTTCACCATCTGCTATGACAGAATTTGCACCCAGGTCCCCAGAGGATTATCCCGTGTCCCTGGAATACTAACCCAGTGAAAATGCCACTATGCCATCACCTCCCCACTTCCTCAATGCAATCTTCCAACCATGGTGTAGGACAGGAATCCATTTTTGTCAGCACATTCACCTTTAGATAATCACACACAGAGCAGGATTTTCCACACCAGCCCACTGCTGGGATCTTCCTGTCCCACTGCAAGTCAATAGACCTCTGGCAGGGGCATCGCCTCACCTGCGGTGGGTCCTGGCCGCAACGGGGTTGGAAAATCCTGGCCACAGTCTTTGTATTCCATCTGGTTTTGGTACCAGCTCAATAGACAAAGTCCAGTTACTGCAACCAGACTGAATGATATCATTTTGAAGCATGAAATCAATGTATTTTTGTACTTGCTATAACTTTGCCGGATTTAATCTGTAAGAATGTTGCTTTATTGATGATGAAACCTGTACAGACACATCATGTATAGCTAAATCTGTCTTAAGAGCATAAGATGCAGGAGCAGAAGTAGGCCATTTGGCCCATTGAGTCTGCTCCGCCATTCAATGAGATCATGGCTGATCTGATAATCCTCAAGTCCACTTTCCTGCGATTTTCCCCATAACCCTTGATTCCCTTACTGATTAAAAATCTATCTATCTCAGCCTTGAATATACTTAACGACCCAGCTTCTACAGCCCTCTGCGGTAAAGAAATCCACAGATTGACTATCCTCTGAGAGAAGAAATTCCTCCTCATCTCTGTTCTAGGTGGGCACCTCCTTACTCTGAGATTATGTGCTCTGGTCCTAGAATTTCCCTCAAGGGGAAACAACCTCTCAGCATCTACCCTGTCAAACCCCCTAAGAATCTTAAATGTTTCAATAAGGTCGCCTCTCATTATTCTAAACTCCAGTGAGTACAGGTAACTCAATATTTTATTTAAAATTTCAAGCACCCCCTCATTATCCAATTTGATTAGAGGAGAATCAATTTCAGAGTCCTGCACTTCTACCTCTTTCTCATCATCCACCATCACTAACACCTCTTTTTGTTCCTCTTCCCTGTCAAAGTACTTTTTAAGCAAATTTACATGTCACACCCTCTGCTTCTTTCTACTATATGGAGTATTTATTAACTAATTTACTTCACTCTATTTCTTTTCAACCCTGTAAGGCCCACTAAGTCTTGCATTTAATAAATAACTATTACTGGTAACAAAACTAGTATTTTTTCTCTAGAAACAAAACTGCGAGTTTTAGCTTTCTTATCTGCTTTCACTTTCATCACTTACTGTGACATCTTTAAATGTTCCCTAGCCAACTCACCTGCTCTGTTCAATCTTTCCCTGAAATATGGTACATATTCTAGAAAAATAGTTTCTGAATTCTGACCCATTAATTTCTCATAAATCAACTTCAGTGGTCCCCTTACCTCATGACCATAAACTAGTTCAAAAGGGCTAAAACCAATCGATGCTTTAGGAGCATCTCTAATAGCAAATAACAAGAATGGAATTCACCTATTCCAGTCCTGTGGATATGCTCTCATCATGGTTTTTAAAGTTTGATGCCGTCTTTCCAAAGCTCCTTGTGACTCCGGATGATAAGCTGTTGACCTAAACTGTTTTATCGCCAAACTGTTCATTACTTCTTTAAACAGCTGTGACATGAAATTTGATCCCTCATCTGATTGCATTTCCTTATGTAAATCATATCTTGTAAAAAATTTAATTAACTCCTCTACAATCTTCTTAGTTGTAACTTTTATTAAAGGTATCACTTCAAGAAACTTGGTAGACACATCCATTATTGTCAGTGAGTACTGGTGTCTACTTTTAGTCTCAGGGAGTGGTCCTACACAATCAATCAGGACCCAAGTAAAAGATTCCTCAAATGTTGGTATTGGGATTAAAGACACTGGCTTAATCACTGCTTGTGGTTTCCCTGTTACCTGACATGTGTGACATGTTCTTCAGAAATTTTTGCAACCTGCTCCTCAGAGTTCTCTTGGGTAAATTGTGAATACATTCCCACTTCTTTACCTATCACTGATTCTCCCTGTTTGACTTGTACATAAAACACTGGTTTCTCCTGTGCATGAACCTCAGAACCCATAGTACTTTTACTTCCAGAACTTTTCTGCACTCCAAAAACTCTAACAGATTTTCCCTGAAATTTCCAACACACTGACTTTGTGTGCCCCACATTATTACAATGAAAACACCTCAATTTTCGAATTTCATTCCTACCCTCAGCACCTTACATTTTATTCAGAAAACAATGTTCCTGGGAATTTGCAGCCACTCCTTCTCTTCCCTGACTACCTACCTTCCTTCCACCTTCCCAATTTCTATCCTGTCCAATTTGAAAGTGTGATGAGAAAAAGATTTAGCTCTATGACTCAACTCATAATCATCAGCCATCTCTGTTGCTTGTCTTACCATTTGAACTCATCTGTTCCTTCACATGAGTTCTCACTACTAAAGGAATTGAATCTTTAAATTCCTCCAAAAGAATTACCTCCCTAAGAGCTGCATATATTGTCTCTTTGCCTGTATCCACCAGTCAAAATTATTTTGTTTTACTGTGATGTAGATTATGAAAATCAAATTGACAGAGGTAGCCACGAGCAAGAATTCATAAAGCGTATTCGGGACAGTTTTCTAGAACAATATGTTGTGGATTCATCCGGGGATCAGGCTATTTTGTATCTGCTAATGTGTATTGAGGCAGGTTTAATAAATGATCTGACTAAAAGAGCCCATAGGAAACAGTGACCATAATATGGTGGAATTTAGCATTCAGTTTGAGGCCGGGATTTTGTGGCCCCATCGTGGGTGGGACCCGCCACGGGTGAGATGGCACCCCAGCCAGGAGTCCATGGATTTGTGGTGGGACTGGAAGATCGTAGCAGCAGGCAGGTGTGGAAAACCCCACCCTGAGAGTGAGAAACTTGGGTTGGAAAAAACTGGGCTAAACTTAAATACGGGTAATTACAATGGAATGAGGACAGCGTTTGCTGGAGTGGACTGGGAAAGGAGTTTAACAGAAAAGACGGTTGATGAACAATGACAAACCTTTAACAAAATAGTTCATGGCTCACAACAAAGATATATCCCAGTGAGGAAGAATGATTGTAGGAAGGGGATAAACCAACCATGGTTAATCAAGGAAGTTAAGGATAGTATCAAAGTGAAAGAAAAAACATACACTGTGGCAAAGATTAGTGGTAAACCAGAGGATTAGGAAGGTTTTAAAAACTGACAGAAGATGACCAAAAAAAAAAGAGGGAGAAAAGAAACCTTGAGGGTAAACTAGTAAGAAATATAAAAACAGACAGTAAGAACTCCTTTGAATGTATAAAAAGGAAGAGAGAGGCCAAGGTCAATTTGGCCCCTTAGAGAATGAAGCTGGGGAAATAATAATAGGGAACCAGGAAATGGCAGAGGAATTGAATCAATACTTTGCATCAGTCTTCACGATAGAAGACACTAAGAGCAAATACCTAAAATACTAAATAGTTAAGTGGCAAAAGAGGGAGGGTGGGGGGAGGAAATAAATACAATAACTTTCGCTAGAGAAAAAGTATCAAGGAAACTAATGGGGCTAAAGGCTGATAAGTCCCCTGGACCAGATGGGTTGCATCCTAGGATATTAAAGGAAGTAGCTACAGAGATAGTGGATGTGCTGGTAGTAATCTTCCAAGAATCCTTAGATGCTGGAGAAGTCCCAGAGGGTTGGAAAAGTGCCAATGTAACACCTTTATTCAAAAAGGGAGGGAGATAAAAAAAACAGGTAACTATAGGCCAGTTAGCTTAACGTCCGTCATTGGGAAAATGTAAGAGTCTATTATAAAGATGTAATAACAGAGCATTCAGAAACGCATAATCTAATCAAACAGAGTCAGCATCGCTTCATGAAGGGAAAATCATGCCTGACAAATTTATTAGAATTCTTTGAGGAGGTAACAAGCAGTAGGTGTAAAAGGGAACCAGTAGATGTAATATATCGGGATTTCCAAAAGGTGTTTGATAAAGTACCGCACTTAAGACTACTTAATACGATAAGAGCCCATGGCGCTGGGGATAGTATTTTAGCATGGAGAGAGGATTGGCTAACCAATAGTAGACTGAGAGTTGAAATAAGGGCAGCATTTTCAGGATGGCAAACTAACTAGTGCAGTGCCACAGGGCTCAGTGCTGCGGCCATGATTATTTACAATATATATTAATGACTTGGATGAGTGAAATGTACTTTTTGAAAATGCATTGATGGGATGTGGGCTTCACTGGCTGGGCCAGCATTTATTGCCCATCCCTAGTTGCACTTGTGAGCTGCCTTCATGAACCGCTGCAGTCCATGTGGTGTAGGTACATCCACAGTGCTGTTAGGAAGGGACTTCCAGGATTTTGACTGAGCGACAGTGAAGGAACCGCAATATATTTCCAAGTCAGGATGGTGAGTGACTTGGAGAGGAAGTTCTAGATGGTGGTGTTCCCATCTATTGACTATCCTTGTCCTTCTAGGTGGTAGTGGTCGCGGGTTTGGAAGATTCTGTCTAAGGAGCCTTAGTGAATTCTTCCGGTGCATCTTGTAGATGATACACACTGCTGCTACTGTGCGTTGGTGGTGGAGGGAGTGAATGTTTGTGGATGTGGTGCCAGTCAAGTGGGCTGCTTTGTCTTGGATGGTGTCAAACTTCTTGAGTGTTGTGGGCGCTGGACTCATCCAGGAAAGTGGGGAGTATTCCATCTCATTCCTGACTTGTGCCTTGTAGTTGGTGGAAAGGCTTTGGGGAGTCAGGAGGTGAGTTACTCATCGCATGATTCCTAGCCTCTGACCTGCTCTTGTAGCCACAGTATTTATATGGCTAGTCCAGTTGAGTTACGATCATCAGCGAACATTACCACGTCTGACCTTATTTGAAAGGAAGGTCATTGATGAAGCAGCTGAAGATGGTTGGGCCGATGACACTACCCTGAGGAACTCCTGCAGTGATGCCCTGGGACTGAGATGACTGACCTCCAACAACCACAACCATCTTTCTTTGTGTTCGATATGACTCTAAGCAGTGGAGAGTTTTCCCCCTGATTTCCATTGACTCCAGTTTTGTTAGGACTCCTTGATGCCACACTTGGTCACATGCAGCCTTGATGTCAAGGGCAGTCACTCTCACCTCACCAATGGAGTTCGGCTCTTTTGTCCAGGTTTGAACCAAGGCTGTAATGAGATCCGGAGCTGAGTGGTCCTGGCAGAATGTAAACTGGACATCAGTGAGCAGGTTATTGCTAAGCAAGTGCCACTTGATAGCACTGTTGATGACCCCTTCCATTACTTTACTGATGATGGAGAGTAGGCTGATGGGGCGGTAATTAGCTGTTTTGGATTTGTCCTGCTTTTTGTATACAGGACATACCTGGGCAATTTTCCACATTGCCGGGTTGATGCCAGTGGTGTATTGACTTTAACAGCTTGGCTAGGGGCGCAGCAGGTTCTGGAGCACAAGTCATCAGTACAATTGCCAGAATATTGTCAGGGTCCGTAGTCTTTGCAGTATTCAGTGCCTTCAGCCGTTTCTTGATATCATGTGGAGTGAATGGAATTGACTGAAGACTGGCATCTGTGATGCTCGGGACCTCCGGAGAAGGCTGAGATGGATCATCCACTCGGCACTTCTGGCTGAAGATTGTTATGAATGGTTTAACCTTATCTTTTGCACTGATGTGCTGGGCTCCTCCATCATTGAGGATGGGGATATTTGTGGAGCCTCCTCTTCCAGTGAATTGTTTAATTATTCAGCACCATTCACAACTGGATGTGGCAGGACTGTAGAGCTTAGATCTGATCCGTTGGTTGTGGGATCGCTTAGCTCTGTCTATCACTTCCTGCTTATGCTATTTGGCACGCAAGTAGTCCTGTGTTATAGCTTCACCAGGTTGACACCTCATTTTTAGGCATGCTGTTCCTGGCATGCCCTCCTGCACTCTTCATTAAACTAGGTTGATTCCTCTGGCTTGACGATAATGGTAGAGTGGGGGATATGCTGGACCATGAGGTTACAGATTGTGTTTGTGTACAATTCTGCTGCTGCTGATGGCCCACAGAGCCTCATGGATGCCTAGTCTTGAGCTGCCAGATCTGTTCAAAATCTATCCCATTTAACACGGTGATAGTGCCACACAACACGATGGAGGGTATCCTCAATGTGAATGTGGGACTTTATCTCCACAATGACTGTGCGGTGGTCACTCCTACCCATATTGTCATGGACAGATGCATCTGTGGCAGGCAGTTTGGTGAGAATGAGGTTAAGTATGATTTTCCCTCTTGGTGATTCTCTCATCACCTGCCGCAGATCCAGTCTAGCAACTATGTCATTTAGGACTCGGCCAGCTCGGTCAGTAATGGTGCTACCGAGCCATTCTTGGTGATGGACATTGAAGTCCCCACCCAGAGTAAATTCTGCACACTTGCCACCCTCAGTGCTTCCTCCAAGTGGTGTTTAATATGGAGGAGCACTGATTCATCAGCTGAGGGAGGGCGGTACGTGGTAATCAGCAGGAGGTTTCCTTGCCCATGTTTGACCTGATGCCATGAGATACCACTGTGGCAGCTGCCACCTCTGCTGGGTCTGTCCTGTCAGTGGGACAGGACACCAGGGATAGTGATGGTGGGATCTAGGACATTATCTGTAAAGTATGATTCCGTGAGAATGACCATGTCAGGCTGTTACTCCCAATTTTGGTACTAGCTCCCAGACGTTAGTTAGGAGGGCTTTGCAGGGTAGACGGGGCTGTGATTCTCGTTGTCAGTGCCTAGGTCGATGCTGGGTGGCCTGTCTGGTTTAATCCCTTTTTTGTGACTTTGTAGCAGTTTGTTACAACTAAATGGCTTGCTGGGCCATTTCAGAGTCAACCACATTGCTATGGATCTGGAGTCACATTTAGGTCAGACCAGGTGAGGACGACAGATTCCTTTCTCTAAAGGACATTACTGAACCAGATGGGTTTATACAACAATCGACAATGGTTTCATTGTCATCATTAGACTTTAATCCCAGATTTTTATTGAATTCAAATTCCACCATCTGTCATGGCAAGACTCGAACCCTGATCCCCAGAGCATTACTCAACCAGCAATAATATTACTACGCCATTGCCTCCCTTGTACTATCACCAAGTTTGTGGCTGGCACATACATAGGTGGGAAGGTAAGTGGTGAGAATGACACAAAGAGTCTACAGAGAGATATAGACAGGTTAAGTGAGTGGGAAAAAACGTAGCAGATGGAATATAATGTGGGAAAATGTGAGGTTCTGCACTTTGGCAGGAAGAATAGAGGAGCTGAATATTATTTAAATGGAGAAAGACTGCAGAAAGCTGCAGCACAGAGGGATTTGGGGGTCCTCATGCATGAATCCCAAAAAGCTAACATAAAAGTTCAACAAGTAATGGGGAAGGCAAATGGAATGTTGGCCTTTATTTCAAAGGGGATTGGAGGCAGACCAGAGAAGCTTCACTAGGTTGATTCCGGGTATGGAGGGATTTTCTTATGAGGAGAGGTTGAGTAGGTTGGGCCTGTACTCATTGGAGTTTAGAAGAATGAGAGGCAACCTTATTGAAACATATAAGATTCTTAGGGGGTTTGACAGGGTGGATGTTGAGAGGCTGTTTCCTCTTGTGGGAGAGTCTAGAGCCAGAGGGCGTAATCTCAGAGTAAGGGGGCACCCATTTAAAACAGAAATGAGCAGGAATTTCTTCTCTCAGAGGGTTGTTTTCTGTGGCATTCTTTACCACCAAGGGCAGTAGAGGCTGGGTCATTAAGAATATTCAAGGCTGAGATCAACAGATTTTTCATCAGTAAAGGAATCAAAGATTATGGGGAAAAGGCAGGAAATTAGAGTTGAGGATTGCAGGTCAGCCATGATCTCATTGAAGGACAGAGCAGACTCAATGGGCTGAAGGCCATCTTCTGCACTTATGTCTTGTGGGAGAGACTAGAACTAGGGGACTCAGTTTAAATATTAGGGTCTCCCATTCAAGATCAAGATGAGGAGGAATTATTTTCTCTCAGGGCTGTTAGTCTGGAAGTTCTTTTCTTTGGAGAGCAGTGAAGGTAGGGTCATCAAATATTTTTTAAGGCAGAGATAGATTCTTGACTAACAAAGGAATTGAAGGTTATTAGGGGTAGGTGGAATGTGGAGTTGAGGCCACAATCAGATCATCCATGATGCTATTGAATGGAAAAGCAGACTTAACGGGCCAAATGATCTACTCCTGCACCTCATTTGTATGTTCATATGCCCTGGTCTTGGAAATCTCCAGGATACCTTCTCGCATATTTTGTTCTGAAAAGGTGGCAGTTACACAAAACTCATGATAGCAGCAAAGCTGAAGTATCTCTGTCCATTTTCATTTATCTTTCCCAGACCATAATGTCCCAAGCAGGAGGGCTGTGCCTCATGATCCACACCCACTCTTGTGTTGAAATCTGCCAGTGGATAAAGATGATGAAGTAGATAACAGTGTCAATCTCCTCATAGATCTAGCCTTTTGCCTCTGTAGTGGAGCACAGTACTGGAGTGTACTCATGAGGGTAACTGGTCCTGTTTAAGTTGAGGGATGGCGAGAACACATTCTGAATTGTTTGTGGGGGGTCTTATTATCAAAAGTAATGGGTTCCTTCCAGTGAAGTCTACACCTGCTCATGCATTTCCTCTGAACTATTGTCTTGCTAGATGAACATGTAATGTTTTTATTTCAGTGACCCACTCTTGACGAGCCTGGTTTCTTGTATGGAAACTATGTTGACGTTCAGCCTATCAACTTCCATGTTGATCACATCTGTCTTGCGCATATTGCCACCCAGCTGCAAGGTGTCAATCAAGCCTTGTCCCCTTGTCCTGATGATCCAGCTTGCCAATCAATGAATTGGCATCTTTCTGCTTCATCTGTCTGCCTGCTGTGACAGACTCCCTCCACTTGTTGAGTAGAGACTTTAAGCTCGAAGCACCCATTGAAGCAGATAGACCATGGCAAATCAACACCTAATTACTTGGGGACTTGGGCTTATCGTTCGTAACTGCTTTCCCTCATTAGTGGTAATGCTCTGCCTCAAAACTGAAACTCCTCACCAGGACCCAAGCCTGAACAAAATTTGTGGAGACCATGGTCTGGTCAATTCTGATTTAGTCTTAAGAAATGAAGCTGGGCAAATGGATGACCATTTTGGAGATAGTGAGCATAATACAGTTGGATTTAGCATCATTATGGAAAAGGAAAAAGATAGAACAGGAGTAAAATTTCTAAACTGGGGAAAGACACATTTTACAAAGTTGAGAGATGAGCTGACGAGGGTGGACAGGATACAGCAATTAGAAGGAAAAACTGTGTCCAATCAGTGGGAGGCATTCAAAGGCGAGATTCTATGTGCACATGTCCCCACAAAGAAAAAAGATGGGACTGCCACATTTACAGTCACCTATTTATCCAGAAGCATACAGGGTAAGATAAAGCAGAAAAAGAAAGCTTATGACAGTCACAAAAAACTTAATATTGTAGAAAGACTGGAGGAGTGTAGGAAGTACGGGGGTGAAGTAAAAAAGGAAATTAGGAAAGCAAAGAGAGGATATGAAAAAATATTGGCAGGTAAAATCAAAGAAAATGGGGGGAGGCAGAAATTAGGAAACTATAGACCAGTTAGTTTAACATCTGTCATTGGGAAATTGCTGGAATCCATTATTAAGGAAATAGTAATGGGGCATTTGGAAAGTTAAAACACAATCCATCAGAGTCAGCATGGCTTTATGAAGAGTAAATTGTGTTTGACTAATTTGCTAGAGTTCTTCGAAGATGTGACAAGCAAAGTGGATAATGGAGAACCTGTAGATGTAGTGTATCTGGAATTCCAGAAGGACCTTTGATAAGGTGCCGCACAAAAGATTAGTACACAAGATAAGATCACATGGAGTTAGGGGTAATATATTAGCTTGGATAGAGGACTGGCTAACCAACAGAAAGCAGAGAGTCGGGATAAATGGGTCTTTTTCTGGATGGCAAGCTGTAACTAGTGGGGTGCCACGGGGTTCGGTCCTCAGTCCCCAACTATTTACAATCTATATGAATGACTTGGATTCAGGGATAGATGGTACTATAGCTAAATTTGCAGATGACACCAAAATAGGTGGGAAAATAAACTGTAATGAAGAAATAAGAAATTTACAAATGGATATGGACAGGTTAGGTGAATGGGCCAAAATGTGGCAGATGGAGTTTAACGTGGATAAGTGTGAGGTTATCCATTTTGGTTGGAAGAATAAAAAGGCGACTTATTATTTAAATGGAGAGAAACTTCAGAATGCTTCAGTGCAGATGGATCTGGGTGTCCTCGTGCTTGAATCACTGAAAGCTAGTATGTAGGTACAGCAGGTAATAAGGAAGGCAAATGGAATTTTGGCATTTATTGCTAAAGGAATAGAGTATGAAAATAGGGAAGTGTTGTTGCAACTGTACAAGGCATTGGTGAGATCTCACCTGGTGTACTGTGCACAGTTTTGGTCCCCTTACTTGAGGAAGGATGTAGTTGCATTGGAGGCGGTTCAGAGGAGGGTCACTAGATTGATTCCAGAGATCCGGGGCTTGTCTTATGAGGAGAGATTGAGCAGTTTAGGCCTATACTCGGTAGAGTTTAGAAGGATGAGAGAAGATCTAATTGTGGTATATAAGATGCTAAAGAGGATAGACAAAGTAGACGTGGAGCGGATGTTTCCCCTTGTGCGGCAATCTAGAATGAGAGGCCATAGTTTTAGGCTGAGGGATGTTAGATTTAAATCAGAGATGAGGAGAAATTACTTTTCACAAAGGGTTATGAATCTGTGGAATTCACTACCTCAGAGTGCAGTGGACGCTGGGACGCTGAATAAATTTAAGGAGGAGATAGACAGATTTTTAATTAGTAACGAGTTGAAAGGTTATGGGGAGAGGGCGGGAAATTGGAATTGAGGCCGAAACAAGATCAGCCATGATCGTATTGAATGGCGGGGCAGGCTCGAGGGGCTGAATTGCCGACTCCTGCTCCTAGTTCTTATGTTCTAAAATCCAAAGATGTTTCACCAGTACATTAAGAGTAAGAGGAAAATAAGGAAAGAGTAGGACCTATCAGAGATGTATAAGGCAACTCGTGCATTGGTGCAGAAGATGTAGGCAAGGTTCTTAATGGGTACTTTGTCTTCTCTGTCTTCACAAAGGAGAGGGATGGTGCAGACATTCTAGTCAAGGAGGAGGATCTGAAATATTAGATACAATAAGCATAGTGAGGGAGGATGTACTTGAGGGACTGGCATCCTTGAAGGTGGATATATCACCAGGGCCCGATGGATTGTATCCCAGGCTGTTAAAGGAAGCCAGGGAAGAAATAGTGGATGCTCTGAGGATCATTTTCCAAACCTCACTAGATACAGGTGAGGCACCAGAAGATTGAAGACCTGTGAATGTTTTACCATTATTTAAAAAGGGTGCGAGAGATAAGGAAAATAATTATAGGTTGCTCAGCCTGACTTCGGTATTGGGCAAATTGTTAGAATAAATTCTGAGAGACAGGATAAACTGTGACTTAGAAAGGCATGAATTAATCAGAGCTTGTCAGCCTGGTTTTGTTAAGGGAAGTTAGTGCAATGGATGTTGTCTACATGGATTTCAGGAAGGCATTTGACAAGGTCCGACATGGCAGACTGGTCAGAAATGTGTAAGTTCATGAGATACAGGGGAATGTGGCGAGTTGGATCCAAAAGTTGCTCAGCAACAGGAAACAAAGGTGATGGTCAATACATGTTTTTGTAACTGGAAAGTGGTTTCCAGCAGCGTTCCACAGGGCCCCGAGTTAGGCCCATTGCTGTTTATTTCACATATTAATAATTTGGACTTCAATGTGTGTGGCGTGATTGGGAAATGTGCAGATGAAACCAAAATTGGCTGTACAGTTTCTATTGAGAGGATAGCTGTTGCCTGTTGGTTTGGTTGAGTGGGTGGAAAAGTGGCAAATGGAATTCAATCCAGAGAAGAGTGAGGTAATGCATTTGGGGAGGAAAAACAAAGCAAGGGAATACACAATAAATGGAAAGACATTGAGAGAAGCAGAGGAAGTGAGAGACCTTGGAGTGCATGTCCACAGGTCCCTGAAGGTGGTAGGACAGTTGGATAAGGTGGTAAAGAAAACATATGGAATGTTTTCCTTTTTTGGACGAGGTATTGAATACAAAAGCAGGGGTGTAATGATGGAACTGTATAAAATGCTGGTTAAATCACAGCTGGAATTTTGTTTACCATTCTGGTCACCACATTACAGCAAAGACACAATTGTGCTGGAAAGAGTACAGCGGATATTCACAAGAATGTTGCCAAGGCTTTAAAATTGCAGCAATGAGGAAAGATTGGATGGGTTAGGGCTGTTTTTCTTAGAACAGAGGAGGCTGAGGGATGACCAGATTGAGTTGTGCAAGATTATGAGGGGCCTGGATAGAGTAGATGGGAGTGCCCTGTTTCCCCTGGTGGAGAGGTCAGTTACCAGGCAGCACAGATTGTAGGTGATTGGTCGGAGGATTACAGGGTACATGAGGAAAAACTTCTTCACCAGAGGGTGGTGTGTGCCTGGAATTCACTGCCTGGTTTGGTGACGGAGGCAGAAACCCTCAGCTCATTTAAAAGGTACCTGGATCTGCACATAAAGTGCTGTAACCTGCAAGGCTACGGACCAGGTGCTGGAAGATGGGATGACAATGGATGGTTAGTTTCTTTCTTTTTTGGCTGGTGCAGGCACAATAGGCTGAATGGCCCCTTTCTGTGCCATATCTTTTCTGTGGTTCTATGGTTCTATGTCACATCAGTGCTGGATCTCTGCAAAGGCAGCTTGGTTAGTCCCATTCTCATGATTTTTCACTGTACCCCTTTTTTTCTTATAAAATTGTCCAATTCATCTTTGAAAGCCATGACTTGTTGAATGAATACGTCACATCCGTCTTCACCCAAGAGAATGAGGATGAAGGTATGGAACTCGGGGAGAGAGACTGCAAGGTTCTAAAGCAAATTGATATAGGGAGTGACAAGATATTGGAGGTGTTGGCAGGCTTAAAAGTGGACAAACCTCCAGGTCCAGATGATTTGTGTCCCAGACTGCTGAGGGAGGCAAGAGAGGAGATCGCAGGGGCTCTGACCCAAATTTTTAATTCCTCTCTGGCCACGGGGGAGGTGCCAGAGGACTGGAGAACAACTAATGTGGCTCTGATATTTAAGAAGGGTTGTAGAGATAAGCCAGGGAACTACAGGCCAGTGAGTCTCATGTCAGTGGTAGGGAAACTATTAGAGAAAGTTCTGAAGGAGAGTATCTATCTCCACTTGGAGAGGCAAGGTTTGATCAGGGATAGTCAGCATGGCTTTGTCAGAGGGAGGTCATGCCTAACAAATGTGATTGAATTTTTTGAGGAGGTGACCAGGTGTGTAGATGAGGGTAGTGCAGTTGATGTAGTTTATATGGATTTCAGCAAAGCCTTTGACAAGGTTCCACATGGGGGACTTATAAAGAAGGCAGATGCACATGGGATACAGAGTAATTTGACAAGGTGGATTCAAAATTGGCTTAGTTGTAGGAGACAGAGGGTGATGACAGAAGGATGCTTTAGTGACTGGAAGCTAGGGTTCAGAGGCCACAGGGATCTGTGCTGGGTCCCCTATTATTTGTTATTTATGTAAACGACATAGATGACTATGTGGGGGGTAGGATTAGTAAGTTTGTGGATGACACAAAGATTGGCCGGGTGGTTAACAGTGAGGTTGAGTGTCTTGGGCTACAGGAAGATATAGACGGGATGGTCAAATGGGCAGATAAGTGGCAGATGGAATTTAACCTTGAAAAGTGTGAGGCGATATACTTTAGGAGTAATTTGACAAGGAAGTATTCAATGAATGGCTTGACACTAGGAAGCTCTGAGGAACAAAGGGAACTTGGCGTGTGTGTCCATAGATCTCTGAAAGCGGAGAGGTATGTTAGTGGGGTGGTGAAAAAGGCACATGGGACACTTGCCTTTATCAATCTAGGCATAGATTACAAAAGTAGGGAGGTCACGCTGAAGTTGTATAGAACCTTGGTGAGGACACAGCTGGATTACTGTGTGCAGTTCTGGTCACCACATTATAGGAAGGATGTGATTGCGCTGGACTGGGTGCAGGGGAGATTTACCAGGGTGTTGGTAAATCTGGGACGAAACCTTTAATTTATGAAGAGAGGTTGGATAGACTTGGGTTGTTTTCGTTGCAGCAGAGAAGTCTGAGGGGCGACCTGATCGAGGTGTACAAGATTATGAGGGACATGGACAGGGTGGATAGAGAGCAGCTGTTCCCCTTAGTTGAAGTGTCAGTCACGAGGGGACACAAGTTCATGGTAGGGGCAGGAGGTTTAGGGGGGATGTGAGGAAATACATTTTTACCCAGAGGGTGGTGACGGTCTGGAATGCGCTGCCTGGGAGGGTGGTGGAGGCGGGTTGCCTCACAACCTTTAAAAAGTACCTGGATGAGCGCTTGGCACGTCATAACATTCAAGGCTTATATTTCAACTCATTTCTATATTTCTTTAGTTCTGACGAAGAGTCATTCGGACTCGAAACGTTAACTATGTTCCTTTCTGCAGATGCTGCCTGATCTGCTGAGTTTTTCCAGCTATTTTTTTTTTTGTAAAAGAAGGGCAGGACTGGCAACTCAACATTCCTGGTTAAAGGGACTTTAGTTAAAATAGAGGGAAGAGGAGGGGAGTTTGCAATATTGATCAAGGAATCAATTATAGCAGTGAGGATGGATGGTATCTTGGAAGAATCATCAAATAAGGCCATATAAGTAGAAGTGAAAAGCACAAAAGGGGCAAACACACTGTTGGGCATGTATTATAGGCCCCCAAACAGTTAGGGAGAGATAGAGAATCAAATATGTAATCAAATTTCAGGGAAGTGTAAGAATAATAAGGCAATAATAGTATGGGATTTGAACTACCCAAATATTAACTGGGTTAGTTAGGAAAGGAGCAAAATTCTTATATTTCAACTCTTTCTTGGACTCGAACTCAAGTTCTGTCGAAGGGTCATGAGGACTCGAAACGTCAACTCTTTTCTTCTCCGCCGATGCTGCCAGACCTGCTGAGTTTTTCCAGGTAATTCTGTTTGTGCAAAATTCTTAAGTTGTATTCAGGAGAACCTTTTTAGCCAGTACGTAGAAAGCCCAACAAGGCAGGGGGCATTTCTGGATATATTGGGAAATGAGCCCAGGCAGGTGGAAGGCATATCAGTAGAGGAGCCTTTTGAAGATAGTGACCACAACTCAGTTAGATTTAGGATAGTTTTGGAAAAGGATAGGGCTGGGCTGGGAATAAAAGTTCTAAACTGGGGAAAAGCTAATTTTACTAAGATGAGATACAATTTGGCCCAAGTGAACTGAGAGCAGCTACTTGCAGATAAAACTGTGTCAGAGCAGTAGAAGGCACTCAAGGAGGAAATAGGAAGGGTACAGGGCAAATATTTTCCTGTAAAGGCAAAGGGGGCGGTGTCGAGGACAAATTTTTTCACCCAGAGGGCGGTAGGAGTCTGGCACTCACTACTTGAAAGGGTGGTTGAGTCAGAAACTCTTGTAACATTTAAGGAGTATTTAGATAGTCACTTGCGTTGCAATATCCTCCGGGGCTAAGGGCCAAGGGCTGGAAAATGGGATTAATGTGGTCAGATCCCTCACGATCAACATCCTGGGGGTTACCATTGACCAGAAACTGAACTGGACTAGCCATATAAATACTGTGGCTACAAGAGCAGGTCGGAGGCTAGGAATCCTGCGACAAGTAACTCACCTCCTGACACCCCAAAGCCTGTCCACCATCTACAAGGCACAAGTCAGGAGTGTGATGGAATACTCCCCACTTGCCTGGATGAGTGCAGCTCCCACAACACTCAAGAAGCTGGACGCTGTCCAGAACAGAGCTGCCCACTTGATTGGCACCACATCCACATACATTCACTCCCTCCACCACTGACACACAATAGCAGCAGTGTGTACCATCTACAAGATGCACTGTAGGAATTCACCAAGGCTCCTTCGACAGCACCTTCCAATCCCATGACCACCAGCTGGAAGTTCCCCCCCTGACTTGGAAATATATCACTGTTCCTTCACTGTCTCTGGGTCAAAATCCTGGAACTCCCTCCCTAACAGCACTGTGGGTGTACCTACACCACATGGACTGCAGCAGTTCAAGAAGGCAGCTCACCATCACCTTCTCAAGGGCAACTAGGGATGAACAATAAATGCTGGTCCAGCCAGCGAAGCTCACATCCCATGAATGAATATTAAAAAAATCTTTGTTGACCGGTGTGGACACATTGGGCTGAATGGCCTCCTTCTATGTTGTAAAAGTCTATGAGTATTCCTAGTTTCTGACCTGCTCTTGTAGCCACGGTATTTATATGTCTAGTGCAGTTCGGTTTCTGATAAATGGTAACCCCCAGGATGTTGATAGTGGGGGATTCATTAACCACAATGACAATCCTGGCTAGGCCAGAATTTATTGCCCATCCTTAACTGCCCTTGTTCAGGCAGCATTTAAGAGTCAACCATGTTGCTGTTGTCTGGAGTCACGTGTAGGCCAGGCCAGGTAAGGACAGCAGATTTCCTTCCCTATACGATATTAGTGAACCAGGTGGGTTTTTAACACAATCAGCAATGGTTTTGTGATCATCATCAGACTTTTAATTCCAGATTCAAATTTCACCATCTGCCAAGGTAGGATTCATACCCAGGTCCCCTGATATACCATTCCAGAGATATTACCACTACACCATCTCCTACCCTGAATGCTATTGAATGTCAAGGGATGGTAGTTAAATTATCTCTTGTTGGAGATGGTCGTTGCCTGACACTTGTGTGGCCTGAATGTTACTCGCCACTTGTCGGCCTAAGCCTGGATATTGTCCAGGTCTTGCTGCATTTGGACATGGGCTGCTTCAGTATCTGAGGAGTCGCGAATGGTGCTGAACATTGTGCAATCATCAGCGAGCATTCCCACATCTGGCCTTATGATGGAAGGAAGGACATCGATGAAGTAGCTGAAGATGGTTGGACCGAGGACACTACCCTGAGGAACTTCTGCAGTGATGTCCTGGAGCTGAGATGACTGACCTCCAACAACCACAACCATCTTCCTTTGTGCTGGGTATGATTGCAACAACAGAGAGTTTTCCTCCTGATTCCCATTGACTCCAGGTTTCTTTGGGCTCCTTGATTTACATTAATTTAAATGCGGCCTTGATGTGAAGGGCAGTCACTCTCACCTCACCTCTGAAGTTCAGCTCTTTTGTCTATGTTTAAACCAAGGCTGTAATGTGGTCAGTAGCTGAGTGGTCCTGGTGGAACCCAAACTGAGCATCATGAACAAACTATTGCTAAGCAAGTGCCGATTGATAGCAATGCTGATGACCCCTCCCATCACTTTACTAACGATGAGTACTCTCCCTGCACCTACTAATGATGGAGCATAATCTGATTGCACGGTAATTGGATGGGTTGTATTTGCCCTGCTTTTTGATTACAGGACATACCTGGATAATTTTCCACGTTGCCGGATAGATGGCTAGGGATGCCTAGGGATGCAGCATTCTTACCTCTTTTTAGCAGTGAGTAAAAGGAATTGGATATTTATCTGAAAAGATCAGATTTGCAGATCTACAGGGAAAAGGCAAGGTTATGGGACTGGCTGAGTTTCTCTTGCAGAGAGCTGGCATGATATGATGGGTCAAATAGCTTCCTTCAGTGTTGTAACCATTTTCCTCTATGATTGTAGTTTTAATGCATAGTTTGGTTGAATTTAGACTTCCATCCATTTCAGACCATTAATTTCAAGTGAATTCAATCACCTGAGTTACTAATGCTTCTGTTTTTTCCAGTACTACAGACCATTTAATATTCGTGTTGCTCTGATTGGTGTAGAGGTGTGGACCAGAGACCAGATCGCAGTGGACAGGAGTGCTTCAATAACTTTGCACAGGTTTCTCAAGTGGAGGGAGACTAACCTTCTACCACGAGTGCACAATGATAACAGTCATCTCATCACGTGGGTACCTGACGTGCGAATGAATCTCCCATCATAAATTTGGCAACTAACCTTTGATAAAAGAGATAAAAATTAAGAGAAGGAAGAAAAAGTATGTTTATGACTGATGTCAAGTAGAAAATACAATTGAGAAGCAGGCTGGATATAAAAGTTCGGTGGGGAGGTGAAAAAGCAAACCAGAGAAGCAAAGAGGAAGTATGAAAAGAGGCTAACCTAAAAGGGAATCCCAAAGTCTTCTATACGCATATAAATAGTATAAGGACGGTAAAGCGAGGAGAAGGGCCGATGAGGGTACAAAAGGGGATTTACACATGGAGACAGGGTGTAACTGAGGGACTAAATTTATTCTCTATGTCTGTCTTTACCAAGGAAGAAGAGCTACCAATGTCATGTTGAAAGAGAAGGTAACTCAGTCACAAGAAGGGTTTAAAATTTAAAAGGAGGAGGTATTGGAAAGGTTATCTAATAGGCTATCATTAAGTTAAGTTAAAGAAAAGTTAAGGTAAGTAAAGTGAAGTTTTGGCATGGCAGTAAAGCTTGGCCATGTGAAAAGTCCATCTTGAAACAAGTTGGAAGTCATGGATGCTTCATGTGGCCTAGATAACCATGTGCAGGAAGTATCAACAGCTGCAGAAACATGGGTTTTGAAACTCAAGCAACGGCTGGAGTCACTGTGGCTCATATGTGAGTTCTGAGAACTAAGTGGACAGCATATTTAGGGAGGTTAAGTGAATGCAGGCAGAGAGGGAATGGCTGACCATCAACAGTGTAGGAAGATCATGCAGGTAGCACAAGAGACCCCTGAGTACATCTCGCTAGATAACTGGTTTCCTATTTTGAATACTGGTGAGGGCAATGGTTCCTCAGCGAAGTGAAGCCAGAGCCAAGTCCGTGGCACCACACATGGCTCAGCTACACAGGAGGGAAGAAAGAAGAATGGAAGATCAATAGTGATAGGAGGAGTAATTGGACAAGGAAGTATTCAATGAACGGCATGACACAAGGAAGTTCTGAGGAACAAAGGGAACTTGGCATGTGTGTCCATAGATCTCTGAAGGCGGAGGGGCATGTTAGTGGGGTGGTGAAAAAGGCATATGGGGCACTTGCCTTTATTAATCGAGGTATAGGTTACAAAAGTAGGGAGGTCATGTTGGAGTTGTATAGAACCTTGGTGAGGGCACAGCTGGAGTACTGTGAGCAGTTCTGGTCACCACATTATAGGAAGGATGTGATTGCGCTGGACAGGGTGCAGGGGAGATTCACCAGGATGTTGCCTGGGATGAAACATTTAAATTATGAAGAGAGGTTGGATAGACTTGGGTTGTTTTCATTGGAGAAGTGCAGACTGAGGGGCGACCTGATCGAGGTGTACAAGATTATGAGGGGCATGGACAGGGTGGATAGGGAACAGCTGTTCCCCTTAGTTGAAGCAGAAGAATCAGTGGTAGGTAAGGATGTCGGAATGTGTTCACAATTTACCCAAGAAAATTCTGAGGAGCAGGTTGCAGAAAAGTTTAGAGATTTTGTGTGTGAAGGAAAAGTCTTCCAATGTGTACAGGGTGGAGTAGATAAAGATAGTAAAATTTTAAGAGACACAGGGGTTAGTCAATCCTTAATGTTGTGGGATAGTGACATTTGTTGTTCAGAGGAAGTATTGCAGGAACAGGTGAAAATAAATGGGGTTCAAGGAAATGCTAAACCTATTCCATTGTGAAAGGTAAATTTAAAGAGTAAGTGGAAAACCGGTCAAGTGACTGTTGGAGTGGTGGAAAAATAGCCTATTGCAGGAGTTCAATTCATTCTGGGCAATGATATAGCTGGATCACAAATTTGGTATGGTAGTTGAGCAGCCTGTAGTGGTGTCTACAACAGAAATGTTAAAGAGAGAGCATCCTGGTTTGTTTCCAGATTGTGTCTGGATTTAATTTATAAGGAAGTTACCTTACCAAAGATGCAACTTCTACAGACACATCATGAATAGATAAGTCTGTCTTCCCCAATTTATTTCTACAAACAGCTTTATGTGACTGCAATAGCTTTTCCAAATCACTTTGACAGTTGCCTGGAAGGTAAGTCAATATTACATTTAAATTTTCAAGTACTCCCTCATTATCCAATTTCAGAATCCTGTATTTCTACTTCTTTCTCTTTTTCTACTACCACTAAGACCTCCTTTTGGTCCTCTTCCCTGTCAAAGTACTTTTTGAGCATATTTACATGACGCACCCTCTGCTTCTTTCTTCTATCTGGAGTATTTATTAAATAATTCACTTCACTCAATTTCTTTTCAATTCTGTAAGGCCCTCTATACCTTGCCTTTAATGAGTCACTCAGTATTGGTAACAGAACTAGCACTTTCTCCCCATCAACAAAATTCTGAGCTGTAGCCTTCCTGTCTGTTTTCACTTTCATCACTTGCTGTGATATCTTTAAATTTTCCTACCCAACTCACAGGCTCATAGGTTGAAACAAGAAAACCAGGAAGGACAGGCAGTTGAAAGACAGGAAGAAGGTGTTGAAATCCAATTAGCTGACAAAGTGCAGGAGAAGTAATCAGGGTCATGGAGCCTGGTGACCTAGCTGTATGCCTACCCAAAGGTGCACGAGGGACCCTGGCTGACTCCTTGAGGAGAAAGGGAAGTTGGAGTGAGATCAAGTGTGTACCCCTCTCTCGTACATATTGTTGAAGGCCAACTATGGAGTTGAGCCCGTGCAGCAGTGCAGGAGCATCATCCTGGGCAAAGGTCTCCATGGTGGCCACCATCCTACCAGTGTTGACCTCAGTACATTAGCATGCTGGCGCTATTACCTCAGCCTGAAGATGGGCAGACTCCTCCATTGTGCCTTGCAATCTGAGGAGTGCAGCGAACATCCCTTCCAGATGTTCTCGAGCTTGTCTTTGCAGCTCCAGCAATTGTGACATGACCAAGTCCAGAAGCTCATCATCTGACTCAGATTCAGCAGCTTTCTGGCCTCCAGCGGTCCCATGAGTCCCGGACACCTGGAAGGTCCCTGCCTCCGCCTGCTGTGGATCAGACAGTGCGATGTGTTCACCAGATTGTGATCACGAGGCTACTCTAAAGCTAGGTCCCACTGAGGTGTCTGTCTCTGTGCTGATCGAGGGTGTGAGTGAGTGCTGTGATGGGGTTTAAAGGAGTGTGCTTTTAGATTCCTCTTCAGAGGTTTCTTCAAGACTTGATTGGACGCCCTGGGTCATGGACTCTGTCAGCTGTTTCCTGGAGGTGACTGTGGAAGCAAGGGAATCTAATTAGTGCATGCCAGTGTCCTGTGAAACAGGAGGACACATCATTCACAGCATGGTTGTTTGATGGATGTTGCACTGCTGGACCCTCATTTTGTATAGCACCGCCAACCTCACTATCAGCATAGGAATGGTCCAGAACCTTGCCAGCTAGCTGGATGGCTCCCTTTTCAAAGTCCATAATTTCAGGCATTCCTCCACTAGTCTGCGACCTCTGCCCATTGTTGTGTGCAAACTTGTCCTGCATGAATTGAGATGGGGAAAGTGTAATCAGGACGCCTGCCAGGCCGAATGATAAGTATGTCTGGCATGTATGGGTGGTGAGTGGTCCCATGGATGGGATGACGACAATGGCGGTGAATGTAAGAGAGTGAATGGCGATGTCCCTTGAACTGACAGTGAGTGAGTTTTTTTTTATTCGTTCATGGGATGTGTGCATCGCTGGTCAGGTCAGCAATTATTACCCACCCTTAGTTGCCCCCAGTTCAGAGGGCACTTAAGAGTCAACCACATTGCTGTGGGTCAGGAGTCAATGTAGGCCAGACCAGGTAAGGATGGCAGATTCCCTTCCCTAAAGGACATTCACAGATCCCTGTGAATGTGTGATGGGTTTGTGAGTGTGGGAGTTGAGAGTGTGAGAAGAGTGACTTACCCTGATGGAATGGAGGAGATCATTCATCCTCTTGCAGCATTGGGTGGCTGTCCCCTTTTGAAGGACATTGGTCCTGACCACCGCTGCCTCTAACCTCCCAAGCCTGGTTGGTCAAGCCACTGCTCATCCTGCGGCCAGAACGGGGACAGAGGACATCACAACGGGCCTTCATGGCATCCAAAAGGCATTGCAGTGACGTGTCGCTAAACCTGGATGCTGCAGTATTTTTGCTTTTCCTGGACATCTTCCCTGCAGTAGTTGTGGGCTGGAAGCACTGAAATGTGATCGCATGGTTGGACTTTAAATATGGTGCCTGGCGTGATGAAGCGGCGAAGTGTTGGTGTGGTTGGGAAATGAGAGAAATGTCATGTTTCCATAACTAATGTGGTGGGTTTGGAACAATACAAAGTGAAAACCCATCATTGCAGCCGGAGGGTAAAACTTTATTTTACCCACCCGCTCCCACACTTTGATCATTGCATGCCCTGTCATTGCATTGTCAGCAAACAGAGCCTTTCCACATTGCTGGTTAGGTGCCATTGTTGTAGCTGTATTGGAACAGTCTGGCTCAAGCAGCAACTAGTTTTGGAGCACTAAATCATGACTAATGTAGAGGAAGTATAGGTGCGTCAGTGCCATTTATAAAAATAGACTCTTTATCACTTCCATGGGGGAGTGTTAGTTGTCCTTTGATTCGAGAACATTCTTCCTTGTTTATATTGATTTCTCTTTTGCAGAGGTCGCACTTTTTCGAAAGGTATTGCAGGCTTGGCAATTATGACAGTTATGTGTTCAAGGCAGGATTCTGGAGGAGTAAACTCGGTGAGCAACCATTCTTTCATCTATTTCCCCACTCCTCTTGGACTGTAACTAACACATTACTATTGTTGAATTAGAATGAACAGAACCTCAAACCACTGATGACTTCAATGATAAAACTGAGCAAAAAGATTGATGGGAGAATATCTGCTACAGTGAGATGTCCATTCTGAAGGAAATAAAGATGTTTGTTCTATGATTTTGTGCAATGATTTAACAGCTGTTATGATCCACATGGAGATCAACAACCAAAAAGAACCAAATTTATCAAATTACCCCTTAAAAAGAGCAAGATTTCACTTTTATAACTTTTACTTTTACAATCAATCCAAAATCAGCATAAATTAAACATTAATTGTAGTCAATATAAATTATAAATTAATTATTAAATAACAGATACAACAAAAATCAATTTCATGACTTTACGCTCCGTATAAATCCCCTCAGCATAAATGGCACCAATTTCATCCACAAAGTCCTTCAAATCTCTGAACTTTCTGAGGTAGAATTACAACTCCTTTTCTCCGAGGGTTTAGCCGCAGATCCTCAGCCAACAGCAGCACTCAGACAACCCAAGTTCCATGGGCAAGATCTTCATCAAATTGGTGCACTTCTACAGAAACTCTTCAGTTATGCTCATGACAGTCTTGATTCCATGGATTCCCCAGATACTCCTTTATCAGTGACAACCCTGTGCACTGTAAACCGAGTCTGGTCAGCCAACAACTTTAAGTAACAGAAACAACTGAAACCACCCTTGTGTTTTCCTGTTGCCAGCTCCAGGATCCAGCCTTAAGTTTCTTCAGTCTACCTGCTCTGCACCATTGTGTGATCTGAGCCCAAATGGTTCTTTGCCTTTTACCTCATATCAACCAGCTTCAGTTTTCCCAGAAATCAGAAGTTTCCATTTCAGTTCAGTTAAATATTTAGTATCCCTAGAAATGCTGATAGTTCAGTTTCCCTTTCAGTTAGGGTCTGACCCAAAAAACGCAAGCTTTGAAAGTATGGATTCAGTCACTGAACTTCACGGCAATAAAGCATGATACATGGGGTTCAGGTAAAATTGACTGGCTGGATATAAATACAAAATACAGTTCAAATGCCCAATGTTGAAATGTTGCAAGGTATTTCTCACTCAGATAAGATATGAGAAGTTGCTCATTAGCTTTCCTTGCATTAGTCCCTGCATATGATTTTTGTCACAGGGTGACAGCAGTGACTGATAAACTCTATAAGCGGCAGAGGTTACCTGTGGAGACATTGAAAATCCCCGGCACTCATATCTAGTAGTATGAATGTGAGGGACAGAGTGTAAGTGATGGTATTAGTGTAGTAAGTAATGTCAGTGAGCTGCAAACACAGGTCACCAGTTTTGAATTGTTCTGAATCTATCCCATTGAGCTCAGTATGAGTGCCTCACAACACAATGAAGTATAACCTCAGTGTAGAGATGGGAGTTGACTCCCATGTGCAGTGGCCACTCCTACAATACTGTCATGGATAAATACCTTTCCAACAAGCAGGTTGGTGACAATAAGGTTAAGCAGGCTTTTCCCTCATTTAAAAACAAAAACAGAATTACCTGGAAAAACTCAGCAGGTCTGGCAGCATCGGCGGAGAAGGAAAGAGTTGACGTTTCGAGTCCTCATGACCCTTCGACAGAACTAGGTGAATCCCAGGAAGGGAGTGAAATATAAGCTGGTTTAAGGTGGTGGGGTGGGGTGGGGGGTGGTTGGGTGGGGGGAGAGAAGTGGAGGGGGGGGTGTGGTTGTAGGCAAAGGCAGTGATAGAAGCAGATCATCAGAAGATGTCACAGACGGCAGAACAAAAGAACACATAGGTGTCAAAGTTGGTGATATTATCTAAACGAATGTCCTAATTAAGAATGGATGGTAGGGCACTCAAGGTATAGCTCTAGTGGGGGTGGGGGAGCATAAAAGATTTAAAAATATTTAAAAATAATGGAAATAGGTGGGAAAAAGAAAAATCTATATAATTTATTGGAAAAAACAAAAGGAAGGGGGAAGAAACAGAAAGGGGGTGGGGATAGAGGAGGGAGGTCAAGACCTACCTAAAGTTGTTGAATTCAATATTCAGTCCGGAAGGCTGTAAATTGCCTAGTCGGAAGATGAGGTGCTGTTCCTCCAGTTTGCGTTGGGCTTCACAGGAACAATGCAGCAAGCCAAGGACAGACATGTGGGCAAGAGAGCAGGGTGGAGTGTTGAAATGGCAAGCGACAGGGAGGTTTGGGTCATTCTTGCGGACAGACCGCAGGTGTTCTGCAAAGCGGTCACCCAGTTTACGTTTGGTCTCTCCAATGTAGAGGAGACAGCATTGGGAGCAACGAATGCTGTAGACTAAGTTGGGGGAAATGCAAGTGAAATGTTGCTTCACTTGAAAGGAGTGTTTGGGCCCTTGGACAGTGAGGAGAGAGGAAGTGAAGGGGCAGGTGTTACATCTTTTGCGTGGGCATGGGGTGGTGCCATAGGTAGGGGTTGAGGTGTAGGGGGTGATGGAGGAGTGGACCAGGGTGTCCCGGAGGGAACGATTCCTACGGAATGCTGACAGCGGGGGTGAAGGGAAGATGCGTTTGGTGGTGGCATCATGCTGGAGTTGGCGGAAATGGCAGAGGATGATCCTTTGAATGCGGAGGCTGGTGCGGTGATAAGTGAGGACAAGGGGGACCCTATCATGTTTCTGGGAGGGAGGAGAAGGCGTGAGGGCGGATGCGTGGGAGATGGGCCGGAAACGTTTGAGGGCCCTGTCAACGACCGTGGGTGGAAAACCTCGGTTAAGGAAGAAGGAGGACATGTCAGAGGAACTGTTTTTGAAGGTAGCATCATCGGAACAGATGCGACGGAGGCGAAGGGACTGAGAAAATGGGATGGAGTCCTTACAGGAAGCGGGGTGTGAGGAGCTGTAGTCGAGATAGCTGTGGGAGTCGGTGGGCTTGTAATGGATATTGGTGGACAGTCTATCACCAGAGATTGAGAAATCGAGGAGAAGGAAGGGAAGGGAAGTGTCAGAGATGGACCGTGTGAAAATGATGGAGGGGTGGAGATTGGAAGCAAAATTAATAAATTTTTCCAAGTCCCGACAAGAGCATGAAGCAGCACCAAAGTAATCATCGATGTACCGGAGAAAGAGTTGTGGAAGGGGGCCGGAGTAGGACTGGAACAAGGAATGTTCCACACACCCCATAAAGAGACAGGCATAGCTGGGGCCCATGCGGGCCCTCATTTATATTAAAAAGATAAGAACAACAGAATTAAAAGCAGGAGTAGTGTGCTTGCACACGAACAGGGGAGAGAGCTCATCCTGAGTGAGACACAGCCAGAGTGAGTGTGGGTATGGGCGATTCGGTGCACAGTGGGAATTCGGTGCATCGGGATGGGTGCTCTTTGCATTTTTTGCTTTGCTATCAAACTTCTTAAATCTTCAGAGAGTGGTATTGCCCTGCTGCAGCAGTAGAGGCTATAAGGGAAAGGAGTGACTGGTAAGTAGTGGGTAAGGTCGGGTAAGTATTTACTACTTTCATCGCTTATAGTTTAAGGTCTTTTTGTGTTTTATAGTTTATATATTCTGTAGTAATGAGGATCAGGAAAGGAGGCCCCTAGAGTAATTGATTTAAAAGGTTTAATTTAAAGGGATAAATCATGGCAGGAGCGCTGAAAGCCGTAGTATGCTCCTTGTGCTCCATGTGGGAAGCCGGGGACATTTCCAGTGCCCGGGACCAGCATGTGTGTAGAAAGTGTGTCCAGCTGCAGCTCCTGGAAGCTCGGGTTTCAGAGCTGGAACAGCGGCTGGGGACATTGTGGAGCATCCGCAAGTCTGAGAGCATCATGGATAGCACGTTTAGAGAGGTGTCACACCGCAGCTGAAGGGACTTGAGGAAAGAAGGGAATGGGTGACCACCAGGCAGTCCAAGAGAAGCAGGCAGGTAATTCAGGAGTCCCCTGGGGTCCTGCTCACAAATCAGTATTCCATTTTGGAGGCTGATGACAGCACTGGTTCCTCCAGGGAGTGCAGACAGAGCCAAGCTTCTGGCATCACAAGCAGCCTGTCTGTACAAAAGGGGAGGAAGGGAGGAAGAGCAATAGTAATAGGGGATTCTATAGCCAGATAGGTGCTACTGTGGCCGTCAATGTGACTCCAGGATGGTGTTGCCTCCTTGGTGCCAGAGTCTGGGATGTCACTGAACAGCTGCAGGGCATCCTGAAGAGGGAGGGTGATAAGGCAGAGGTCATGGTACATGTTGGTACCAATGACATAGGTAGAAAGAAGGATGAGGTCTTGCATCAAGAATTAGGGAATTAGGAAGTAGACTAAAAAGCAAGACCTCTTGGGTTGCAATCTCTGGATTATTCCCAGTGCCACATGCTAGCGAGCACAGAAATAGGAGAATAGCGCAGATGAATACGTGGCTTAAGAGTTGGTGCAGGAGGGAAGGTTTTAGATTCCTGGATCACTGGGACCATTTCTGGGGAAGGTTGGACCTGTACAAGCTGGACTGTCTAATCTGAACCAGAGCAGGACTAACATCCTTGCAGGTGGGTTTGCTAGTGTTGTTGGGAGGAGGTTAAACTAATTCGGCAGAGGGAGGGGACACAGAAAGTTAGCAGAATAGGGTCACATCATAATACAGTAAAACAATCAAGTCAGAGGGAGTACAACTGCATTCAGTTTCAAAGGGGTAAGGCAAGGGTGGATGGCCTCTACTTTATTGCTAGCAGTATTATAGGTAAAACAGATGATTTAAGGGTAAGGATTGACACGTGGAATTGTGATATTGTAGCCATCACTGAGACATGGTTGAGGGAGGGGCAGGATTGGCAGCTCAACATTCCGGGATATAGAATCTTCAAGGGAGACAGGGAGGGGGTAAAAGAGGAGGAGGAATTGCATTATTAGTTAAGGAGTCAGTTGCTGCAGAAAGGAGAGATGATATCATGGAGGGGGCATCGAATGAAGCTTTGTGGGTAGAGCTTAGGAATAAAAAAGGGGCAGCCACATTATTAGGTGGTTATTATAGATGCCCAGATAGTCAGTGGGAAATTGAGGAGCAGATTTGTGCACAATTTGCGGAGGTGTGTAAAAACAATAACAATAGGGTAACTGTATTAGGTGATTTCAACTTTCCCAACATTAATTGGGGTAGGCATAGTGTTAAGGGCTTGGATGGTGTGGATTTCTTGAAACGTGTCCACGAGAAGTTTTTAGGTCAATACGTAGAAGGTCCAACAAGGGACGGTGCAGTGCTGGACCTAATTCTGGGGAATGAAGCCGGACAGGTGGCTGAGGTGGTGGTGGGGGAGCATTTTAGTGATAGCGACCACAACATGGTACAGTTTAAGCTTGTTATGGACAAAGAAATAGACAAGTTGCAAAAAAATGTTTTGGATTGGGGGAGAGTGGATTTTGGTAAAATAAGGCAAGATCTGGCCAAGGTAGCCTGGGAACAGTTACTTGTGGGGAAATCTATAGAGGAACAGTGGGGAGCATTCCAAAAGGAAATGGGGAGGGTACAGGGTCAATATGTTCCCTCTCGGCGATAGGAAGGAGTAACAAGCCCAGGACACCATGGATGACCAGAGATATTCAGGATACGATGAGAAGGAAAGGAGAGGCTTTTAGCAGGTACAAGGGGAGCAAGTCAGCACAGGCATTAGTGGAGTACAGACAGTGCAGGGTGGAGATTAAGCAAGAAATTAGGAGAGCTAAGAGGGGATATAAGAAAGCTCTGGTTGGTAAAAGTAGGGAAAATCCCAAGATATTCTATAAGTATATCAATGGGAAGAGGATAACCAGGGAAAGAGGAGGGCCCATAAGGGACCAAGGGGGAAGTCTATGGGTGGAGCCAGAGGACATCGTTAGAGTGTCGAATGAATACTTCATATCCATCTTCACCCAAGAGAATGAGGGTGAAGATATGGAACTCGGAGAGAGAGACTGCGAGGTTCTTGAGCAAATTGATATAGGGAGTGACAAGGTATTGGAGGTGTTGGCAGGCTTAAAAGTGGACAAACCTCCAGGTCCGGATGATTTGTGTCCCAGACTGCTGAGGGAGGCAAGAGAGGAGATCGCAGGGGCTCTGACCCAAATTTTTAATTCCTCTCTGGCCATGGGGGAGGTGCCAGAGGACTGGAGAATAGCTAATGTGGTTCCGCTATTTAAGAAGGGTTGTAGAGATAAGACAGGGAACCACAGACTAGTGAGTCTCATATCAGTGGTAGGGAAACTATTGGAGAAAATTCTGAAGGAGAGTATCTATCTCCACTTGGAGAGGCAAGGTTGGATCAGGGATATTCAGCATGGCTTTGTCAGAGGGAGGTCATGCCTAACAAATTTGATTGAATTTTTTGAGGAGTTGACCAGGTATGTAGATGAGGGTAGTGCAGTTGAAGTAGTTTATATGGATTTCAGCAAAGCCTTTGACAAGGCCCCACATGGGAGACTTATAAAGAAGGCAAATGCACATGATATACAGGGTTATTTGATAAGGTGGATTCAAAATTGGTTTAGTTGTAGGAGACAGAGGGTGATGACAGAAGGATGCTTTAGTGACTGGAAGCCATTGTCCAGAGGCGTACCACAGGGATCTGCGCTGGGTCCCCTATTATTCATCATTTATACAAACAACATAGATGACTATGTAGGGGGTAGGATTAGTAAGTTTGCGGATGATACAAAGATTGGCCGGTGGTTAACAGTGAGGTTGAATGTCTTGGGCTACAGGAAAATACATATGGGATGGTCAAATGGGCAGATAAGTGGCAGATGGAATTTAACCTTGAAAAGTGTGAGGTGATACACTTTAGCAGGAGTAATTTGACAAGGAAGTATTCAATGAATGGCATGACACTAGGAAGTTCTGAGGAACAAAGGGACCTTGGTGTATGTGTCCATAGATCTTTGAAGGCGGAGGGGCATGTTAGTGGGTTGGGGAAAATGGCATATGGGACACTTGCCTTTATCAATCGAGGCATAGATTACAAAAGTTGGGAGGTCATGTTGGGGTTGTATAGAACATTGGTGAGGCCATAGCTGGAGTACTGTGTGCAGTTCTGGTCACCACATTATAGGAAGGATGTGATTGCACTGGAGGGGGTGCAGAGGAGATTCACCAGGATGTTGCCTGGAATGAAACATTTAAGTTATGAAGAGGGGTTGGATAGACTTGGGTTGTTTTCATTGGAGCAGAGAAGACTGAGCGGTGACCTGATCGAGCTGTATAAGATTATGAGGGGCATGGACAGGGTGGATAGGGAGCAGCTGTTCCTCTTAGTTGACGGTTCAGTCACGAGGGGACATAAATTCAAGGTGAGGGACAGGAGGTTTAGGGGGGATGTGGGGAAAAACGTTTTTACCCAGAGGGTGGTGACGGTCTGGAATGCACTACCTGGGAGAGTAATGGAGGCAGGTTGCCTCACATCTTTTAAAAAATACATTCAAAGCTATGGACCAAGCGCTGGTAAATGGGATTAGGTAGGTAGGTCAGGTGTTTCTCATGTGTCGGTGCAGACCTGATGGGCCGAAGGGCCTCTTCTGCTCTGTGATTCTGTAAATAGAATATTAGGCCTTTTGAACTGCAATACAACTTTTTGAACTTTCAATACAATCAGCCTCAACTTCACATTGCTGGTTCTCTCACCTGTTGGACAGCCAGACTAGCACCTATGCCCTTCAGAACTTAGCCAGCTTGGTCAGTAGTGGTGCTCTGAGCCACATTTGTGATGGGCATTGAATCACCCCACCCAGAGTAAATTCTGTTCCCTTGTCACCCTCAGTGTTTCTTCCAACTGGTGATCAGCATGGTTATTGATTCATTGGCTGGGTTAGGGGATCGGTGGGGTGGTGGTGGTCGATAGTTATCATAAGAACATAAGAAGTAGGAGCGGATGTTGGCCTTTCAGTCTATCAGGTCCGCTCCTACATTCAATGGGATCATGGCTGATCTGAAAATCCTCAACTCCAAATTTCCTGCCTTTTCCCCATAACCCTTGATTCCCTTACTGATTAAAAATCTGTCTATCTCAACCTTGAATATACTGAACGACCCAGTCGCTACAGCTCTCTGCGGTAGAGAATTCCACAGATTCACTACCATCTGAGAGAAGAAATTCCTCCTCGTCTTACAAATGGATATGGACAGGTTAAGTGAATGGGCCAAAATTTGGCAGATGGAGTTTAAAGTGGATAAGTGTAAGGTTCTCCATTTTGGTTGGAAGAATAAAAAGGCGACTTATTATTTAATGGAGAGAAGCTTCAGAATGCTTCAGTGCCGAGGGATCTGGGTGTCCTCGTGCATGAATCGCTGAAAGCTAGAATGTAGGTACAACACGTAATAAGGAAGGCAAATGGAATTTTGGCATTTAATGCTAAAGGAATAGAATATAAAAATAGGGAAGTGTTGTTGCAACTGTACAAGGCATTGGTGAGACCACACCTGTGTCCAGTTTTGGTCCCCTTACTTGAGGAAGGATGTAGTTGCATTGGAGGCACTTCAGAGGAGGGTCACTAGATTGATTCCAGAGATCCGGGGCTTGTCTTGTGAGGAGAGATTGAGCAGTTTAGGCCTATACTCGGTCTTTCCTTAGATAAGGGGACCAAAACTGTTCACAGTATTCTAGGTGTGGTCTAACTAGTGCCTTGTATAGTTTTTGCAGGACTCCCTTATTTTTACACTCCATTCCCTTTGGAATGAAGGCCAACTTCCCATTTGCCTCCCTATTACCTGCTGAACTTGTCTGTTAGCTTTTTGGGATTCATGCACAAGGGCCCCCAAATCCCTCTGTGCTGTAGCTTTCTGCAGTCTTTCTCCATTTAAATAATATTCACATCCACTATTCTTTCTGCCAAGTGCATAACCTCACATTTCCCACATTATATTCCATTTGCCAAGATTTTGCCCACTCACTTAACCTGTCTATATCCCTCTGTAGACTCCCTGTGTCATTCTCACCACTTGCCTTCCCACCTATTTTTGTGTTACCTACAAACTTGGTGATAGTACATTCACTTCCCTCATCCAATCATTTATATATATTGTAAATAATTGTGGCCCCAGCACTGAACCCTGGCACTCCACAAGTTATAGGTTGCCAGCCTGAGAATGTCCCCCTTGTTCAAACCTTCTGTCTTCTATCGGTTAGCTAATCCTCTATCCATGCTAATACCCTATCCCCAAAACCGTGGGCTCCTATCTTATTAAGTAGCTTATGTGCGGTACCTTATCGAATACCTTTTAGAGCAAATATGTTACACTGACTGGTTCCCCTTTATCTACCCTGCTTGTTACCTCCGCAAAGAATTCTAATAAATTTGTCAGGCATGACTTCCCCTTCATGAAGCCATGCTGTCTCTGCTTGATTAGATGATGTATTTCTAAAGCTCTGCTATTACATCCTTTATAATAGACTCCAACATTTTCCCAGTGACACATGTTAAGCCAACTAGCCTATAGTTACCTGTTTTTGTCTCTCTCCCTTTTTGAATAAGGGTGTTACACTGGCAATTTTCCAATCCTCTAGGACTTTTCCCGAATCTGAGGATTCTTGGAAGATTACCACCAGTGCATCCACTATCTCTGTAGCTACTTCCTTTAATAATCAACAGGAAGTTTTCTTCCCGTGTTTAACCTGATTCCATGAAACTTCGTGGGGTTCAGAGTCAATGTTGAGGACTCCTAGGGCAACTCCCTCCTGCCTGTATACCACTGTTACACCAACTGTGGTGGCCCTGTCTTGCCATTGGGACAGGACAAGGCCAAGGGATGGTGATGGCTGTGTTTGGGGTATTGTCTGCAAGGTATGATTTGGTGACTATGACTATGTCAGGCTGTTGCTTGACCAGTCTGTTGGACACCTCCCCAGGCTTTTGCACAATTCCCCAGATATTAGTAAGGAGATCTTTGCGGGGTTGACAGGGATGGATTTGGTGTTGTCATTCCCGGTGCCTAGTTAATGCTAGCTTTTAATTCCTGATCATTCCCAGGGATACAGTGGTGTAGTGGTAATGACATGGGCTAGTAATCCATAGGCCCAGGCTAGTGCTCTGGGGACATGGGTCCAAATCCCACCAAGGCAGCTGGTGGAATTTAAACTCAATCAAAAAATCTGAAGTATAAAAGCTAGTCTCAGTAATGATGATCATGACAACTACCATCAATTGTTGTAAAAACCCACCTCGTTGACTAACGTCCTTTAGGGGAGGGAATCTGATGTCCTTATTTGGCCTGGCCTACATGTGACTCCAGTCCCACAGCAATGTCATTGCGTGTAAAGTTCGGAGATCAATGAGTGAGGGAACCTTAAGAATTAATCTCCTTCTGAAATTTAGCCTGGTTTCCATTTAGCATTTAACTACAATTTACTGTTTAACTTTCATCCGGTCTGAAGCAGGGATAAACAAGCTCTCCAGCTGTAATTACTTAATTAGCTATTTACAGGAGAAGGCACTGATTGCTGTGTGAGTTTCAGTAATTCTGCACTTTACTAGAAACTAGTTCAAAAGTAATGTTAAGTTATGGCAGGGCAGCTCAGCCAAGTGGAATGTGCATCATGTGGTATGTGGGACATCATGGATGCTTCAAGTGGCCTTGATAAACACATCTGCCGGAAATATCAGCAGCTGCAGACACCTGAGCCCTGGGGTTCAGAATTCAAGTGGCGGCTGAAGTCACTGTGGTGCATCATCAATGCTGAGAACAATGTGGATAGCGGGTTCAGTGAGGTGGTCACAGCAGTATTTAGGAATATGCAGGCAGAAAGGGAATTGAGAACCACCAGAAAGTGTAGGAGGATCAAACAGATTGCGCAGGAGTCTCCAGAGTTTATCTTGCTCACGAACTGGATTTCCACTTTGGAACAAAAACAAAAATACCTGGAAAAACTCAGCAGGTCTGACAGCATGTGCGGAGAGGAACACAGTTAACATTTTGAGTCCGTATTACTCTTCACCAGAACATTTTGGATGCTGTTAAGGATGATAATTCCTCAGTGGTGTGTGAGAAGAGCCATGGCATCACGTGTCTCAGCTGCATGGGTGGGAAGGAAGAAGAGTGGAAGAGACATAATGGCAGGGGATTTGATACTAAGGGGAACAGACTGGTGTTTCTGTGGCAGTAGATGTGACTCCAGGATGGTATATTGTCTCCTTGGTTCCAGGGTCAATTATGTCACTGAAAGGCTGCAGGACATTTGGCTGGGGGAGGATGAACAGCCAGAGGTTGTGGTTCATTGTTACAAAAGACATAGGAAGAAACAGAAATGATATCCTGAAAGCAGGTTTTAGGGAGCAAGTGGGGAGTATTTCATCACACTCCTGACTTGTACCTTTTAGATGGTGGGCAGGCTTTGAAGAGTCAGGAGGTGAGTTACTTACTTCAGAATTCCTAGCCTCTGACCTGCTCTTGTAGCTACAGTATTTATATGGCTGGTTCAGTTCAGTTTCTGGTCAATGGTAACTCCCAGGATGTTGATAGTGGAGGACTCCCCAAAGCCTGTCCACCATCTACAAGGCGCAGGTCAGGAGTGTGATGGAATACTCCCCACTTGCCTGGATGAGTGCAGCTCCCACAACACTCAAGAAACTTGACACCATCCAGGACAAAGCAACCCATTTGATTGGCACCCATTCCACAAACATTCACTCCCTCCGCAACTGATACACAGTTGCAGCAGTGTGTACCATCTACATGGTGCACTGCAGAAACTCACCAAGGCTCCTTAGGCAGCACCTTCAAAATGCACGACCACTACCATCTAGAAGGACAAGGGCAGCAGATCCTGGGGAACACCATCACCTGGAAGCTCCCCTCCAAGCCATTCACCACCCTGGCTTGGAAATACAGCGCCGTTCCTTCACTGTCACTGGGTCATAATCCTGGAACACCCTCCCTTACAGCACCTACCCTAGGTGGACTGCAGCAGTTCAGGAAGGCAGCTCACCACCACCTTCTCAAGGGCAATTAGTGACGGGCAATAAATTCTGACTTAGCCAGCAATGCTCACAGCTCATAAATATGGAGGAGGTTCCACAAACAACCCCATCCTCAATGATGGAGGAGTCCAGCACATCAGTGCAAAAGATAAGGCTGAAGCATTTGCTACAATCTTCAGCCAGAAACGTCGAGCGGATGATCCAACTCGGCTTCCTCCGGAGGTTCCCAAAATCACAGATTCCAGTCTTTAGCCAATTCGATTCACTCCACTTAATATCAAGAAGTGGCTGAAGGCACTGGACACTGCAAAGACTATGGGCCCTGACAATATTCTGGCAATAGTACTGAAGACTTATATTCTAGAACTTTCTGCACCCCTAGCCAAGCTATTCCAGTACAGCTACAACACGGGCATCCACCTGGTTATGTGCAAAGTTGCCCAGGTATGTCCTATGCAAAAAAGCAGGGCAAATCCAACCTGACCAATTACCTCCCCATCAGTCTACTCTCCATCATCAGTAAAGTAATGGAAGGGGCCATCAACAGTGCTATCAAGTGGCATTTGCTTAGCAATAACCTGCTCACTGATGCCCAGTTTGGGTTCCGCCAGGGCCACTCAGCTCCTGACCTCATTACAGCCTTGGTTCAAACATGGACAAAAGAGCTGAACTCCTGAGGTGAGGTGAGAGTGACTGCCCTTCACATCAAGGCAGCATTTGACCGAGTGTGGCATCAAGGAGCCCTAGCAAAACTGGAGTCAATGGGAATCAGGGAAAAACTCTCTGCTGGTTGGTGTCATACCTAGCACAAAGGAAGATGGTTGTGGTTGTTGGAGGTCAGTCATCTCAGTTCCAGGACATCACCGAAGGAGTTCCTCAGGGTAGTGTCCTCGGCCCAACCATCTTCAGCTGCTTCATCAATGACCTTCCTTCCATCATAAGGTCAGAAGTGGAGACGTTTGCCGATAATTGCACAATGTTCAGCACCATTCGCGACTCCTCAGGCATTGAAGCATGTCCAAATGCAGTGAGACCAAGACAATATCCAGGCTTGGGCTGACAAATGGCAAGTAACATTCGCGCCACACAAGTGACAGGAAATGACCATCTCCAACAAGAGAGAATCCAACCATTGCCCTTTGATGTTCAAAGGCAATACCATCACTGAATTCTCCAAATATCAACATCCTGGGGGTTACCATTGACCTGAAACTGCACTGGACTAGCCATATAAATACTGTGGTTACAAGAGCAGGTCAGAGGCTAGGAATCCTGTGATGAGTAACTCACCTCCTGACTCCCCAAAGCCTGTCCACCATCTACAAGGCACAAGTCAGGAGTGTGATGGACTACTCCCCACTTGCCTGGACAAATAAAGCTCCCACAACACTCAAGAAGCTTGACATCATCCAGGACAAAGCAGCCGCTTGACTGGCACCACATCCACAAACATTCACTCCCTCCACCACCGACACACAGTAACAGCAGTGTGTGTACCATCTACAAGATGCACTGCAGCAATTCACCAAAGTTCCTTCGACAGCACCTTCCAAACTCACAACCACTACCATCTAGAAGAACAAGTGCAGCAGAGAGATTATAGGTTCCACCAATTATAGGTTCCCCTCTGAGTCACTCACCTGACTTGGAAATATATCACCGTTCCTTCACTGTCACTGGGTCAAAAGCCTGGAACTCCCTGCCCAGTAGCACTGTGGATGTACCAACTTCACATGGACTGCAGCGTTTCAAGAAGGCAGCTCACCATCATCTTCTCAAGGGCAAGTAGAGATGGGCAATAAATGCTGGTCCAGCCAGTGAAGCCCATATCCTGTGAATGAATTTTTAAAATTTTTTTTTTTAAATCAGTGATGGTAATGCCATTGAATGCCAAAGGACAAGGTTATATTCTCTCTTTTTGAGATGTTCATTGCCTGGCACCTGTTTGGCACAAATGTTACTTGCAACCTGCCAACCCAAGCCTGGATATTGTCCAGACCTTGCTGCATTTGGACATGGACTGCTCAGTATCTGGGGAGTCTCAAATGGTGCTGGATTTTAGCAAGGCTTTTGAAAAGGTCCCACATGAAAGATTGGCTAAAAAACAAAAGCCTATGGGATCTGGGGAATGTAGCAAACTGGATAAAACATTAGCTCAGTGGCAGGAGACAAAGGGTAAACCATGTTTTGGCATCTAGAAGTCTGTTCCCACTATTCACACTCAATAATAGGTCCCCTGTTGTTTGTGGTATATATAAATGATTTGGATGTAAATGTGGGGGCACTGATCAGGAAGTTTGCAGATGACACAATAATTGGCCGCATGGCTGATACCGAGGTGGATAGCTATAGACTGCAGGAAGACAACAATGTCACGTGAGCAGAAAAGTGGCAAATGGAATTCAACCCAGAGAAGTGTGAGGTGATGCATTTGGGGATGTCAAACAAGGCAAACACAATAAATGGGAGAATACCAAAACCTAGAGGTGTCAAGGAAGTGAGTGATTTTGGAGTGAATGTCCACAGATCCCTGAAGATAGTAGGACAATAAGTTAGTTAAGAAAACATATAGAACCCTTAATGTTAGAAAATGTGAACTTGTTCACTTTGACAGGAAGAATAGTCTGGTAATATGCTTTTAAGAGAATGTGAGAAGATTGACCATGTGATTGTATTACCCAATTGCTGCATAGCGCAGGCTACATTGTTAATCAGTAGTTTAGAATAGGTTCTAGTTTGAGAAGCACACATGTTTTTTGTGCTCTATTGCTTATGTGAGCAAACAGCATGTGGTTCACTTCACAACAGCCTCTTCGTCCACATCGTTTAGTTTACCAACTCACCCCTCAGTAGCTAGGCGTGCAATTGTATTTACTGAACACAGCAGTCCAATATTAAGATGACAAAAAGAAAGCCAGTATTCTATTTAAATGGAGAGAGATTGCAGAACTCTGAGGTATAGAGGGATCTGGAAGTCCTGGTACATGAATCTAAAAAAGTTGTCTGCAGGTACAGCAAGTGATTAGGAAGGCAAAATGGAATGTTGGCATTCATTGCAAGAGGAATTGAAAATAAAAGTAGGGAATGTTTTACTGCAGCTATAGTGAGACCACTTCTGGAGTATTGTGTGCAGTTTTGGTCTCCTTATTTGAAAAAAATATATAATTGTGTTAGAAGCAGTACAGAGAATGTTCACTTGACTCATTCCTGGGATGAAGGGCCTATCTCATGAAGAATGGTTAAACAGGTTGGGCCTATAGCCATTGGAGTTTCGAAGAATGAGAGGTGATCTTGCTGAAACATAAAATCCTGAGGGGATTTGAAATGAGAGATCCTGGAGGTTTCCATTTGTGGGAGAGACTAGAACCAGAGGACACAGTTTAAGAATAAGAGATTAAAATCACAGAATCAGAATCACAGAATTGATACAGTGCAGCATCTGTGCTTGCTCTCCAAATGAACATTTCACCTCGTGCCTTTCTTGTGCCTTCAGCCTGCAAATTATTCCTTTACAAATAATCATCTGATTCCCTCTTGAATGTCTCTTGAATGCCTCGATTAAACTTGCTTCCACCATTTCTCTACTATTTAAGACAGAGATGAGGAGAATTCTTTTCTCTCAAAGGGTTGTTAAAATATGGAATTCTCTTCCCCAGAAAGCAGTGGAAGCTGGCTCACTGAATTTATTCAAGATAGAGTTGGACAGAATTTTGATAGACAAGGGAGTCAAGGATTATGGGGGGGCAGACAGCAAAGTGGAGCTGAGGCCACAACAAGACCACCCATAATCTTATTGAATGGCAGAACAGGCTTGAAGGGCTGAATGGCCTATTCCTGCTCCTAAGTTCTATGTTCCTATTAGCTGAGGCCTAGAATCTAAGAGCAGGGAGGTTACCCTGGAGCTATGTGAAACATTTGTTAAGCCACAGCTTGAGTACTGTATGCAATTCTGCTCACCTCATTACAGAAAGGACGTAATAGCACTAGAGAGGGTACAGAGGGGCTTAGGAGGATGTTGCCAGGACTGGAAAACTTAAGCTATGAGGAAAGATTGGATAGGCTGGGGAAGATTTGATTGAGATGTGCAAGGTTGTGAGGGACCTGGATAGAGTGGATGGGAAGGGCCTATTTACTTTAGCAGAGAGGTTAGTGACTAGGGGGCATAGATTTAAAGTGATTAGCAGAAGGATTCAAGGGGAAATGTGAAAAATATTTTTCACCAAGAGGGTGGTAGGCTTCTAGAACTCACTGCCTGAAAGGGTAATACAAGCAAAAACCCTCAACTCATTTAAAAAGTGCCTGGATGTGCACCAGGGTTCTGTAACCTGCAGGGCTACAGACCAAATGCTGAAATTCACCAAGCCTCCTTCAACAGCACCTTCCAAGCCCATGACCAATGCCAAGTAGAAGGACAAGGGCAGCAGAAGATGGGAACACCACCACCTGGAAGTTCCCCTCCAAGTCACTCACCATCCTGACTTGGAAATATATCACCGTTCCTTCACTGTCGCTGGGGCAAAATCCTGGAACTCCCTCGCTAACAGCACTGTGGATGTACCTACACCTCATGGACTGCAACGGTTCAAGAAGGCAGCTCATCACCACCTTCTCAAGGGCAACTAGGAATGGGCAATAAATGCTGGCCCAGCCAGCGAAGCCCATATCCTGTGGATGAAAAATAAAAGTCAGATTAGGCTGGGTGGCTCATTGTTTTCAGCCGATCCAGACACAAAGATGCCAAGTGGCCTCCTACTGGGGCATACATTTTCTAGGATTCTATGATTTATTAATTGAACTTAAATTCCACCAGCTGTCTTGGTGGGATTTTAACCTGCGACCCCAGAGCATTTGAGCAGGGGAAAGGCTGAGAAGAGATCATGGTGAGGGGCAAGAAGGCAGGTTGGGCTGAGAGAGAGAGAGTAAAGATCACAGTGAGGGGCAGGGAGGAAAGATCGTGGCAAGGGAGAGAGAGGAGAGATGGACTGGGGATACAAATAAACGACCACACAAACATACGAACAAGGAACAGGAGTAGGCCATTCAACCCCTCGAGCCTGCTCCACCATTGCCTGCTCCACCATTTAATAAGCTCATGGCTGACCTGATAGTAACCTCAAATCTGCATCGCACCGACTGCCGGTAAACTATCACCCTCTTGCTCATCAACCACCATGTGCCTCTGCTTCCACCACCTTTTCAGGAAGAGAGTTCTAAAGACTAACAACCCTCTGAGTGAAAAAAGTTCACCTCATCCCTGTTGTAACTGGACGACCCCTTATTTTTATTTTTAAACAGTGAACCATGGTTTTAGATTCTTCCACAAGAGGAAACATCCTCTCCACATCAACCCTGTCAAGACCCTTCAGGATCTTATATGTTTCAATCAAGTCACCTCTTACTCTTCTAAACTCTCGTGGATACAAGCCTAGTCTGTCCAACCTTTCCTCATAAGACAACCCACCCATTCCAGGTATTAGTCTGGTAACCCTTCTCTGAACCGTCTCCAATGCAGTTACATCCTTCCTTCTGGAAATCTAAGTACAGTACATCCACTGGTTCCCCTTTATCCGTAGTACACGTTACTTCCTCAAAGAACTCCAATAAGTTGGTTAAACACGATTTCCCTTTCACATAACCGTGTCAACTCTGCTTAATGACCTTGAACTTATCCAAATGTCCTGCTATAATTTCTTTATTAATAGCTTCTAACATTTTCCCAAGACAAATGTTACTCTAACTGAGCTGTCGTTTTCCACTTTCTGTCTCCCTTTCTGAATAATTCAGTTACAGTTGCTTTCAGTCTAATGGGACCTTCCCTGAATCTAGGGAGTTTCGGAAAATTAAAACCAATGCATCAACTATCTCACTTGCAACTTCTTTTAAGACGCTAGGATGAAGTCCATCAGGACTGGATCTCTTGTCAGCCCGCAGCTCCAACAATTTACTCAGTACCACTTCTCTGGTGACTGTAATTTTCCTGACTTCCTTCCCCACTTCCATTTCCTGGTTTATAGCTGGTTCTGGGATGTTACTTGTATCTTATATAGCGAAAACTGATGTAAAATACCTGTTCAATTCATCTGCCATCTCATTGTTTTCCATTATCAATTCTCCAGACTCACTTTCTGTAGGACAAACACTCGCTTTCGTGTGTCCATCCTTTGCACTTTGGCCAGCTCCACTTTAATGCCCTCATAATTGCCCTTATTTAAGTTTAAAAACTTTAAAAAGTCTCAGACCCACTCCCCTCGCCCTCAAACTGAATGTAAAATCAATCATATCATGGTCGCTGCTACCTCGGGTGCCTTCACTGTGAGATCATTAATTATTCCCATCTCATTGCACAATAGCAGATCTAGTATAGCCTGCTCTCTGGTTGGCTCCAGAACATTCTGTTCTAAGAAACTATCCCGAAAACATTCAATATACTCCTCATCTAGGCTGTCTTTGCCCATCTGACTTTTCCAATCTATAAGTAAATTAAAATCTCCCATGATTTATCTCCATGCCTTTCAATTATTTCTTTCTTTATGTTCCATCCTACCCTGTGGTTACTATTAGGAGGCCTGTACACAACACTCACAAATGACTTCTTGCCTATACCATTTCTCATCTCAACCCAAACGGTTTACACACATCCTGATTTCTTCAACATCGGTCATCCCTCTCTATCGTGCTAATAACATCATTAATTAACAGAGCCATGCCTCCACCTTTTCCTTGTTTCCTGTCCATTCTAAATATCCTGTACCCTTCAATATTCAGGTCACAATTCTTGTCATCCTGCAACCATGTCTCCGTAATGGCTATCAAATCATAATTATTTGCTTCTATGTGCACTCTCAGTTCATCTATTTTGTTTCGAATGCTACGTGCACTCAGATACAGAGCTTCTAGTTATAGTCCTAAGACCTAGTTATGCAGCTTGCAGAACACCAGTCACAGTACAGTTCAGGTGTAGACCATCCCAACAGTACAGATCCCACTCTCTCCAGTACTGGTGCCAGTGGCCCTCGAACCGGAACCCACTTTCCCCATACCAGCCTCCTTAATCTGATTTGTCCTATGCCAATTTGCACATGGCTCAGGTAATAAGTTAGAGTTTGAAGAGGGTGTTCCTGGTTCGACTGATGCTCTGAGGCCACTTTTCTTCCAAACCCCTGTCTCCCCAATGTTTTCACTCATACGTGATGATATATATGAGAATGTGTGAAGTGGAATGAGTAAGACCGCTACCTCATGAGCAGTGAGAATATTTTATCTGTCTGAGAACTTGTCTTATTAACAGTGTTAAAAGATGATATTGAAGCTTCTTCACAGTACCTTCTTTCTGTTCCACCTTAGGACAACCGGCCGAGCCATTTGGCTGCTTCTGCAACCGTTGCTCATGAGATGGGACACAATTTGGGAATGGCACATGACACAGACTCACGTCATTGTAACTGTCCAGACCAGCAGGGCTGCATCATGGAAGAAGCACTCAGGTGAGAAACACAGTCAAACATTGTGCCTGCAGCTGGAGGATTTCAATCCCATTGCATGGATTCATTAGAGAGAAATTACAAAAGAAATTAGAGGGACAAAAACTGTGTATAGAAATAGATGAGCAGCTAATTTTAAATGAAATCCAAAAGTCTTTTAATAAAACATTGGGGTTTATTTTGGTGGAAGGATGGAAATATGCTAACTGAGTGCGGTGATATTTAAACACAGTTTGAAAATCCGGTTTTAGCCCATAATTTTAGACCTAATTGCTGATTCATAATTTGAATTTGGAGCAGTCGATTTGGGATCCTTGTACCTAATTCCACTGAAAGTGGCACACAATGCCATGATGCAGAAAGGCTCAAAGACTGATGGAGAGGGGCACAGAGTGGGAGGCAATGCAGTAGTGGTATTCTCATTGGACCAGTAATCTAGAGATCCAGGGAAATGCTCTGGGGACCTGGGTTTGAATCTTGCCATGGCAGATGGTGGAATTTGAACCTGCCTGCCACTGATGCATCTGTCCATGACAGTTTTGGCAGGAGTAACCAACGCACAATCATTGTGGAGGTGAGGTCCCGCCTACACATTGAGGATACCATCCATCATGTTGTGTGGCACTACCACTGTGCTAAATGGGATAGATTTCAAACAGATCTAGCAATGCAAGACTGGGTATTCATGAGGCTCTGTGGGCCATCAGCAGCAGCAGAATTGTACTCAAACACAATCTGTAACCTCATGGGCCAGCATATCCCCCACTCTACCATTACCATCAAGCCAGGGGATCAACCCTGGTTCAATGAAGAGTGCAGGAGGGCATGCCAGGAGCAGCACCAAGTATACCTAAAAATGAGGTGTCAACCTGGTGAAGCTACAACACAGGACTACTTGCGTGCCAAACACGGCATCAACTCCACTTCTCTGTCTGTCCCCATAACATAAGAACATAACAAATAGGAGCAGGAGTAGACCACATGACCCATTGAGTCTGCTCTGCCGTTCAGTGTGATCTAGGCTGATTTTGCACTTCAACACTGTTTTCCTGCCTGCTCCCAAAATGTTTTGATTTCCTCAGAGAACAAAAATCTATCCATCCCGGCCTTAAATGTATTCAGCGATTGAGCATCCACAACTCTTTGGGGTAGAGAATTCCAAACATTCACAACTCTTTGGAGTAGAGAATTCCAAACATTCACAACTCTTTGAGTGAAGAAAGCTTTCCTCATCTCAGTTCTAAATGATTAGCCCCTTATCCTGAGACAGTGCTTCTGTATTTTAGACTCCCCACCCCACTGAATCTCTCAACATCCACCATATCAAGCCCCTTCAGAATTTTATAGATTTCAAGGAGGTCGCCTCTCATTCTTCTGATGATAGTTGTAAATGTGGAAATGGAAGGGAGGTACAACCATGGTACAGTTTAAGCTTGTTATAGACAAAGAAATAGACAAGTTACAAAAAAATGTTTTGTATTGGGGGAAAGTGGATTTTAGTAAAATAAGGCAGGATCTGGCCAAGGTAGACTGGGTACAGCAACTTGTGGGGAAATCTACACAGGAGCAGTGGGGGGCGTTCAAAAAGGAAATGGGGAGGGTACAGGCTCAACATGTTCCCTCTAGGGTGCTAGGAAGGAGTAACAAGCCTAGAGAACCATGGATGACCAGACATATTCAGGTTACGATGAGAAGGAAAAGAGAGGCTTTTAGCAGGTACAAGGGAAGCAAATCAGCGGAGGCATTAGTGGAGTACAGAAAGTGCAGGGCGGAGTTTAAAAAAGCAATTAGGAGAGCAATGAGGGAATATGATAAAACTCTGTCTGGTAAAAGTAGGGAAAATCCCAAGATATTCTATAAGTATATCAATGGGAAGAGGATAACCAGGGAAAGAGTAGGGCCCATAAGGGACCAAGGGGGAAATCTATGGGTGGAGGCAGAGGACATCGCTAGAGTGTTGAATGAATACTTCACGTCTGTCTTCACCCAAGAGAATGAGGATGAAGGTATCGAACTCGGGAGAGAGACTGCAAGATTCTTGAGCAAATTGATATAGGAGTGACAAGGTATTGGAGGTATTGGCAGGCTTAAAAGTGAACAAATCTCCAGGTCCTGATTTGTGTCCCAGACTGCTGAGGGAGGCAAGGGAGGAGATCGCAAGAGCTCTGACCCAAATTTTGAATTCCTCTCTGGCTACGGGGAAGGTGCCAGAGGACTGGAGAACAGCTAATGTGGTTCGGCTATTTAAGAAGGGTTGTAGAGAGAAACCAAGGATCCACAGGCCAGTGAGTCTCACGTCAGTTGTAGGGAAACTATTGGAGAAAGCTCTGAAGAAGAGTATCGATCTCCACTTGGAGAGGCAAAGTTTGATCAGGGACAGTCAGCATGGCTTTGTCAGAGGGAGGTCATGCCTAACAAATTTGATTGAATTTTTGAGGAGGTAACTAGGTGCGTAGATGAGGGTAGTGTAGTTGATGTAGTTTATATGGATTTCAGCAAAGCCTCTGAGAAGTTCCCACATGGGAGACTTATAAAGAAAGCAAATGCACATGGGATACAGGGTAATTTGGAAAGGTGGAATCAAAATGGGCTTAGTTGTAGGAGGCAGAGGGTGATGACAGAAGGATGCTTTAGTGACTGGAAGCCAGTGTCCAGTGGCGTATCACAGGGATGTGTGCTTGGTTTCCTATTATTTGTCATTTATATAAAGAATATAGATGACTATGTGGAGGGTAGGATTGTAAGTTTGCGGATGACACAAAGATTGGCTGGGTGGTTAACAGTGAGGTTGAGTGTTTTGGGCTACATGAAGGTATAGAAGGGATGGTCATATGGGCAGATAATTGGCAGATGGAATTTAAAATCTGAAAAGTGTGAGGTGATACACTTTGGAAGGAGTAATTTGACAAGGAAGTATTCAATGAACGGCATGACACTAGGAAGTTCTGAGGAACAAAGGGACCTTGGTGTGTGTGTCCATAGATCTCTGAAGGCGGAGGGGCATGTTAGAGGGGTGGTGAAAAAAGCATATGGGATACTTGCCTTTATCAATCGAGGCATAGATTACAAAAGTAGGGAGGACATGTTGGAGTTGTATAGAACTTTGGTGAGGCCACAGCTGGAGTACTGTGTGCAGTTCTGGTTGCCTCATTACAGGAAGGATGCGATTACAATGGAAGGGTGCAGAGGACATTCACCAGGATGTTGCCTGGGATGAAACATTTAAGTTATGAAGAGAGGTTGGATAGATTTGGGTTGTTTTTGTTGGAGCAGAGAAGACTGAGGGGGCATAAGATCAAGGTGAGTGGCAGGAGGTTTAGGGAGATGTGAGGACAAACATTTTTACCCAGAGGGTGGTGACGGTCTGGAATGCGCTGCCTGGGAGGGTGGTGGAGGTGGGTTGCCTCACATCCTTTATAAAATACCTGGATGAGCACTTGGCACGTCATAACATTCAAGGCTATGGGCCAAATGCTGGTAAATGGGATTAGGTAGGTAGGTCAGGTGTTTCTCACATGTCCGTGCAGACTCGATGGGCCAAAGGGCCTCTTCTGCACTGTGATTCTGTAATTTAGGTGTAGATCCTGGTACTTTTTAAAAGAGTTGAGAGTTTCTGCCTCTACCACCAACTTGGGGCAGCGAATTCCAGACACCCACTACTCTCTGCGTAAAAAAGTTCTTCCTCATGTCCCCCCTACACATTCTGCCACTTATCTTGAATCTATGTCCCCTGGTTCTAGAATTTTCCACCAAGGATACAATTTTATCCTGTTCACTCTATTCCCCTCATAATTTTGCACACCTCAATCAAGTCACCTCTCAGCCTTCTTTGTTCTAAGGAAAATAACCCCAACCTATCCAATCTCTCCTCATAGCTACACTTTTCTAACCCTGGCAACATTCTTGTAAATCTCCTCTGCACTCTCTCCAGAGCTATTACGTCCTTCCTGTAATGTGGTGACCAGAACTGCACACAGTACTCCAGTTGTGGCCTCACCAGTGTTTCATACAATTCCAACATTATATCCTTACTTTTATATTCTATACCTCTGCCAGTGTTGGAGAGCATTCCATATGCCTACTTTACAACCTTGTCTACTTGAACTGCTGCCTTCAGGGACCTGTGTGCTTGTACGCCAAGATCTTTCACTTCATCTACCCCTCTTAGTGTATTCCCATTTATTTTGTAATCCCTGTAACTGTTTGACCTCCCTAAATGTATGACCTCACACTTCTCTATGTTAAAATCCATCTGCCACTTTACCGCCCACTCCACCAACCCATCCATATTGTTTTGGAGATTATGGGTATCCTCCACACTATCCACTACTCGGCCAATCTTTGTGTCATCTGCAAATTTCTCAATTGTACCCCCCACGTTCACATCCAAATCGTTAATATATAACTCAAACAGCAATGGTCTCAACACCGAGTCCTGTGGAACACCACTTGAGACAACTTTCCATTCTCAAGGGCATCCATCAACCATTACCCTTTGTTTCCTGTTACAAAGCCAACCTTTTATCCAGTTTGCCACATTACCCTAAATTTTACTTTCCTGACCAATCTGCCATGTGGGACCTTGTCAAATGCCTTGCTAAAACCCATGTACACAACATCCACTGCACTACCTTCATCAACCCTTCTTGTCACTTCCTCAAAGAATTCATTCAAATTTGTGAGGCAAGACCTTCCTTTAACAAATCCATGCTGACCATCCCTGACTAGTCCATGTCTTTCCACATGACAGTTAATCCTATCTCTCAGGACTGATTCTACTAATTTACTCACCACCGATGTAAGACTAACTGGCCTATAATTGTCTGGCATTTCCTTTGATCCCTTTTTAAACAATGGAACTACGTTTGCATTTCTCCAGTCCTCCGGTACCTCCCCTGTATCTCGTGAAGATTGGAAAATCATCCTCAGAGCATCTGCTATCTCCTCCCTGACTTCCTTCAGCAGCCTTGGAAACAATCCATCTGGTCCTGGTGACTTATCAACTTTCAAGGATTTCAACCCTTCAAGTACTTCCTCTCTCTTTATGACTATCCCGTCCAATATCTCACAGTGTTCCTCCTGGACTACTATATCTACATCCTCCCTTTCCTTTGTAAACACGGAGACAAAATATTCATTCAAAATTCCTTCCCACAGCCTCTGCATCTCCACACAAGTTTCCATCTTCATCTCTGATAGATCCCACTTTTTTCTTAACTAACCTTTTAGCATTAATGTGCAACATCTGCAATAAGTGGCAGTATGGGCTATGGTGTCACACCTGATGAACAACAACACAGCTTATCATAAAGAGGAGACATACACAAGAGATGTAAAATGGGTGGTATTCTACTTGCATTGATGAAAAATATATAACATGTGCCACTGTCATGCTCCTAATATTTCTTCATTTTCCTAACCCTACTGCTGCGTCTTGGTGCATCCCCGATAACCACAGCAGGGATGGAGGCAGCCTGCTGACCACTACGCCCCTGTTGTCTGTGATGACTTTGGTGGGTGTCCTCTAGAAGGCCGACTTGGATGGCCTTAGCCTGCTTTGGATCTCCTGCTGTGGTGCAGGTTCACCCTCCTTGGTCTGTGGAGCTGGAGGTGACAGGGTCACAGGAAGACGGAACTGGGAATGGCAGGACACTCCCAGAGTCACCAGGGTGGATGGCCCCAGAGTGCTCAGGTGCTGGTCTCCCTCCCTATGTCCTGACTCCTTTAGGATAAGGGTAAACTGTAGTGAGAGTGAGTTGCCCTGCCCCCATCTCTTGCATAGTCACTAATGGATGCTACCAATGCCTACATTGATAAAGTGCAGCTCCAGGTGCTGTGCAGGACCTATGTCCTGGACCACAGGCTCCATGGCAGTCACCATCCTACCTGTGTTGACCTTGGTGAGTTGGCATGCTGGTGCTATAACCTCAGACTGAACATGACAGACTCCTCCATTGTATGATGCAATCTGTGGAAAACAGCTGACGACCTTTCCTCAATCCCCTGACTTTCACTGAAGCTCCACCAACTGAGTTAGAACCGAGTTCTTAGGCTTATCATCAGCTCAGGCCCAGCAGAATCCTGGACTGCAGCACTCCTCTGAATGCTGACTACCTCAGATGTCCCTGCCTCTTGCCTGCTGTGGACCAGATTGTGTGTTGTGGATTGTAGCCCCAGTGCTTCTCTAGAAATAGGTCCTGCCAAAGTATCGGTCTGTGCACAGGTGGAGGGTGTGGGTCAGCGCCACGACAGGTCTTCAATCGTGCTCTCCTCTGCTTCCTCTTCCGAGGTGTTGTCAGGGCTGGATATCAAGACCTGGTTGGTGGATGCCCTTGGGTAATTTCCAGAGGTGCCTATGAAAGAAAGTAGAGATTACTTAAGCATGGCAAGAGACTGGAAGGTGGCATACTGTACTCTGTTCGGTTGTCTGAGGGATGAGCTGGTACAGGGCCCTCACTTGGGTCTGTGCTGCCCATCTCACTGTCATCACATGCATGGTCCCTATTCTCTCCGGTCAGCACGTTGTCACACTCCTCATATGGGGTGAAGGCCGTAATTTTGGCCACTCCATCTCGGGTCTGGGACCTCTCCCTCATATCCTGTGCAAGCTTTTCCTGCATGAAGGAAAAGGGAGAGAGTGTGAGCAGGATATATGCCAAGGCAGCTGATAAGGATGTCTGCTGTGCGTGGGTGGTGAGGACGTGATGTATACAATGAATGAGCCCAGATCGGGATGTGGAGGTGTGAGAGTGAGAAAGTGGTGATATGCCTTCAGCTGGCAATGTGTGAGATCCCTGTGAAGTGTTTTCCTGCTAATGCCTGATGTGCTTGTAAATGAGATTCATCCCCTTCCTGCGCTGGATTACACGCCTTTGCTGCATTGCGTTTGTACTGACCGCTGAAGACACCGCCTCCAAAGCTGGAGTGGTGACATTGGTGGATGTCTTCCGGCCATCACTGGGGTACAGGACGTTCCTGGTGGGCCCCAGCAAAGCGCTCCTGAATCTGGGAGTTGCAATCTTCTTTGGTCCCAGTGGGAAAAACACTACTTTTCCCGACCACCACTGCACAGAAGGCAAAATGTCTTTTATCATCCAGGGAGCTCTGGATTTGCATGACTCTCTTTCCCTCTTGTGGGAACATGTTTTTTCATTCAAGGGATGTGGGCTTTGCTGGCTGGGCCAGCATTTATTGACCATCCCTAGTTGCCCTTGAGAAGGTGGTGGGTGAGCTGCCTTCTTGAGCCGCTGCAGTCCATGTGGTGTAGGTACACCCACAGTGCTGTTAGGGAAGGAGTTCCAGGATTTTGACCCAGTGACAGTGAAGGAACGGTGATATATTTCCAAGTCAGGATGGTGAGTGACTTGGAGGGGAACTTCCAGGTGGTGGTGTTCTCATTTATCTGCTGCCCTTGTCCTAGATGGTAGTGGTGGATTTGAAAGGTGCTGTCGAAGGAGCCTTGGTGAATTCCTACAGTGCATCTTGCAGATGGTACACACACTGCTGCTATTGTGTGCATCGGTGGTGGAGGAAGTGAGTGTTTGTGGATGTGGTGCCAATCAAGTGGCTCCTTTGTCCTGGACAGTGTCAAGCTTCTTGAGTGTTGTGGGAGCTGCACTCATCCAGGCAAGTGGGGAGTATTCCATCATACTCCTGACTTGTGCCTTGTAGATGGTGGACAGGCTTTGAGGAGTCAGGAGGTGAGTTACTCGTCGCAGGATTCCCAGCCTCTGACCTGCTCTTGTCGCCACAGTATTTACACGGCTAGTCCAGTTCAGTTTCTGGTCAATGGTAACGCCCAGGATGTTGATAGTGGGCGATTCAGTGATGGTAATGTCATGGAAAATCAAGAGGCGATGGTCGGATTCTCTCTTGGCGATGGTCATTGCCTGACACTTGTGTGCTGCAAATATTATTTGCCACTTGTCAGCCCAAACATGGAAATTGTCAGGTCTTGCTGCATTTGGACATGGACTGCTTCAGTATCTGAGGAATTGTGAATGGTGCTGAACATTGTGCAATCATCAGCGAACATCCCCACTTCTGACTTTATGATGGAAGGAAGATCATTGATGATGATTGGGCCGAGGACACTACCCTGAGGAACTCCTGCAGTGATGACCTGGAACTGAAATGACTGACCTCCAACCATCTTCCTTTGTGCTGGGTATGAATCCAACCAGTGGTGAGTTTTCCCCTGATTCCCATTGGCTCCAGTTTTGCTCGGGCTCCTTGATACCACACTCGGTCAAATGCAGCCTTGATGTCAAGGGCAGTCACTCTCACCTCGTGAGTTCAGCTCTTTTGTCCATGTTTGAACCAAGGCTGCAATGAGGTCAGGAGCCAAGTGACTCTGGTGGAACCCAAACTGGCATCAGTGAGCAGGTTATTTCTAAGCAAGTGCTGTCTGATAGCACTGTTGATGACCCCTTCCATTACTTTACTGATGATCGAGAATGGACTGATCGGGCGGCAATTGGTTGGATTGGACTTGTCCTGCTTTTGTGTGCAGGACATACCTGGGCAATTTTCCATATAGCTGGGTAGATACCAATGTTGTAGCTGTACTGGAACAGCTTGGCTAGGGGTGCAGCAAGTTCTGGAGCACAAGTCTTTAGTACTATTGCCGGAATATTGTTAGGGCCCATAGTCTTTGCAGTATTCAGTACCTTCAGTCATTTCTTGATATCACATGGAGTGAATCGAATTGGCTGAGGTCATCCACTCAGCACTCTTCTGGCTGAAGATTGTAGCAAATGCTTCAGCCTTATCTTTTGCGCTGCTGTGCTGGGCTCCCCCATCATTGAGGATAGGGATATTTGTGGAGCCTCCTCCTCCAGTGATTTCTTTAATTGTCCACCACCTGCAGAGCTTAGATCTGATCTGTTGGATGTGGGATCGCTTAGCTCTGTCCATCACTTGCTGCTTATGCTGTATGGCACACAAATAGTCCTGTGTTATAGCTTCACCAGGTTGACACCTCAGTTTTAGGTATGCCTGGTGCTGCTCCTGACATGCCCTCCTGCACTCTTCATTGAACCAGGATTTATCCTCTGGCTTGATGGTAATGGTAGAGTGGGGGATATGCCGGGCCATGAGGTTACATATCGTGTTCGAGTACAGTTCTGTTGCTGCTGATGGCCCACAGCACCTCATGGATGCCCAGTCTTGAGTTACTTGATCTGTTCAAATCTATCCCATTTAGCACGGTTCTAGTGCCACACAACACGATGGAGGGTATCCTCAATGTGAAGGCGAGACTTCATCTCCACAATGACTGTGCGATGGTCATTCCTACCAATACTGTCATGGACAGATGCATCTGCGACAGGCATGTTGGTGAGGATGAGTTCAAGTATGTTTTTCCCTCACCATTTGCCGCAAACTCAGTCTAGCAGCTATGTCCTTTAGAACTCAGCCAGCTCGGTCAGTAGTGATGCTACTGAGCCACTCTTGCTGATGGACCTTGAAGTCCTGCACCAAGACTACATTCTGTACCCTTGCCACCCTCAGTGCTTCCTCCAAGTGATGTGCAACATGGAGGAGCACTGATTCATCAGCTGAGGGAGGGCGGTACGTGGTAATCAGCAGGTTTCCTTGCCCATGTTTTACCTGATGACATGAGACTTCATGGAGTCTGGAGTTGATGTTAAGGACTCCCAGGGCAACTCCCTCCTGACTGTATACCACTGTGCCACCACCTCTGCTGGGTCTGTCCTGCCAGTGGGACAGGACATACCCAGGGATGGTGATGGTGGAGTCTGGAACATTATCTGTAAGGTATGATTTCATGAGGATGACTATGTCAGGCTGTTGTTTGACTAGTCTGTGAGACAGCTCTCCCAATTTTGGCACCAGCCCCCAGATGTTAGTAAGGAGGACTTCAGGGTCAAGAGGGCTGCAATTGCCATTGTCTTTTCTGATGCCTAGGTCGATGCCGGGTGGTCCGTCCGGTTTCATTCCTTTTTTTGACTTTGTAGCAGTTTGTTACAACTGAGTGGTTTGCTCGGCCATTTCAGATGCAAGGTGTGGGCCAGATCAGACAAGGACAACTGATTTCCTTCCCTAAGGGAAACCAGATGGGTTTTTACAACAAATGAGAATGGCTCCATGGTCATTAGACTTTTAATTCCAGATTTTTTATTGAATTCAAATTCCACCATCTGCTGTGGTGGGATTCAAACCCGGGTCCCCAGACCCTTACCCTGGGTCTCTGGATTACTAGTCCAGCAACAATACCAGTACACCATTGCCTCCCCATATATCTCATTTGTACCCAAATAATCTTCTGTATAAGGGTCCCCCCTCCCCCCTCCATTGTTCATTTATTGTTTTATCTAGGTGTTTCTCTGGTGTTTCATACAATCACAGAATGGTTTCAGCACAGAAGGAAGCCATTCAACCAGTCACATTTGTGCTGACTCTCTGCTAGAGCCACTTACCTGTTCCCACTGCCACACCTTTTCCTCGTAGCCCTGCCATTTCTTTCTCAGGTCTCTGCTCCCCTGTTTTCTCCTTGCCCCTTTGACACTTGTATATTTTTATCTTCAGTTTCGTTTTGCCAACATCCTTCAGTAGTTGCAGCCAACAGGACTTGGTGAACAATCTCAAACGTGGAGTAGCTGTGTGTCTTTCCAATCTACCAATTGTTGACAAGTTGATTGGGGGCGTGGAGTGTGGAAACCAGTACGTGGAGAGAGGCGAGCAGTGTGACTGCGGCAAACCTGCGGTAAGGAGGAATCAAACATGCCTGGTAATCAGGGCTCACTGTCAGGGCCTATTGAATATTGTGATGCGCACTTTTTTTTCTGTGCATCAGGGGCTTTGTGTAAATTAGGATTGGATTCAAACTGAATTCCAATTCCCAACTGGGATCATTTGGTTTGGATTTGACAAGGCATCTTTCTTTTATGAACACAAGACTTAAAAACAGAAAGAAGTGTTTATTTCACGGTTTTCATGTACATGCAAATCTTTGCAGCTGATAAAGTACTTGGGAATTGTAGCCAATGTTGAAGGAAATGTAGCAGCACTTTGTTCACAGCAGATCCCACAAATAGTAAACTGATACAAATCAGATACTGTTTTTTGTGATGTTCGATGAGGAATAAATATTAGTCAGGACACTGGGGGGAACATGCAAACATAAAAATTAGGAGCAGGAGAAGGCAACTCGGCCACTCAAGCCTACGCTGTCATTCAATATCATGGTTGATCTCTTTGTAACCTTGACTCCACATTCCCGATAACTTTTCACCCCCCCTTGCTTCAAGAATCTATCTAGCTCTGCCATAAAAATATTCAAAGATTTTGCTTCCACCGTCTTTTGAGGAAGAGTTCCAAAGACTCACGATCCCAGAAAAAAAGTCTCCTTATCTGTTTTAAATGGGCGACCCCTTATTTTTAAACAGTGACTCTCCCACAAGAGGAAACATCCTCTCCACATCCACCCTGTCAAGGTCCCTCAGGATCTTAAAGATTTCAATCAAGTCACCTCTTACTCTTCTACTCTACACAAACCACCCATTCCAGATAGTCTAGTAAACCTTCTCTGAACTGCTTCCAACACATTTACATCCTTCCTTAAATAAGCAGACCAATACTGTACATGTGGTCTCACCAGTGTCCTGTATAACTGAAGCATAACCTCCCAACTTTTATATTCAATTCCCCTCGCAATAAACAATAACATTCTATTGGCTTTTTGAATTATTTGCTGTACCTGCATACTATCCTTTTGCAATTCATGCACTAGGACACCCAGACCCCTTCACATCTCAGAGCTCTGTAATCTCTCACTATTTAGATAATATGCTTTTTTTAACTTTTCCCTGCCAAATGGACAATTTCACATTTTCCTGCATTATACTCCATTTTCCAGGTCTTTGCTCACTCACTTAACTTATTGATATCCCTCTGTAACCTCTTTAAATCCTCTTCATAGCTTATTTTCCTTCCTATGTTATGTCATCAGCAAATTTAGCAACCATACCTTCAGTCCCTTCATCCAGCTCATTCATATAATTGTAAAAAATTAAGGCCCCAGCACTGATCCCTGAGGTACACCACTCATTACATCTGGTCAATCAGAAAATGACCCATTTATGCGAACTCTGTTTCCTGTTAGCCAGGCAATCTATCCATGCCAGTATGTTACCCCCTACACCATAAGCTTTTGTTTTTCACAATAACCTTTGATGTGGCACCTTATCAAATACCTTCTGAAAATCTAACTGCAGTACATCCACCAGTTCCCCTTCATCCACAGCACATGTTGCTTCAAAGAACTCCAATAAATTGTTTAAACATGATCTTCCTTTCACAAAACCATGTTGACTGCCTGATTACCTTGAATTTTTCTAAGTGCCCTGCTGTAATGTCTTCAGTAATAGTTTTTGACATTTTTCCTATGACAGATGTTAAGCAAACAAGCCTGCTTTCCTGCTTTTTGTTTCCTCCTCTTTTTGAACATGGAGTTAAATTCTCTATTTCCCAACCTAATGGGAGCTTAATCTAAGGAATTTTGAAAAATTAAAACCAACACAACTATCTCATGAGCCACTTCTTTTAAGACTCTAGGATAAAATCCATCAGGACCTGGGCACTTGTCAGCTCGGAGCTGCAACAATTTACTAAGTACCACTTCCCTGTGATTTTAATTTTCTTGAGTTCCTCCCTCAATTCTATTTCCTGATTCACAGCTATTTCTTGGATGTCAATTGTCCTCTACAATGAAAGCTGATGCAAAGTACCTGCTCAATTCATCTGCCATCTTCTTTTTTTCCATTATAAATTCTCCTTACTCACTTCCTATAGGACCAATGCTCACTTTTGAAAATAGCTATAGAAACAGTTACAACCTGTCTTTAAATGTCTAGTTAGCTTTCTTTTGTACTGTATTATTCCCTCCTTATTAATTTTTTAGTGATTCTTTGCTGTCTTTCATTTTCTGTCCAATCTTCTGACTTGCCACCCATCTTTGCACAATGATATGCTTTTTCTTTAAGTTTGATACTGTCTTTAACTTTAGTTAACCACGGATTAGGGGTCCTCCCCTTTTTCTCTCTCACTGGAATGTATCTATTCTTTGTATTCTGAAATATATTCTGAAATATCCCCTTAAATATCTGTCACTGTCTCTCCATTGACCTATGCATTAACCTAATTTGCCAATTCATTTTAGCTAGCTCTATTTTCATGCCCTCATAATTCCCCTTATCTAATTTTGAAATACTAGTCCTTGAACACTCTTCTCTCCTACAAACTGAAGGCAAAATTCAATTATACTATGATTGCTGCTACTGACAGGCACCTTCACCATGAGGTCATTAATTAATTCTATCTCGTTACACAATACCAGATCAAGTATAGCCAACTCTCTGGTTGGCGCCGAAGTGTGCTCTAAGAAACAATCTTGAAAATAAGGGGGAGGTAATGGTAAAATGGAATTGCCATTGGACTAGTAATCTAGAGATGTAGGGCAATGCCATGAAAGATGGTAGAATTTGAATTCAATAAAAATCTGGAATTAAAAGTCTAATGATGAAACCATTGCCAATTGTTACAAAGACCCACCTGGTTCACTAATGCCCTTTAGGAAAGGAAATCTTACCTGGTCTGGTCTAAATGCAACTCCAGACCCACAGAAATATGGCTGACTCTGAAACTCAGTTGTATCAACCACTAAAAATTCACAGGAAAGAAATGAAACTGGACATCCTAGGCACAGGAAAAGACAATGACAAACTCAACCCTGCAAAGTCCTCCTTGCTAAGATCTGGGGGCTAGTGCCAAAATTGGGGAAAGTTGTCTCACAGACTAGTCAAGCAACAGCCTGATATTATTATATTTTTAATTCATTCACGAGATGTGGGCTTTGCTGGAAGAGTGCAGGAGGGCATACCAGGAGCAGCACCAGGCATACCCAAAAATGAGGAGTCAATCAGGTGAGGCTATAGCACAGGACTACCTGCGTGCCATACAGCATAAGCAGCAAGTGATGGGCAGAGCTTAGTGATCTCACAACCAATGGATCAGATCTAAGGTCTGCAGTCCTGACACATCCAGTCGTGAATGGTGGTGGATAATTAAACAACTCACTGGAGGAGGAGGCTCCACAAATGTCACCAGCTTCAATGATGGAGGAGCCCAGCACATCAGTGCAAAAGATAAAGCTGAAGCATTCACAACAATCTTCAGCCAGAAGTTCTGAGTGGATGATCCTTCTTGCCCTAGTCCGGAGGTCCCCAGTATCACAGATGCCAGCCTTCAGCCAATTCGATTCACTCCACGTGATATCAAGAAACGGATGAAAGCATTAGATAGCCTTTGCACTATGGGCCCACACAATAATCCGGCAATAGTACTGAAGACTTGTGCTCCAGGACTGCCACACCCCTAGCCAAGCTGTTCCAGTACAGCTACAACACTGGTATCTGCCAGGCTTTTTGGAAAATTACCCAGGAATGTCCTGTATACAAAATGCAGGACCAATTCAACCCGGTCAAATACCAGCCCCTCAGTTGACCCTCAACCATCAGTAAAGTGCTGGAAGGGGTCATCGACAGTGCTTTCAAGCACTTAACAATAACCTGCTCACTAACGCTCAGTTTGGGTTTCGCCAGGGCCACTCAACTCCTTACATCATTACAGCCTTGGCTCAAACATGGACAAAAGAGCTGGACTCCCAACGAGAGGTTAGAGTGTCTGCCCTTGACATCAAGGCTGAGTGTGGCATCAAAAAGCCCGAGCAAAACTGGAGTCAATGGGAATCAGGGGGGAACTCTCCACTAGTTGGATTCATACCTAACACAAAGGAAGATGGTTGTGGTTGTTAGCGGTCAGTCATCCCAGTTCCAGGACATCACTGCAGGAGTTCCTCAGGGTAGTGTCCTCAGCCCAACCATCTTCAGCTGCTTCATCAATGACCTTCCTTCCATCATAAGGTCAGAAATGGGGATGTTCGCTGATGATTGCACAATGTTCAGCACCATTCACGACTCCTCAGATACTGAAACAGTCCATGTCCAAATGCAGCAAGACCTGGACAATATCCAGGCTTGGGCTGACAAGTGGCAAGTAACATTAACTACCACCTTCTTAAGGGCAATTAGGGAGGGGCAATAAATGCTGGCCCAGCCAGTGAATCCCACATCCCGTGAATGAATAAAATAAAATATTCCTCATCTAGGCTAATTTTGCCCATCTAATTTTTCCAGTCTATATGTAGTTTAAAATGCCCCATGATTATCACCATATTATTCTGACAAGCTCACATTATTTCTTCCTTTATACCCCAGCCCCTCATGTGGGTACTGTTAGAGGGCTTGTACACCACTCCTACAAGCGAATTTTTGCCTTTATCATTTCTCATCTCTACCCAAACCGCTTTTACATCCTGGTTTCCTGAAGTTTGGTCACCCACCTCTAATGTGCTAATACCATCATTAACTACCAGAGCCACCCCTCCACCTTTTCCCAACTTCCTGTCCTTCCTAAAAGTCACATGCCCTTCAGCCATGTCCCTGTAATGGCGATGACACTTATTTCTATTGCGCTATCAGTTCATCTGTTTTGTTTTGAATGCCATGTGCATTCCGATACAGAGCCTTTAGTTTTGACTTTTAAATTTTGTAACCTTTCACCTTACTTGCTGACTTATTCTTGGGTTTGTGCTCTGTCCCTTCCTGTCATGGCCTGGTTTCCTTTCCAATATGAATACCTTTCTCTTGCATTGCATCTATGTTTTGATTTACCAAATCTTCCCAAATTTGATCCATTGCCCCTAAAACTATTAGTCTCTACTTCCCTAGTTCGCTAGAACACTGGCCCCAGCACAGTTTAGATGTAGATCGACCCAATGGTGCAGCTCCCATTTTCCGCAGTATTGGTGCCAGTGCCCCACAAACCGGAACCCACTTCTCCCACACCAGTCTTTGAGCCATGCATTTATCTCTCTCATTTTATTTGCCCTATACCAATTTGCATGCAGCTCTGATAATAGAAATTATTACCTTTGAGGTTTTTGTTTTTCATTTAGTGCCTTGCTCCTCATACCCTCAATGCAAAACCTTTTTCCTAGTCTTACCTATGTCGTTGGTACCAACATGGAACACAACCACTGGATCCTTCTCCTCCCACTGCATGTTTCTCTTCAGTCTTGAGTAAATATCACAAACCCTGCCACTGGACAGGCAACTCAGCTGTCTGGACTCAATCTCTCGGCTACAGAGAACAGTATCTAACCCACTAACTATGCTGTCTCCTATCACTGCCACTTTCCTCTTCGTTCCCCCACTTGAATGTCATCCTTCAGCATGGTGCATTGGTCAATCCGTTCATCCACCTTGTAGTCCTTCTCACCCACACAGGTAGCAAGCACTTCACACCTGTTGGACGAAGTCAAGGGCTGAAGCTCCTCCATCTCTACATGCTGATTCCCCTTACCTGCCTGACCTGCAGACATCCTCCTGTCCCTGACTATTGACCAACACCAAAGCTCTGCCTAACCTAAGGGAAGAGATTGCCTCCTGGAACAAAGTGTCCAGGCACCTCTCCCCCTCTCTAATATGTTGCAATGTCTGCAACTTAGATTCCATCTCTGCAACTCAGAGCTGGAGTTGCTAAGCTGCAGACTTTCTGCATATATGGTTGTCCAAGATTGCAGTGTATTTCATGGAGTCATACCTAGCACAAAGGATGATGGTTGTGGTTGTGGCTGGAGGTCAAACTCAGTTCCAGGACATCACCGCAAGAGTTCTTCATGGTAGTATCCTAGGCCCAAACATCTTTAACTGCTTCAATGGTATTTCTTTCATCATAAGGTCAGAAATGGGGATGTTTGCTGATGATTGCACAACGTTCAGCACCATTCACAACTCCTCAGATACTGAAGCAGTCCATGTCCAAATTCAGCAAGACCTAGACAATATCCAAAGTTGGACTGACAAGTGACAAGTAAGATTCATGCCACATAAGTGCCAGGTAATGACCATCTCCAACAAGAGAGAATGTAACCATTGTCCCTTGACATTCAATGGCATTCTGATCGCTGAATCCACCATTACCAACATCCTGAGAGTTACTATTGACCAGAAACTGAGCTGGACTAGCCGCATAAATGCTTTGGTTACAAGAGCAGGTCAGAGGCTAGGAATGTTGTGGTGAGTAACTCACCTCCTGATTCCCAAAGTCTGTCCATGATTTTGAGGAGTGTGATGGAATATTCCCCAATTGTCTGGTTGAGTGCAGCTCCCACAACACTCAAGAAGCTGGACACCATCCAGGACAAAGCAGCCACCTTGACTGGCACCATATCCACAATCATTCACTCCCCCCTTCATCTCTGAAGAACAGAGCCAGTGTGTACCATCTACAAGATGCACTGCAGAAACTCACCAAGGCTCTTTAGGCAGCACCTTCCAAACCCATAACCGCTAACATCTAGAAGGACAAGGGGCAGCCGATACATGGGAACACCACCATCTGGAAGCTCCTCTCCAAGCCACTCACCATCCTGAATTGGAAATATATCGCTGTTCCTTCACTGTCGCTGGGTCAAAATCCCTAACAGCACTGCGGGTGTGCCTACACCACATGGACTGCAGCGGTTCAAGGATGCAGCTCACCACCACCTTCTCAAGGGCAACTAGGGATGGGCAATAAATGCTGGCCCAGCCAGTGAAGCCCACATCCCGTGAATGAATAAAAAAAGGATTCCCACATGATGCAGTCATGGCACAGCACAAACCTTGCCATTTCTATCCAACCTTATTTATTTACTTAGTAAATTAGTTAATTTTAACAGATTAGATAATGGAAAAATTTCACTCAGGTAGCTTTGATACCAAGGAAGGAAACTCACCAACTACTGGAGGTGGAGAAAAAGAAAAAAGGGAGAAAAAAATTCCCCTCTGCATCAAATTCCAACTTGAGCCAAATTCTCATTCCTCACTCAATTTATGGCTCACTCTGGTGTAGTCTGATGTCCGCTCAACCCATCCTGCTTGCAGCTTTAAAACCTTTACTTTGATGGAGACTCTGATGACTCACTAGTCAACTCAGCTTTTTGCTACAGCAATTCACACCTATTGGGGTCAACTACATCAGCTCATTGACAGATCTTGAAAAAAGCAATATGTTGCCAAAGCTTTTCGTCTTGCACTCATCAGGACAAACGCAATAATGCCAGATTGGCCGGGTAGTTAACAGTGAGGTTGAGTGTCTTGGGCTACAGGAAGATATAGACGGGAAGGTCAAATGGGCAGATAAGTGGCAGATGGAATTTAACCCTGAAAAGTGTGAGGTGATACATTTTGGAAGGAGTAATTTGACAAGGAAGTATTCAATGAACAGCATGGCACTAGGAAGTTCTGAGGAACAATGGGACCTTGGCGTGTGCGTCCATAAATCTCTGAAGGCAGAGGGGCATGTTAGTGAGGTGGTGAAAAAGGCATATGGGGCATTTGCCTTTATCAATCGAGGCATAGATTACAAAAGTAGGGAGGTCATGTTGGAGTTGTATAGAACCTTGGTGAGTACTGTGTGCAGTTGTGGTCGCCACATTATAGGAAGGATGTGATTGCACTGGAGGGGGTGCAGAGGAGATTCACCAGGATGTTGCCTGGGATGAAACATTTAAGTTATGAAAAGAGGTTGGATAGACTTGGGTTGTTTTTGTTGGAGCAGAGAAGGCTGAGGGGCGACCTGATCGAGGTGTACAAGATTATGAGGGGCAAGGACAGGGTGGATAGGGAGCAGCTGTTCCCCCTAGTTGAAGGGCATAAGTTCAAGGTGAGGGGCAGGGGGTTTAGGGGGGATATGAGGAAAAGCTTTTTTACCCAGAGGGTGGTGATGATCTGGAATATGCTGCCTGGGAGGGTGATGGAGGATTTTGCCTCACATCCTTTAAAAAGTATCTGGATGAGCACTTGGCATGTCATAATATTCAAGACTATGGGCCAAGTGCTGGTAAATGGGATTAGGTAGGTAGATCAGGTGTTTTTCTCATGTCAGTGCAGACTTGATGGGCCGAAGGGCCTCTTCTGCACTGTGATTCTGATTCTGTGATTCTGTGAAATTTCAAACAGTCACAGAAGTTTATACTAAATTAAAAAATGGTGCTGATTCGTTGGTAAGTCGGTTCTGATTGGCCGAGACATTGCCATGGAGGAAGCAACAGTGAACTATTGGCTCCCCAAGCTCTTGGGAGATCCAAAAAAGGTGCAAGGCTTGAATATTCTTTTGTTTGCAGAGAACAGGTCCCTGTGTTTGAATGTATGTTGCTTCAATCATGTGTAAGTGAACCAGTTTATGAGCTCAACTGATTATCTTAAACTGTTTGTTAGTATCATAGCACATTCAGGGTTATCCAGTAAGTGTAGCCCAATCACAGAATTACATCTAACACTGTTTTGGATTTTGCAAGTGCAGGCTGGTTGAGTACAATCTGTAGTCTGGCTATTTCAGACAATCAAAGGGACATGCTGCTTCACTTGATCAACCAATCACTGCAATATTCAGCCTACATAACTGGCATCACACGGGAACTGAAATTCATACACAATGTGCTCAATTGTGTGGTAGGCAGGTGTCCTGGTAGTGGAAAATACCACTCACATAGCCATTGCATCAATTGGCTTCTTTAACCTGTTGGTCAATTTTTGACAGTGCTAATTCGCAATTGGTCCAAAGACTGCCACTTTCAGACCTGAAAAGTTCCCAGTCTATCTAAAATTACCCAGAAAGGCAAAGTATCTCAATTTAGCACACCTCCCATGCTGGAGCACCTTTCAGATTTTTGCTGAAATCCCACAATGTAACTTGAATGCATGATATTCTGACTCAAAGGCGTGATCAATTTAAACATTATGCTTTGAATCCAGTGAAACTCCTTTTACAATGTTGAGATGTCACCCCTGTAAACCAGTATTTTCTGTGTTTGTTTTACCCTCAGGAATGTTCGGATCCCTGCTGTGAACCATTGACTTGTAAACTCAAATCTGGTGCTCGCTGCTCGGCAACTGGTGTCTGCTGTAAGAATTGCCAAGTAAGATCTCATTGCACCATTCTGTGCCATATCACTTTGTGCCATACAGGACAAGTTGAGAGAGTGGTTAATAAAGCATACAGCATCCTAGGCTTTATTAATAGGACATGGAGTACAAAAGCAAGTAAGTTATGTTAAACTTTTATAGAACACTGTTTTGGCCTCAAATGGAGTTCTGGGAGCCACAATTTAGGAAAGATGCGAAGGCATTAGAGAGGGTGCCAAAAACATTCATGAGAATGCTTCCAGGAATTGAGGAACTTCAGTCATGAAGGTAGATTGGAGAAGACAGATTTTTGACAGAAAAGGGAGTCAAGGTTTGGGGGGGGGGCTGGGGGCAGAGAAGAAAGTCGAGTTGAGACCACAGTGAGGTCAACCATGATCTTAATGAATGGCTGAGCAGGCTTGAAGGACTCCTAAATCCTGTAGAATATATTTCTACATTTCTATGTAGAGCTGGGACTGTTTTGCTTGAAGAAGAAAGCTGAGCGGAGATTTGATCGAGCTATACAAAATCATGAGGGGTCTGGATAGAGTCCATAGGGGAAAAACTGTTCCATTGGTGGAAGGATTGAGAACAAAGGGGTGTAGATTTAAGATAATTGGCAAAAGAAACAATGGCCACATGAGGGAAAACGTTTTGCACACAGCAAGTGGTTATGAACTAGAATACACGGCCTGAGAGGTTCAATCGAGGGATTGAAGAGGGAAATGGATTATTATCTAAAAAGGAAGAATGTGCAGGGCTACAAACAGATGGTGGGAAAGTGGCTTTAAATAAATTGATCCTTCAAAAAGCCAGCAGACAGGTGATGTGCCAAATGATCTTATTACTGCAACCATTCTGTGATTCTGATCTTGAGGGACTGGATGATATCATAGCTTAAATACTGGTCTTCATATATGGACTTGAATTCCAGCTCACATTTAGGGTGAGAGTTTCTTTTCACAGCTGACTGTAAGCATCCAATTCTCCTTAAGTTGATCTAAAGTGACATTCTTGGGGCAGAGTTTTTAAGTTGGAGTGCGGGTGCATGCCCAACCCGATCGGATGTGAAGTTGCACGAGATAATATCAGGCGAACGTCCGCCGTCATTCCACGCTTGGCGATATTTCAGTCAGCGGGCGTGCCTGTGTGTCGGAAGTGCACCCGCCAACAATTGAAAAGACAATTAAAGTCGTTAAAGTTCCAACTGCCCCCGATTTTTCGTGGTCCGTCCAACCTTCTGGTTGGTGGGTGGGCGAATCTACCAGGCAGATTTTGCATGTTTGGTGAAATCTTATCTAAGGTTTCTGTTATTAAATGAAAGAAAAATTAAAATCAATGACAGAATTTTACACGTGTGTGTTCAAGTAACTGGTTGTGATGCTTGGACATTTGTTTCCTAATTTTAAAATCTGTATTTCATTGTTTTGAACTCTTCAGCTCTCTGCCTTCATAGAAACATAGCAACATAGAAACTAGGAGCAGGAGTAGGCCATTCGGCCCTTCGAGCCTGCTCCGCCATTCATTATGATCATGGCTGATCATCCAACTCAATACCCAACTCCCGCTTTCTCCCCATATCCTTTGATCCCTTTCGCCCCAAGAGCTATATCTAACTCCTTCTTGAAAACATACAATGTTTTGGCCTCAACTACTTTCAGTGGTAACGAATTCCACAGGTTCACCACTCTCTGGGTGAAGAAATTTCTCCTCATCTCAGTCCTAAATGGTCTACCCCATATCCTCAGACTGTGACCCCTGGTTCTGGACTCCCCCACCATCGGGAACATCCTTCCTGCATCTACCCTGTCTAGTCCTGATAGAATTTTATAGGTTTCTATGAGATCCCCCCTCATTCTTCTGAACTCCAGCGTATGTAATCCTAACTGGCTCAATCTCTCCTCATATGTCAATCCCGCCATCCCAGGAATCAGTCTGGTAAACCTTTGCTGCACTCCCTCTACAGCAAGAACATCTTTCCTCAGATATGGAGACCAAAACTGCACACAATATTCCAGGTGTGGTCTCACCAAGGCCCTGTACAATTGCAGCAAGACATCCCTGTTCCTGTACTCGAAGCCTCTGGCTATGAAGGCCAACATACCATTTGCCTTCTTTACCGCCTGCTGCACCTGCATGATTACCGTTAGCAACTGGTGTACAAGGACACCCAGGTCTTGTTGCACATTCCTCTCTCTCAATTTTTAGCCATTCAGATAATAATCTGCCTTCCTGTTTTTGCTACCAAAATGGATAACCTCACATTTATCCACATTATACTGCATCTGCCATGCATTTTCCCACTCGCTCAGCTTGTCCAAATTACACTGAAGCATCTCTGCATCCTCCTCACAGCTCACCCTCCCACCCAGCTTTGTATCATCTGCAAATTTGAAGATATTATATTCAATTCCCTCATTTATATCATTAATATATATTGTGAATAGTTGGGGTCTCAACACCGATCCCTGCAATATCCCAATAGTCACTGTCTAGCATTCGGAAAAAGACCCATTTATTCCTACTGTTTGTTTCCTGTCTGCCAACCAGTTTTCTGTCCATCTCAAAACATTACCCCCAATCCCATGTGCTTTAATTTTACACGCCAATCTCTTATGTGGGACTTTGTCGAAAGTTGCTGTAAATATCTATGCTGTTACTTTCACATTCTCTCGCTGTAAGTGGCCCAGCCGTTTCTCTCACACTCTATTCACAGAATCGTAGTGCAGAAGAGGCCCTTCGGCCCATCGAGTCTGCACCGACACACGAGCAACACTTGACCTACCTACCTAATCCCATTTACCAGCACTTGGCCCATAGCCTTGAATGTTATGATGTGCCAAGTGCTCATCCAGTTACTTTTTAAAGGATGTGAGGTAAACCACCTCCACCACCTTCCCAGGCAGTGCATTCCAGACCGTCACCACCCTCTGGGTAAAAAAGTTTTTCCTTATATCCCCCCTAAACCTCCTGCCCCTCATCTTGAACTTATGCCCCCTCGTGACTGACCCTTCAACTAAGGGGAACAGCTGCTCCCTATCCACCCTGTCCATGCCCCTCATAATCTTGTACACCTCGATCAGGTTGCCCCTCAGTCTTCTCTGCTCCAACGAAAACAACCCAAGTCTATCCAACCTCTCTTCATAACTCAAATTTTCATCCCAGGCAACATCCTGGTGAATCACCTCTGCACCCCCTCCAGTGCAATCACATCCTTCCTATAATGTGGTAACCAGAACCGCACACAGTACTCCAGCTGTGGCCTCACCAAGGTTCTATACAACTCCAACGTGACCTCCCTACTTTTGTAATTTATGCCTCGATTGATAAAGGCAAGTATCCCATATGCCTTTTTTACCACCCCACTAACATGCCCCTCCGTCTTCAGAAATCTATGGACACACATGCCAAGGTCCCATTGTTCCTCAGAACTTCCTAGTGTCATGCAGTTCATTGAATACTTCCTTGTCAAATTACTCCTTCCAAAGTGTATCACCTCACACTTTTCAGGGTTAAATTCCATCTGCCACTTATCTACCCATTTGACCATCCCATCTATATCTTCTTGTAGCCCAAGACACTCAACCTCACTGTTAACCACCCACCCAATCTTTGTGTCATCCGCAAACTTACTCATCCTAAACCCCACATAGTCATCTATGTCTTGCTGTAAATTAACAAGCTGCTTTTCCCCACACTCTCTCACTGTAAATGACCATGCAGTTTCACTTATGCTCTCTCACTGTAAATGGCCCCACAATGTCTCTTCACTCTCTCACTGTTATTGGCCCCAATGTTTCTCTGCCACTCTCTTGCTGTAAATGACCATGCTGTTTCTCTCACACAGTCTCGCTGTAAATGACCACGCTGTTTCTCTCACACAGTCTCGCTGTAAATGACCACGCTGTTTCTCTCACACAGTCTCGCTGTAAATGACCACGTGGTTTCTCTCACAGTCTCGCTGTAAATGACCACACTGTTTCTCTCACACAGTATCGCTGTAAATGACCACGCTGTTTCTCTCACACAGTCTCGCTGTAAATGACCACGCGGTTTCTCTCACACAGTATCGCTGTAAATGACCACGCTGTTTCTCTCACACAGTCTCGCTGTAAATGACCACGCGGTTTCTCTCACACAGTCTCACTGTAAATGACCACGCTGTTTCTCTCACACAGTCTCGCTGTAAATGACCACGCAGTTTCTCTCACACAGTCTCACTGTAAATGACCACACTGTTTCTCTCACACAGTCTCACTGTAAATGACCACGCTGTTTCTCTCACACAGTCTCGCTGTAAATGACCACACTGTTTCTCTCACACAGTCTCGCTGTAAATGACCACGCTGTTTCTCTCACACAGTCTCGCTGTAAATGACCATGCTGTTTCTCTCACACTCTATCCCTGTAAATGATCACGCTATTTCTCTCACACTCTATCCCTGTAAATGACCACGCTGTTTCTCTCACACTCTATCCCTGTAAATGATCACGCTATTTCTCTCACACTCTATCCCTGTAAATGATCACGCTATTTCTCTCACACTCTATCCCTCTAAATGACCACACTGTTTCTCTCACACTCTATCCCTGTAAATGACCACACTGTTTCTCTCACACTCTATCCCTGTAAATTACCACAGTTTCTCTCACGCTCTATCCCTGTAAATGACCACACTGTTTCTCTCACGCTCTATCCCTGTAAATGACCACACTGTTTCTCTCACGCTCTATCCCTGTAAATGACCACACTGTTTCTCTCACGCTCTATCCCTGTAAATGACCACACTGTTTCTCTCACACTCTATCCCTGTAAATGACCACACTGTTTCTCTCACGCTCTATCCCTGTAAATGACCACACTGTTTCTCTCACACTCTATCCCTGTAAATGACCACACTGTTTCTCTCACACTCTATCCCTGTAAATGACCACACTGTTTCTCTCACACTCTAAGCCTGTAAATTACCACACTGTTTCTCTCACACTCTATCCCTGTAAATGACCACACTGTTTCTCTCACACTCTATCCCTGTAAATGACCACACTGTTTCTCTCACGCTCTATCCCTGTAAATGACCACAATGTTTCTCTCACACTCTATCCCTGTAAATGACCACACTGTTTCTCTCACACTCTATCCCTGTAGATGACCACACTGTTTCTCTCACACTCTGTCACTGCAAATGACCACACTGTTTCTCTCACACTCTATCCCTGTAAATTAACATGCTGCTTCTCTCTCACTCTATCCCTGTAAATGACCACACTGTTTCTCTCTCACTCTATCCCTGTAAATGACCTCACTGTTTCTCTCACACTATCTCACTGTAAATGACCACACTGTTTCTCTCACACTCTATCCCTGTAAATGACCATACTGTTTCTCTCACACTCTATCCCTGTAAATGACCACACTGTTTCTCTCACACTCCATCGCTGTAAATGGCCCCGTTGTTTCTCTCTCACTCTCTCACTGTAAATGACCACGTTATTCCTCTCACACTCTGTTACTTTTACAGGTCCCTCTGTTTCACTCACACTCTATCCCTCTAAGTGACCATGCTGTTTCTCTCACACTCTATCCCTGTAAATGATCATGCTGTTTCTCTCACACTCTATCCCTGTAAATGACCACACTGTTTCTCTCACACTCTATCCCTGTAAATGATCATGCTGTTTCTCTCACACTCTATCCCTGTAAATGATCATGCTCTTTCTCTCACACTCCCTCACTATAAATGACCATGCTGTTTCTCTCACACTCCCTCACTGTAAATGACCATGCTGTTTCTCTCACACTCCCTCACTTTAAATGACCATGCTGTTTCTCTCATGTTCTCACCCTGCAAATGGTTCTGCTGATTCTTTCACACTCTCACCCTGTAGATGTCCCTGCCGTTTCTCTCAAACTCTCTTGCTGTAAATGACCACGTTGTTTCGCTTACACTCTCTCACTGTAAATGTTCCTGCTGTTGCTCTCTCTCTCTCGCTGTAAATGACCCTGATGTTTCCCTCCCACCCTCCTACTTTATGTGGCCCAGCTGTTTTTCTTACACTCTCACCATGTAATTAACCATGCTGTTTCTTTCTCACTCTCTCCCTGTAAATGACCATGCTGATACTCTCGCTCTCTTGCTGTAAACGACCACGCTGTTTCACTCACACTCTCCCGATATAAACGACCACGCTGTTTCACTCACACTCTCTCGCTGTAAACAACCACGCTGTTTCACTCACACTCTCTCGCTGTAAACGATCATGCTGTTTCACTCACACTCTCTCGCTGTAAACGACCACGCTGTTTCACTCACACTCTCTTGCTGTAAACGACCACGCTGTTTCAATCACACTCTCTCTCGATGTAAGCAACCACACTGTTTCACTCACACTCTCTCGCTGTAAACGACCATGCCGTTTCACTCACACTCTCTCTCGATGTAAACGACCACGCTGTTTCACTCACACTTTCTCGATGTAAACTACCATGCTGTTTCACTCACACTCTCTCGCTGTAAACGACCACGCTGTTTCTCTCACACTGTCTTGCTACAAATGACCATGCTGTTTCTCTCACACTCTCTCACTGTAAATGACCACGCTGTTTCACTCACTGTAAATGACCACGCTGTTTCACTCACACTCTCTCACTCTAATTGGCACCGCAGTTTCTCTTCACTCTCTCGCTGTTATTGACCACATTGTTTCTCTACCACTCTGTTGCTGTAAATGACCATGCTGTTTCACTCACACATTCACGCTGCAAGTGACCACACTGTTTCTCTCACACTCTCTCCCTATAAATGGCCCGCAGTTTCTCTTCACTCTCTCATAAATGGCCCTGCTCTTTCTGCCACACTCTCTCACTTTAAATGGCTCCACTGTTACTCTCACATTATCTCACCATAAATATTCTCAATGTTTCTGTCACACACTCTCACTGTAAATCGCCCCGCTGTATCCCTCACATTCTCTCACTCTAAATGACTACGCGACTCGTCTCTCACACTCTCACTGTAAATGGCCCCACAGTTTCTCTTCACTCTCTCACTGTTTTTGGCCACACTGTTTCTCTCACACAATTTCACTGTAAATGACCATGTTGTTACTCTCACACTGTCTAGCTATAAATGGCCCTGCTGTTTCCCTCAAACCCTCTCATTTTTAATGGCCCAGTTGTTTCTCTCACACTCTCTCACTGTAAATGGCTCTGCTGTTACTCTAATGTTCTCTCGCCCAAAATATTCCCGCTGTTTCTCTCACACTTCCTCGCTGTACATAGTTCTACTGTTTCTCTCACACTATATCCCTGTAAATTACCACACTGCTGCTCCCACACTCTCACTCTGAAAATGGTGCCGCTAATTGCCTCAAGCTCTCACCCTGTAGATGGCCCTACCATTTCTCTCACACTCTCTTGCCATAAATGGCCCCGCTGTTTCTTTCACACTCTCTTGCTGTAAATGGCCCCACCATTTCTCTCACACTCTCTCGCTGTAAATGACCACACTGTTTCTCTCACACTCTCTCGCTGTAAATGACCACACTGTTTCTCTCACACAGTCTCGCTGTAAATGACTACACTGTTTCTCTCACACAGTCTCGCTGTAAATGACCACACTGTTTCTCTCACACAGTCCCGCTGTAAATGACCACACTGTTTCTCTCACACAGTCTCGCTGTAAATGACCGCACTGTTTCTCTCACACTCTCTCGCTGTAAATGACCACACTGTTTCTCTCACACTCTCTTGCCGTAAATGGCCCCGCTGTTTCTCTCACACTCACTGTAAATGACCACACTGTTTCTCTCTCACTCTGTCACTGTAAATTATGCCACATTTGGCTATATGCTGCATTGATGTCAAGGGCACCAACTCTCATCTGAAATCTGGGGTTCAACTCTCCTATCCATATTTGAACCAAGGCTGTAATGAGGTCAGATGATGAGTGACCCTAGCAGAATCATAAGACCATAAGACATAGGAGCAGAAAATTAGGCCATTTGGCCCATTGAATCTGCACCGCCATTCAATCATGGCTGATAAGTTTCTCAACCCCATTCTCCCGCCTTCTCCCCATAACCTTTGATCCCCTTACCAATCAAGAAACTATCTATCTCGGTCTTAAATACGCTCAATGACCTGGCTTCCACAGCCTTCTGTGGCAATGAATTCCATAGATTCACCATTCTCTGGCTAAAGAAGTTTCTCCTCATCTCCGTTCTAAAAGGTCTTCCCTTTACTCTGAGGCTGTGCCCTCGGGTCCTAGTCTCTCCTACTAATGGAAACATCTTCCCCACGTCCACTCTATCCAGGCCTTTCAGTATTCTGTAAGTTTCAATCAGATCCCCCCTCATTCTTCTAAACTCCATCGAATATAGACCCAGAGTCCTCAAATATTCCTCATATGTTAAGCCTTTCATTCCTGGGATCGTTCTCGTGAACCTCCTCTGGACCCTCTCCAGGGCCAGCACATCCTTCCTGAGATACGGGGCCCAGAATTGCTCACAATTTTCTAAATGTGGCCTTATAAAGCCTCAGCAGCACATCCCTGCTTTTATATTCAAGTCCTCTTGAAATAAATGCCAACATTACATTTGCCTTCCTAACTACCGACTCAACCTGCAAGTTAACCTTAAGAGAATCCTGGACTAGGACTCCCAAGTCCCTTTGCACTCCAGATTTCTGAATTCTCTCCCCATTTAGAAAATAGTCTATGCCTCTATTCTTCCTACCAAAGTGCATGACCTCACACTTCCCCACCTTGTATTCCATCTGCCACTTCTTTGCCCATTCTCCTAACATGTCCAAATCCTTCTGCAGCCTCCCCACCTCCTCAATACTACCTGTCCCTCCACCTATCTTTGTATCATCTGCAAACTTAGCCAGGATGCCCTCAGTTCCTTCATCTAGATCATTAATGTATAAAGTGAAAAGTTGTGGTCCTAACACTGATCCCTGCGGAACTCCACTAGTCACCGGCCACCATTCTGAGAAGGACCCCCTTATCCCCACTCTCTGCCTCCTGCCAGACAGCCAATCTTCTATCCATGCTAGTACCTTGCCTCTAACACCATGGCCTCTTATCTTACTGAGCAGCTTCCTGTGCGGCACCTTGTCAAAGGCCTTCTGGAAGTCCAAGTAGATAACATCCATTGGCTCTCCTTTGTCTAACCTACTCGTTACCTCCTCAAAGAATTCTAACAGATTTGTCAGGCATGACCTCCCCTTGATGAAACCATGCTGACTTTGCCCGATTTTACCATGCACTTCCAAGTATTCTGAAATCTCATCCTTAATAATGGACTCTAAAATCTTACTAACAACCGAGGTCAGGCTAATCGGCCTGTAATTTCCCGTCTTTTGCCTCACTCCCTTCTTAAACAGGGGGGTTACATTAGCGATTTTCCAGTCCTCTGGGACCCTCCCTGACTCCAGTGATTCCTGAAAGATCACCACTAACGCCTCCACTATCTCTTCAGCTATCTCCTTCAGAACTCTGGGATGTAATCCATCTGGTCCAGGTGATTTATCCACCTTCAGACCTTTCAGTTTTCCTAGCACCTTCTCCTTGGTAATGGCCACCATACTCACCTCTGCCCCCCAACTATCTTGAACTTTGGGGATGTCACTTGTGTCTTCCACTGTGAAGGCTGACACAAAGTACCTATTCAGTTCCTCCGCCATTTCTTTGTTCCCCACTACTACTTCTCCAGCGTCATTTTCCAGTGGCCCAATGTCCACTTTTGTTTCTCTCTTACCCTTTATATATCTAAAAAAACTCTTGAAATCTTCTTTCATACTACTGGCTAGTTTACCCTCATATTTAATCTTCTCCCTCCTTATTTCTTTTTTAGTTGTCCTCTGTTTGTCTTTGTAGGCTTCCCAATCCCCTGGTTTCCCACTGCTCTTCGCCACTTTGTATGCTTTCTCTTTAGCTTTTAGGCTGTCCCTGACTTCCCTTGTCAGCCATGGTTGCCTCATCCTCCCTTTAGTATGCTTCTTCTTCCTAGGGATGAATTTTTGCTGTGTCTCCCAAATTACTCCCAGAAACTCCTGCCATTGCTGTTCCACTGTCTTTCCTGCTAGGCTCATCTCCCAGTCAATTCTGGCCAGCTCCTCCCTCATGCCTCTGTAGTTACCTTTATTCAACTGTAATACCGTTACATCTGATTCCAGCTTTTCCTCTCAAATTGCAGGGTAAATCCAAACTGAGCATCAGTGCGCAGGTTATTGCTGAGCAAGTGCTGCTGGATATTACTGTTGATGACACCTTCCATCTCTTTGCTGAAGATTGAGAGTAGACTGATGTGGTGGTAATTGATTGGGTTTCTCCTGCCTTTTGTGGACAGAACATACCTGGGCAATTTTCCAATGAGATGCCAGTGTTGTAGCTGTACTGGAACAACTTGGCTAGGGGTTGCAACAAGTTCTGGAGCACAAATCTTCAGTACTATTGCTGGAATATTGTCAGGACCCACAGCCTTTGCAGTATCCAGTGCCTTCAGCCATTTCTTGATATCACATGGAGTGAATCAAATTGGCTGAAGACTGGCATCTGTGATGTTGGGGACATCCAGAGGAGGCCAAGGTGGACCACCCACTCGCCACTTCTGGCTGAAGATTGTAGCAAATGCTTCAGCCTTATCTTTTACACTTACGTGCTGGGCTCCCCCATCATTGTTTGGGGATATTTGTGGAGCCTCCTCCTCCAGTGAGTTGTTTAATTATCCACCACCATTCATAATTGGATGTGGCAAAACTGCAGAGCTTAGATCTGATCCATTGGCTGAGCAATCACTTGGCAGCCAATAGCTTGCTGCTTACGCTGTTTGGCACACAAGTAGTCTTGTGCTATAGCATCACCAGCTTGACACCTCATTTTTAAGCCTGCCTGGTGCTGCTCCTGGCATGCCCTCTTGCACTCTTCATTGAACCAGTGCTGACCCCCTGGCCTGCTGGTAGCGGTATAGTGGGGCCTGTGACTGGCCATGTGGTTACAGATTGTATTTGAGTATATTTCTGCTACTGCTGATAGCCCACAGTGCCTCTGGTTGCCCAGTCTTGAGTTGCTAGATCTGTTCGAAACCTATCTCATTTAGCATGGAGGTAGAGCATTGCAACACAGGTGAAGATGGGACTTTGTCTCCAGTCGGACTGTGTGGGGTCACTCCTCCCAAAACTGCTGCTGTGGCAGGCAGATTGATGAGTATGAGGTCAAGTATGTGTTTTCCCTCATGTTGGTTCCCTCGCCACATGTCACAGGCAGGTGGGCCCTGACAATATTCTGGCAATAGCACTGAAGACTTGTGCTCCAGAACTTGCCGCGCCCCTAGCCAAGCTGAACCAGTACAGCTACAACACTGGCATCTACCCGGCTATGTGGAAAATTACCCAGGGATGTCAAGTACACAAACAGCAGGGCAAATCCAACTAGGCCAATTACCACCCCATCAGTCTACTCTCCATCATCAGTAAAGTGATGGAAGGGGTCATCAACAGTGCTATCAAGTGGTACTTGCTTCGCAATAACCTGCTCACTGACGCTCAGTTTGAGTTCTGCCAGGGTCACTCAGCTTCTGACCTCATTACACCCTTAGTTCAAACATGGACAAAAGAGCTGAACTCTCAAAGTGAGGTGAGAGTGACTGCCGTTGATATCAAGGTAGTGTTTGACCGAATGTGCCATCAAGGAGTCCTAGCAAAACTGGAGTCAATGGGAATTGGGGGGAAAACTCCCCACTGATTGGACCCAGGACAAAGGAAGATGGTTTTGGTTGTTGGAGGTCAATCATCTCAGCTCCAGGACATCACTGCAGGAGTTCCTCAGGGAGGTGTCCTCGGCCCAACCATCTTCAGCTGCTTCATCAATGACATTCGGTCCATCATAAGGTCAGAAGTGGGGATGTTCGCTGATGATTGCACAATGTTCAGCACCATTCGTGACTCCTCAGATACTGAAGCAGTCCATGACTAAATGCAGCGAGACCTGGACAATATCCAGGCTTTGGCTGACAAGTGACAAGTAACATTCACACCACACAAGTGGCAGACAATGACCAACTCCAACAAGAGAGAATCTAACCATTGTGCCTTGATGTTCAATGTCATTACTTTTGCTGAGTCCCCAACTATCAACATCCTTGGGGTCCCCATTGGCCACGAGTTGAACTGAATTAACCATATCAATACTGTGGCTAAAAGAGCAGGTCAGAGGCTAGGAATCTTGTGATAAGTAACTCAACTCCTGACTCCCCAAAGCCTGTCCACCATCTACAAGGCACAAGTCAGGAGTGTGATGGAATACTCCCCACTTGTCTGGATGAGTGCAGCTCTCACAACACTCAAGAAGCTCGACACCATCCAGGACAAAGCAGCCGCTTGATTGGCACCACATCCACAAACATTCACTCCCTCCACCACCGACGCACAGTAGCAGCAGTATGTACCATCTACAAGATGCACTGCAGGAATTCACTAAGGCTCCTTCGACAGCATCTTCCAAACTCACAACCACTACCATCTAGAAGGACAAGGGCAGCAGATAGATGGGAACACCACCACCTGGAAGTTCCCCTCCAAGTCACTCACCATCCTGACTTGGAAATATATCACCGTTCCTTTGCTGTCGCTGGTCAAAATCCTGGAACTGCCTCCCTAACAGCACTGAGGGTGTACCCACACCACGTGGACTGCAGCGGTTTAAGAAGGCAGCTCATCACCACCTTCTCAAGGGCAACTAGGGATGAGCAATAAATACTGGACCAGCCAGCGAAGCCCAGGTTTCCCTGAATTAATAAAAAAAAGAACCAGTCCAGCAACTATGTCATTTAGGACATGGCCAACTCGGTAAATGGTGTTGCTCCCAAGACTCATGGTGATAGACTTGAAGTCCCCCACCCAGAGTACGTCTTGTGCCCTCCAGGCAAGTGGGGGGTATTCCATCACACTCCTGACTTGTGCCTTGTAGATGGTGGACAGGCTTTGGGGAGTCAGGAGGTGAGTTACTTATCACAAGATTCCTAGCCTCTTACCTGCTCTTTTAGCCACAGTATTGATATGGTTAATTCAGTTCAACTCGTGGCCAATGGGGACCCCAAGGATGTTGATAGTTGGGGACTCAGCAAAAGTAATGCCATTGAACATCATTGCATCCTCCAAGTGGTGTTCAACGCATTTCAGACTCCCCTTACTGTCGAGCCCCACTTACTCTCCAGAGCACCACCTGCTGACTATCTGACTTGCCCCACTGACTGAAACGGCTCGCCCCCAACCCCAACTAGCCAACAGCAACACTCCCCACTAGCCGACTGGCAAAGCCCCGCCAACCCCGCCGGGCCAGCCCTCTCCACCCAACATTCCGGCCTTCCTCCCTGATTGCCGGACACCCAACTGCCCATCCCTCTCTTCAGTGCCTGACCCCCACCACTGCCCAGACGCCCCGCAAGTGTCCAAGACTCCAATTCCCAATCCAAGCCCCCGACTGGCTTAGTTGTAGGAGACAGAGGGTGATGACAGAAGGATGCTTTAGTGACTGGAAGCCAGTGTCCAGTGGCGTACCACAGGGATGTGTGCTGGGTCCCCAATTATTCGTCATTTATATAAACGACATAGATGACTATGTGGAGGGTAGGATTAGTAAGTTTGCGGATGACACAAAGATTGGCCGGGTGGTTAACAATGAGGTTGAGTGTCTTGTGTGACAGGAAGATATAGACGGGATGGTCAAATGGGTAGATAAGTGGCAGATGGAATTTAACCCTGAAAAGTGTGAGGTGATACACTTTCGAAGGAGTAATTTGACAGGGAAGTATTCAATGAACGGCATGACACTAGGAAGTTCTGAGGAACAAAGGGACCTTGGCGTGTGTGTCCATAGGTCTCTGAAGGCGGAGGGGCGTGTTAGTGGGGTGTTGAAAAAGCCATATGGGACACTTAGCTTTTTCAATCGAGGCATAGATTACAAAAGTAGGGAGGTCATGTTGGAGTTGTACAGAACCTTGGTGAGGCCACAGCTGGAGTACTGTGTGCAGTTCTGGTCGCCACATTATAGGAAGGATGTGATTGCACTGGAGGTGGTGCAGAGGAGATTCACTAGGATGTTGCCTGGGATGAAACATTTAAGTTATGACAAGAGTTTGGATATCACAGAATCACAGAATCACAGTGCAAAAGAGGCCCTTCGGCCCATTGAGTCTGCACCGACACGTGAGAAACACCTGACCTACCTACCTAATCCCATTTACCAGCACTTGGCCCATAGCCTTGAATGTTATGATGTGCCAAGTGCTCATCCAGTTACTTTTTAAAGGATGTGAGGCAACCCGCCTCCACCACCCTCCCAGGCAGCGCATTCCAGACCGTCACCACCCTCTGGGTAAAAAAGTTTTTCCTCACATTCCCCTACACCTCCTGCCCCTCACCTTGAACTTATGACCCCTTATGACTGACTCTTCAACTAAGGGGAACAGCTGCTCCCTGTCCACCCTGTCCATGCCCCTCATAATCTTGTACACCTCGATCAGGTCACCCCCCCAGTCTTCTCTGCTCAAACGAAAACAACCCAAGTCTATCCAACCTCTCTTCATAACTTAAGTGTTCCATCGCAGGCAACATCCTGGTGAATCCCCTCCAGTGCAATCACATCCTTCCTATAATGTGGTGACCAGAACTGCACACAGTACTCCAGCTGTGGCCTCACCAAGGTTCTATACAACTCCATGATAAATACAAAAAACTGCGGTTGCTGGAAATCGAAAAGAAAAACAGAATTACCTGGAAAAACTCAGCAGGTCTGGCACCATCGGTGGAGAAGAAAAGAGTTGATGTTTCGAGTCCTTGGTCCCAGACCTGCTGAGTTTTTCCAGGTAATTCTGTTTTTGTTCTATACAATTCCAACCTGACCTCCCTACTTTTGTAATCTATGCCTCGATTGATAAAGGCAAATGTCCCATATGCCTTTTTCCCCAACCCACTAACATGCCTCTCCACCTTCAGAGACCTATGGACACACACGCCAAGGTCCCTTTGTTCCTCAGAACTTCCTAGTGGTCATGCCGTTCATTGAATACTTCCTTGTCAAATTACTCCTTCCAAAGTGTATCACCTCTCACTTTTCAGGGTTAAATTTCACCTGCCACTTATCTGTCCATTTGACCATCCCTCTATATCTTCCTGTAGCCCAAGACACTCAACCTCACTGTTAACCACCCGGTCAATCTTTGTGTCATCTGCAAACTTACTCATCCTTCCCCCCACATAGTCATCTATGTCATTTATATGAATGACAAATAATAGGGGACCGAGCACAGATCCCTGTGGTACCCAAATGGGCACTGGCTTTCAGTCACTAAAGCATCCTTATATCATCATCCTCTGTCTCCTACAACTAAGCCAATTTTGAATCCACCTTATCAATTTACATTTTGTCCCATGTGCATTTGCCTTCTTTATAAGTCTCCCATGTGGGAACTTCTCAAAGGCTTTGCTGAGATCCATATAAACTACATCAACTACATGACCCTCATCTACACACCTGGTCACCTCCTCAAGAAATTCAATCAAATTTGTTAGGCGTGACCTCCCTCTGACAAAGCCATGCTGACTATCCCTGATCAAACCTTGCCTTTCCAAGTGGAGATAGATACTCTCCTTCAGAACTTTCTCCAATAGTTTCCCTCCCACTGACGTGAGACTCACTGGCCTGTAGTTCCCTGGCTTATCTCTACAACCCTTCTTAAATAGCTGAACCACATTAGCTGTTCTCCAGTTCTCTGACACCTCCCCTGTGGCCAGAGAGGAATTAAAAATTTGGGTCAGAGCCCCTGTGATCTCCTTCCTTGCCTCCCTCAGCAGTCTGGGACACAAATCATCTGGACCTGGAGACTTGTCCACTTTTAAACCTGCCAACATCTCCAATACCTTGTCACTCCCTATATCAATTCGCTTAAGAACCTCGCAGTCTCTCTCCCTGAGTTCCATACCTTTATCCACATTCTCTTGGGTGAAGATGGATGTGAAATATTCATTTAACACTCTAGCGATGTCCTCTGGCTCCACCCATAGATTGCCCCCTAGGTCCCTTATGGGCCCTACTCTTTCCCTGGTTATCCTCTTCCCACTGATATACTTACAGATCATCTTGGGATTTTCCCTACTTTTACCAGCCAGAGCTTTCTCATATCCCCTCTTTGCTCTCCTAATTGCTTTCTTAAGCTCCACCCTGCACTGTCGGTACTCCATTAGACTTGGGTTGTTTCGCTGGAGCAGAGAAGATTGAGGAACGACCTGATCGAGGTGTACAAGATTATGAGGGGCATGGACAGGGTGGATAGGGAGCAGCTGTTCCCTTTAGTTGAAGGGTCAGTCACGAGGGGACACAAGTTCAAGGTGAGGAGAAGGAGGTTTAACGGGGATGTCAGGAAAAGATTTTTTACCCAGAGGGTGGTGACGGTCTGGAATGCACTGCCTGGGAAGGTGGTGGAGGCGGGTTGCCTCACATCCTTTAAAAAGTACCTGGAGGAGCACTTGGCCGATCATAACATTCAAGGCTATGGGCCAAGGCTGGTAAATGGGATTAGGTAGGTAGGTCAGGCGTTTCTCACGTGTCGGTGAAGACTTGATGGGCCGAAGGGCCTCTTCTGAACTGTGTGTTTCTGTGACTCTGTGACTGCCTGACCCCACTGAGTGCCCGGCTCCTGCTCCCCGAGCACCTTACCACCCCACCAAGTGCCTGACCGCCCCCAACTGCCAAATTCTACCAAGTTACCTTACAAACCTACCTTCTCCCTGGCTGGAAAGTCACTGGAACTTTAAACCGACCTGAATTATCCCAGCTGGTGCCTTAACAAAGGAGGCGTCGCCTCCCTGCATAGAAATCTGAAGCCTGTGACACAAGGCGCTGGGAACACGCCACCCAGCACAGTGCTCAGCCAGCCTGAGTCTGAAGGTTGGGCGAGAACGGATTGGAAAGATTTCAAGGGAAGGAAGTAAGAGCGCAGTGGCAATCCAATGCAGACGTTCAGGCCCTTATGCTTTCATGACACTTTTGTAAAGAGTGTGCAGGCACAGTGGGGTGCTGATGTTTGAGAGTGGGTCTCACTGGCCTGCAGAAAGCAAGCATGGATTCAATAAGCCAAATGTCCTCCTTCTGAAGTATAAGGACAGTATGACACTCTGTAACCAATGTAATTATCCAGGAATAAATAAATTTAATTTCAATTCATTCCTACCTCTTCTGGAAAAAATGCCCAGTTCAAATATCAGCGTATTTCATTGCTTCCTTTTGTTCTGCAGTTTGTTCCAGCAGGTACCGTTTGTCGGCCGTTGAGCGGAGAATGTGACTTGCCGGAGTTCTGTACAGGCATCTCCTCAGATTGTCCCCAGAATATGTATGTGAAAGACGGCCACATATGCAACAATGGAAACTTATACTGCGGTGGTGGAATCTGTCAGTCTGTGGATAAACAGTGCCAGGAAATATGGGGTCCCAGTGAGTACAGGCTACCAGAATGTTTCATATTGTTGCAATACAATTACACTCACACAGAAAAGCTTTAAAAAGTGTATGTGCTTCTTTATTCTATGTGGGCATTGTCAACATATGTTGCCCATCCCTAATTGCCCTTGGACTGAGTGGCTTGCTCGGTCATTTCAGAGGGCAGGTAAGAGGCAATTGCTGTAGTCTGGAGTCACATGTAGGCCAGACCACATAAGGACAGTAGATTTCTTTCGCTCAATACATTAGGGTTTATACAATAATCAATGTTTGTTATTGTGGTCACCATAACTGAGACTAGCTTTATATTCATGATTTATTAATTGAATTAAAATGTCACCAGCTGCCATGATGGGATTTGAATCCATCTTCCCAGAACATTAGTCTGGAACCTCTAGGTTCACAATCTAGTGTCATTACCACTGCACCACACTAAATATATGATTGGATGGATGTCCTGAGCATCAAAGCATCCACAAAATCCTCTGAGTCCATGGTCCTGACCATAGAGTCTGAAGGACAGTAAGAGCATGAGACTTATAACATCAGAGGCAGTCTATGTCCAAATTGATATAGGGAGTGACAAGTTATTGGAGGTGTTGACAGGCTTAAAAGTGGACAAATCTACAGGTCCAGATGATTTGTGTCCCAGACAGCAGAGGGAGGCAAGGGAGGAGATCGCAGGGGCTCTGACCCAAATTTTTAATTCCTCTCTGGCCAAGGGGGAGGTGCCAGAGGACTGGAGAACAGCTAATGTGGTTCTGCTATTTAAGAAGGGTTGCAGAGATAAGCCCGGGAACTACAGACCAGTGAGTCTCACGTCAGTGGTAGGGAAACTATTGGAGAAAATTCTGAAGGAGAGAATCTATCTCCACTTGGAGAGGCAAGGTTTGATCAGGGATAGTCAGCATGGCTTTGTCAGAGGGAGGTCATGCCTAACAAATTGGATTGAATTTTTTGAGGAGATGACCAGGTGTGTAGATGAGGGTAGTGCAGTTGATGTAGTTTATATGGATTTCAGTCAAGCCTTTGACGAGGTCCCACATGGGAGACTTATAAAGAAGGTAAATGCACATGGGATAAAATGTAAATTGATAAGGTGGATTCAAAATTGGCTTAGTTGTAGGAGACAGAGGGTGATGACAGAAGGATGCTTTAGAGACTGGAAGCTAGTGTCCAGTGGCATACCACAGGGATCTGCGCTCAGTCACCTATTATTTGTCATTTATATAAATGACATAGATGACTTTGTGGGGGTAGGATTAGTAAGTTTGCGGATGACACAAAGATTGGCCGGGTGGTTAACAGTGAGGTTGAGTGTCTTGGGCTACAGGAAGATATAGACGGGATGGTCAAGTGTGCAAATAAGTGGTATATGGAATTTAACCCTGAAAAGTGTGAGGTGATACACTTTAGAAGGAGTAATTTGACAAGGAAGTATTCAATGAACGGCATGGCACTAGGAAGTTCTGAGGAACAAAGGGACCTTGGCGTGTGTGTCCATAGATGTCTGAAGGCAGAGGGGCATGTTAGTGGGGTGGGGATAAAGGCATATGGGACACTTGCCTTTATCAATCGAGGCATAGATTACAAAAGTAGGGAGGTCATGTTGGAGTTGTTTAGAACCTTGGTGAGGCCACAGCTGGAGTACTGTGTGCAGTTCCGGTTACCACATTATAGGAAGGATGTGATTGCACTGGAGGGGATCCACCAGGATGTTGCCTGGGATGAAACATTTAAGTTATGAAGAGAGGTTGGATAGACTTGGGTTGTTTTCATTGGAGCAGAGAAGACTGAGGGGTGACCTGATCGAGGTGCACAAGATTATGAGGGGCATGGACAGGGTGGATAGGGAGCAGCTGTTTCCCTTAGTTGAGGGGGCATAAGTTCAAGGTGAGGGGCAGGAGGTTTAGGGGGGATGTGAGGACAAACGTTTTTACCCCGAGGGTGGTGACGGTCTGGAATGCGCTGCCTGGGAGGGTGGTGGAGGCGGGTTGCCTCACATCCTTTAAAAATTACCTGGATGAGCACTTGGCACATCATAACATTCAAGGCTATGGGCCAAGTGCTGGTAAATGGGATTAGGTAGGTAGGTCTGGTGTTTCTCAAGTGTCAGTGCAGACTCGATGGGCCGAAGGGCCTCTTCTGCACTGTGATTCTGCGATTCTATCAAGCCCCTTTAGGATTATATATTTTCTGATGAGATTAAATTTTGTTCTTCTAAACACCAGACAGTATAGTCCCAATTTACCCTACCATTTACTCATAGGACAACAATCTGATCCTAGGGCTCACTCCAATATATCTATGTTGTTCTCCATGCATGTTAAGTATATTCGTCTTTAGGTAAGGAATGGAAAACTGCATTTGCTATTCCAGGTATAGTTTCATTAAAGCCATACAATTGCAGCATGTCTTCCTCACTCAAGCCCCCTGCAAATAGGCCAACATACCATTTGCCTTCCTGATTGATATAGTTTAATATATTATATTCATTGTATGAATATAGGAGGTGCAGCAGCAGAGGAATCTGGGGGTATAAGTGCATAGCTTTTTGAAAGTGTCAGGGGAGGCTAAGAATAAATAAAGCCATAAAAAATCGGAGGAGGAGTAGGTTATTTCGCCCTTTGAGCGTGCTCTGCAATTCAGTAAGTTCATGGCTGATCTGATTGTAGCCTTAACACCACTTTCCTGTCTGTCCCCCATAACCCTTCACTCCCACGTGGATCAAAAATTTGTCTCACTCAGCCTTGAATATATTCAAAGACCCAGCCTCTACTGCTACTGGAGAAGAGAATTCCAAAAATTAACAACCCTCAGTGAATAAATTCCTGCTCATCTCTGTCTTAAATGGAGAACCTTTAAATTTAAACTGTGTTCCCTGGTTCTAGATATCCCACAAGAGGAAACAAAATCTCAGCATCTAGCCTGAGAAGCCCCTTCATTGCCAATTTTTCTGTCATGTGCAAACTTCTTGATCATTCCCCCCTGCTGGGAGTGGGAGCGGAGCTGACCTGGGGGAGACAGTCGGGAGCTAAGCAGCACCTTTCAATACGGACTGGGGATTACAGAGCGGTCTACCTTGCTAGGAGTGGGAGTGGGAGCGGAGCAGAGCAGAGCAGCGGCTATGTCACTGCTTCAGCTGCTGTGAGGCTGCAGTCCGGGAAAAAGAAACAAAAGCAACTGTGAGGTCACAGGAAGCTGACAAGTCAATTGGCCGGTAAGTGCTCAGTCTAAGGGACAGTGTGTGAGAAAGCAGCTTACGACAGGTGAGTTAAGGTAGATCTATAAATAAAAAGAACTAAAACTTTAAAATAATGAACAAAAATTCAAAAACTTCAAAATTAAATAAAACAATAAAGATTAAAAAAGCAATAAAATTAAAGTAATTTAAACAAACATCTGAAACACACACCTTGTAGTTAAGAAGCATATAACCTTTAGTTATTAGTGGTACTAGCATTCAATAAACACAGTAAGTTGGAGCATACATAGGAAAAAAGTAATTAAAGTAAATTAACTTAATAACATAAGTTAGAATGGTGGGACAGGTGTTATGTTGCAACTGTGGAATGTGGAAGCTTTTGGATGCCAAGGTGATCCATGACAAACACATCTGCAGGAAGTGTAAGCAGCTAGAGGAATCCTGGATCAGGGTTATTGATCTGGAAGCCAAAATGCAAACACTGCACAACAGAAGGGAGAAACACATGGATACTTTGTTCCAGAAGACAGTCACACCTCTTAGAAGAGGGTCATCTGTTTTGGTCAGCAGTGAGGGGCAGGAAGATGTGACTGTCAGTGAGGCAGGTAATGGGACCGAGCAGACAGTAGTGGAGGAGCCTCAAGCTTTGCAAAGAGGTGCTCAAACCCTGTGCGAATGAAAACAAAGTCTGCAGGGTGGATGAGCTGACTGGCCAAGGCACTGTGGTACAAGAAGCTGTTCAAACAGGGGGAGCAAAAAGGAATGTAGTGGTAGTATGGGACAGTATAGTGAGGGGGGTTGACACTATTCTCTGTGGCAAAGAGCGAGAATCCAGACGGCTGTGTTGCCTGCCTGGTGCCAGGGATCGGGACATTTGCTCAGGGCTGGTGAGGAACTTGCAGTGGGAGGGGGAGATCCAGTTGTCGTTGTCCATGTAGGTGCCAATTAAATAGGTAGAACTAGGAAAGAAGTTCTGCAAAGTCAGTATGTGGAACCAGCTACCAAATTAAGAAGCTAAACCTCAAAGGTAATGATCTCGGGATTATTACCTGAGCCACGTGCAAATTGGCATAGGGCAAATAAGATTAGGGAGACAAATGAGTGGCTCAAAGACTGGGGTGGGAGAATTGTGCTCTCGTTTGTGTGGCACAGGTATTAGTACCGGGGAAAGTAGGGGCTGCACTGTTGGGACAGTTTACACCTGAACCCTGCTGGGATGAGTATCCTCACAAATTGCATAACTAGGGAAGTAAAGAGGATTTTAAACTAAACAAGAGGGGTAAGGAATCCAGCTTGGGTAGAGGTGTCAAGTTTCAAGGTGTCGAGTCAAGACAGGAGAGCAAGATAGTAATATGAGAAATGATGCAGAGAATGGCAGGAAAGGACGGAGAGAAAAAAATCTAAGAATACATCAACACTCAAGACTAGATGTTACAAAGGTAACAAAAAGACAGAACTGAAGGCTCTCTACCTGAATGCACATAGCATTCATATCAAAATAAAGGAATAATTGGCCCACCTTGAAGTAAATCAATATGATCTGACAGCAATTCCGGAGACATGGATGCAGGACGACATAGATTGGGTCCTTAATATTGAAGGGTATGTGACATTCAAGAAGCATAAGAAGCTTGGCAAAGGTGGAGGGGTAGCACCATTAATCAAAGAGGGCATTGGTGCAATAGTTAGAGATGACCTTGGTTCAGGAGGTCAGGATGTCGAATCGGTTTGGGTGGAGATGAGGAATAGTAGGGGGGAAAGGTCATTAGGGACTGGTCTACAGGCCCTCTAACAGTAGCCACAGTGTAGGACAAAGTATTCAAGAGAAAATATTGTGTGCTTGTGATAAAGGGATAGCAATAATCATGGGTGATTTTAATCCACACATAAACTGAAAAAATAAGATTGGCAGTAGTGGCCTGGATGAGGAGTTTTTAGAATGCTTTTGAGATAGTGTCTTAGAGCAGCATCTTCTGGAACCAACCAGAGAGCAGGTTATATTAAACTTAGTACTGTGTAACATAACAGGGTTAATTAATGACCTCAGAGTAAAGGCACCCCTAGGTAGCAGCGACCACCACATGATTGAATTTTACATCCAATTTGAAAGGGAGGAGAGCAGGTCTAAGATTAGTATCTAAAACTTAAATAAGGGCAACTTTGTGGGAATGAAAGCTGAGGTAGCTGAAGTGAACTGGGAAACGAGGCTAGATGATAGATCGATAGAGAAGCAGTGGCAGACATTTGAGGAGATATTTCAGAGTATTCAGAATAAGTACATTCCTATTATAAAGTAAAATTCTAAGGGGAGGACTCACCATCCGTGTTTAACTAAAGATGTTAAGGAAAGCATCAAACTTAAGGAAAAAACATACAACTCTGCAAAGATGAGTGGCAGGACAGATGATTGGACAGAATATAAAGAACAGCACAGAAAGAAAAACAGAATAAAAAGAGTATGAGAGGAAGCTAGTAGAAATGTAAAAACAGATAGCAAGAGTTTCTGCAGGTATTTAAAAAGGAAAAGAGTAAGTGAAGTGAGTGTTGTTCCTCGAAAGAATGACAGTGGGGAGTTAATAGCAGATAATAAGGAAATGGCGGAAGAGATGAACAAATATTTTGCTTCTGCAGAGGATACAAAAAACATTCCAATAATAGCTGCAAATCAGGAGGTGAATGGGAGAGAGGAACTTGGTGCAATTGAAACCAGTGAGCAAATAGTACTGAGCAAATTGATAGAGCTGCAGGCTGGCAAGTCTCCGGGTCCCAATGGATTACATCCTAGGGTCTTAAAAGTGGTGACTAATGAGGTAATTGAAATGCTGGTGTTAATTTTCCAAAATTTGCTAGATTCTGGAGAGGTTCCATCAGATTGGAAAGTAGCAAATATAACCTCTCTATTCCAGAAGGGAGGGAGGCAGAAAACAGGAAACTATAGGTTAGTTAGCTTGACGTCTGTCGTGGGGAAGTCATTAGAATTGATCATTAAGGAGGTTATAGCTGGGCACTTAGAAGAGCAAAGGCAATAGGGAAGAGTCAGCATGGTTGTATGAAAGGAAAATCATGTTTAACCAATTTATTGGAGTTTTCTGAAGGAGTGACATGCGCAGTGGAGAAAGGGGAGCCTGTAGACGTGCTGTACTTCGATTTCCAGAAGGCTTTTGATAAGGTACCACATCAAAGATTATTACGGAAAATAAAAGTGCATGACATTGTGGGTAACATATAAGCATGGATAGAAGATTGGCTGGCTGGCAGAAAGCAAAGAGTATGTATAAATGGGTCCTTTTTCTGATTGGCAGGATGTGACAAATGATAGAGGTCTGTACTGGGGCCTCAACGTTTTACAATTTGTCTCAATGACTTAGGTATGGGGAGTGAAGACACGGTAGCCAAATTTGCAGATGAGACAAAGATAGGTAGGAAAGTATGTTGTGAAGAGGACATGAGGAGTTTGCAGATGGATATAAATAGGTAAAAACTGTAAAACTGAGTGGGCAAAGACTTGGCAAATGGAGTTTAATGTGGGAAATTGTGAAATTGTTCACTTTGGCAGGAAGAACAAAAAAGCAGAGTATTACTTAAATGGAGAATGGCTGCATAATTCTGAGGTGCAGAGGGGTCTAGGTGTTCTTGTACGAGTCACAAAAAGTTAGTATGCAGGTACAGCAAGTAATTAAGAAGGCTAGTGGAATGCTTTGCTTTATTTCAAGAGGGATTTAACACAAAAGTAAGGATGATATGCTTCAATTATAGAGGGCATTGGTGAGACCACATCTCCAATATTGTGGGCAGTTTTGGTCTCCTTATTTAAGGAAGGATGTAAATGCATTGGAGGCGGTTCAGAGGAGGTTTACTAGATTGATACCTGGAATGAGTGGGTTGTCTTATGAGGAAAGGTTGGACAGACTGGGCTTGTTTCCACTGGAGTTTAGAAGAGTGAGGGGTAATTTGATTGAAGTTATACAAGATCTTGAACGGCCTTGACAAGGTGGATGTGGGAAGGATGTTTCCTCTTGTGGGTGAGTCCAGAACTAGGGGGCAGTGTTTAAAATTAGGGGTCACCCTTTTCAGATAGAGATGAGGAGAATTTGTTTCTCTCAGAGGGTTGTGCGACTTTGTAACTCTCTGTCTCAGAAGGTGGTGGAGGCGGGGACATTGAATAATTTTAAGACAGAGGTAGATAGATTCTTGTCAGGCATGGGGATCAAAGGTTATCGGGGTTAGAGGGGAATGTGGAAATTGAAACACAGGAAGATCAGCCATGATCTTATTGAATGGCTCGAGGGGTCGAATGGCCTACTCCTGTTCCTATTCCTTACTTTCTTATGTTCTCATTATGGCCAACACTTTTGGGAAAAATCAACACAATAACCTTGCCTTATTTATCTTGCCAGCTGTAAACATTTTCCCTGTCCCTTTGAAAATCAAACACTTCTCCACTTATTTAGAAATGCAAATTTCATTCATAACATCTCTGCTGGGACCTCACCCTCTTACTCATCTCCATTTCAGATGCCCTTTTTACACCTCATTTCTTTGAAAATGTAAACCTTGCAGCCTAATTAAATTACACACACACTCAACACACACACACACACACTCAACACACACACACACACACACACACACACACTCAACACACACACACACACACACACACACATATATAAAACATGGGGGAGTTTTCATATCAACGTGCGGGGGTAGGTGGGTGGTGGGTGGGGCCCTGCACAGTGATGTGTAAAGTGACGTGTGGTGATTTCGGGTGTGTGTCCCGACGTCACCGCACATCATTCAGATCTTTAGTTCGGCCGGCTCGCTGGAGGCGGTTGCACGCCCGCCAAACTGTCAAAGGTCTGTTAAGGCCATTAAAAAGTCAATTAAACTAATTATCAATGCTGTCCGTTCAACCTTAAGGTTGGCGGCAGGCAAAGAGCCCAAGCGGCCTTCACATTTTTCAGGAAACCTCATCCACGGGCAGAATGAGGTTTCCTGAATGTTTAATAAAATCTATAAATAATTTATTCACGTTTCATAAACATGGCCCAGTTTGAGGGGACATGCCTAAATAATTTTTACCTTTCTTTATTTAAATATTTCAACATGAACTTAATCTCCCTGAACAGCTCCGTGCCTCAGGGAGATTTCTGCATGAGCGAAAGAGCACAGGCTCCGACTCTCCCTCCTCCCCCCCTCCCACACAGGTAGCGCTGAGCGCTACCAGCCGTGCGTCACACTGGGCGGGCCTTACCTGGCCCATCCACGTAAAATGGCAGCACGGAACCGATCGTGGGCGGCAATCAGCTCCCAGCCCGCCTGTGCCTGCTCCCAACAGACGCATCTGACAGAGAGAAAATTCTTCACAGAAATATCCCACAATAATATTCGGAAAAATATGACAGTCCTCAACACTATCCAATTCCTCAACATACAAACATATATACAAATATATGAACATACCAATTAGGATCAGGAGTAGGCCACTAGGCCCTTAATGCCTGCTCCACCGTTCAACAAGATCATGGCTGATCTGATAGTAACCTCTTAACTATCCCCGATAATCATTCATCCCCTTATTTATCTGTTTACCTCTGCCTTAAAAATATTCAAAGGCCCTGAGTCCACTGCCTTTTGAGGAAGAGAGTTCCAAAGACTCACTACCCCCTGAGTGAAAAAAATATTCTTCACCTCTGTCTTAAATGGGCAGCCCCTTATTTTTAAACAGTGACCCCTCGTTTTAGATTCTCCCACAAGACAAAACATCTTCTCCACATCCACCATCTCAAATCCCTCAGGATCTTAAAGGTTTCAATCAAATCACCTCTTACACTTCTAAACTCCAGCGGATACAAGCCTAACCTGTCCAACCTTTCCTCATAAAAGAACCCGCCCATTCCTAGTATTATTCTCTGAATTGTTTTCAATGTATTTACAGCCTTCCTTAAATAAGTAGACTAATACTGTGCACAATACTCCAGGTGTGGCCTCACCAGTGTCCTATATAAATGAAGCTTAACCTCCCTACTTTTGCATTCAATTCCCCTTGGGGAGGAGAACTCTGAGCTTTGCTTTCCAAATTACTTGCTGTACCTACATACTAGCCTTTTGAAATTCATGCACTTGGGCATCCAGATCCGCTGCATCTCAGCGCTCTGCAATCTCCCACCATTTAGATTCTATGCTTCTTTTGTATTCTTCCAGCCAAAATGAACAATTTCACATTTTTCCACATTATACTCCATTTGCTAGATCTTTACCCAATCCCTTGACCTATCTACTTCTCTTTGTAGACTCTTTATGTCTTCTTCACAACTTATTTTCCTGCCTATCTTTGAGTCATCAGCAAATTTAGAACCAGATCATAGGTCCTTTCATCCAATTCATTGATATAAATTGTAAAATGTTGAGGCCCCAGCACTGATCCCTGCGGCACACCACTTTGACACCCTGCCAACCAGAAAATCACAGAATTATTATGATGTAGAAGGAGGCCATTCAGCCCACCATGTCTGTGCCGGCTCTCTGAGCATTTCAACTTAGTGCCAAATTTCCTGCCTTTTCTCCGTAACCCTGCATATTGTTTCTATTTAGATAATCATCCAATGCCCTCTTGAATGTCTCAATTGAACCTACTTCCACCACACTTCCAAGCAATGCATTCCAAATCCTAACTACTCCCTTTGTGAAAAAGTTTTCTCTCACCTCGCATTTGCTTCTTTTGCAAAACACTTTAAAACTGTGGTTTTCGATCCATTTATGAGCGGGAACATTTTCTTTATTTTATACTGTCTCTCTATATTCTTTGTACCAAAGTGTATCACCTCACACTTCTCCGCATTGAACTTCATCTGCCACCTATCTGCCCACTCCACCAATGTGACAATGTCCTTTTGAAGTTCTACACTGTCCTCCTCACAGTTTACAGTTCTCCCAAGGTTTGTGTTGTCCACAAACTTTGAAATTGTTCCCTGCACACCAAGATCTAGATTATCTATTTATATCAGGAAGAGCAAGGGTTCCAATAGCAACCCCTGGGAACTCCACTACAAATCTTCTTCCATCCTAAAAAATACTCATTGACCATTACTCTCTGTTTTTCAACCCTCAATCAATTTTGCATCCACGTTATTACTGCCTCTTTTATTCCATGACCTATAACTTCCCTTACAAGTTTGTTGTGTGGCACTGTATTGATGCCTTTCAGAAGTCCATGTACACCACATCAATGGCCGTTAAGAAAATAATTCATGTCATTAGCAATGCTGCCCATCCAACCTTAAGGTTGGCGGGCAGGTGAAAAGCCCAAGCAGCCTTCGCGTTTTAGGACATGTTTAAATAAATTTTTAAAACCTATTATTTAATTTTTTGAACATCGATTCAATCTCCCTGAGACAGCATGTGCGAAACAGCGCTGGCTCCGACTCTCCCTCCTCCCCCCACCGCCCACACAGATAGCACTGAGTGTTACTGGTCATGTCTTACACTGGTCGGGCCTCAAATGGCTGTAAAATTCAGGCCTAGAAGTTTCCCCACTGCTGAAATTAAACTGACTGCTCTGTAATTGCTGGTCTTATCCTTAAAACCTTTTTTGAACAATTCTCTGGTCCTCTGGCACCTCCCCCAAATCCAGGAAACATTGAAAGATTATTGCCTGTGCCTCTGCAATTTCCACTCTCACTTCCTTCAATATTCTTGGATGCATTTCATCTGGTCCCTGTGCCTTAACAACCTTAAGTATGAACAACTTATCGAATGCTTCCTCCTTATCAATTTTAAACCATTCTAGTGACTGAGTTTCCATGGCCTGGGCAGCATCTACCTCGTAGGTAAAGGCAGATGCAAAGTATTCATTTAACACCTCAGTCATGCCTCTTGCCTCTGAGTGTAAATACCCCTTTTGGTCCCTAATTGGCCCTACTCCTCCTTTTACCACCCTTTTACTATTGATGTGCTTATAGAATATCTTGGGATTTTCTTTCATGTTAGCTGCCAGTCTTTTTTCATAATCTCTCTTTGCTTCTCATATTTGCTTTTTCATATCCCTTCTGAACCTTCTGTATTCAGCTTGGCTCTCAATTGTATTTGCTATCTGACACCTGTCATAAGCACACTTTTTCTTCTTTAACTTAATTTCACTCTCCTTTGTCATCCAGGGAGCTCTGGATTTGTTTGTCCTACCTTTCCTTTTGAGGGACCATACCTTGACTGTGTCCAAACCATCTCCTCTTTGAAGGTAGCCGATTGTTCAGCTACTGTTTTTCCCCCAACCTTTTGTTCCAGTCAATCCGGCCCAGCTCCGTTCTTGCCGCATTGAAGTCCGCTCTCCACCAGTCGATTATTCTTACTCTGGATTGACCAATGTCCTTTTCCACTGTCATCCTAAACCTTATGATACAATGATCACTGTCCCCTAAATGTCCCCTACTTGGCCCACCTGAATCCCAAGTACCAGGTCTAGCAGTGCCTTCTTTCTTGTTGGACTGGACACATACTGCTGTAGAAAATTCTCCTGAACACAATCTAGGAATGCTTGTCCCTCACTGCCACTACCACTATCCCAGTGTACATATGGGAATTAAAGTCCCCATTATAACTACTCTATGGTGTTTACACCTCTCTGTATTTTCCTTGCAGATTTGTTCCTCTATATCCTTCCCACTAACTGCTGGTCTAAACATTACACCGAGCAATGTCATTGTACCCTTCTTATTCCTTAGTTGTAGCCAAATCAGTTCTGTCCTTGAATCCTCTGACACATCCTCTTTCTCCAGTACTACCTTACTCTCCTTAACCAAAAAACCACACCACCTCCTCCTTTTTCCCCTTTCCTACCTTTTCTGAACACTTTGTGACCAGGAATATTTAACACCCAGATCAGCCCCTCCTTAAGTCAGGTTTCCGTTATTGCCATCATAATCCCACAAGGAAAACTGCGCCTGTAACTCCCCAATTTTATTAACTGTACTCCGTGCATTGACATATGTGCAGCGTAAGCCTGATTTAAAAACATAGAAACATAGAAACTAGGAGCAGGAGTAGCCCTTCGAGCCTCTGCCATTCAGTATGATCATGGCTGATGCTCTATCTCAACGCCATATTCCTGCTTTTTATTCATACTCCTTGATGTCCCTAATACCCAAAAAACGATCAATTTCTTTCTTGAGTATACTCAGTGACCCGGCCTCCACAGCCTCTGTGGTAGAGAATTCCACAGGTTGACCACCCTCTGAGTGAAGAAATATTTCCTCATCTCAGTCCTAAATGACCTGACCCATATCCTGAGACTGTGGCCCCTGGTTCTAGACTCCCCAACCAGGGGAAACATCCTCCCTGCATCCAGTCTGTCTAACCCTGTAAGAATTTTATACATTTTAATCAGATCCCCTCTCATTCTTCTAAACTCTAGTGAATACAAGTCCAGTCAAACCAATTTCTCCTCATACGACAGTCCTGCCATCCCCAGTATCAGCCTAGTGAACCTTCGCTGCACTCCCTCTAAGGCAAGTATATCCTTTCTTAGGTAGGGAGAGCTAAAGTGCATGCAATACTCCAGGTGTGGTCTCACCAAGGCCCTGTATAACAGCAGTAAGAGATCCCTACTTCTGAACTCAAATCCTCTTACAATGAAGGCCAACATACCATTTACTTTTCCAATTGCTTGCTGCACCTGCCTGTTTACTTTCATTGAATGGTGTACGAGGACACCCAGATCCCTTTGTACATCCACATTTCCCAATATATCACCATTTAAATAATACTCTGCATTTCTGCTTTTCGCACCAAAGCGTATAACATCACACTTATCCGTTATACTGCATCAGCCATGTATTTGCCCACACACACAACTTGTCGAAATCACCCTGAAGTCTCCTTCCATTCTCCTCACAACTCACAACCCCGCCCAGTTTTGTGTCATCAGCAAACTTGGAAATTTTGCATTTGGTTTCCTCATCCAAGTCATTTATATATATCATGAATAATTGGGCCCAAGCATTGATCCCTGCGGTACACCACTAGTCACCGCCTGTCATCCGATTTGTCAATTAATTCTCAATCCATGCCAGTATATTACCTCTGATCCCATGTGCTTTAATTTTGCTCACTAGCCTCTTATGTGGGACTTTATCAAAAGCCTTCTTGAAATCCAAATACACCACATCCACTGGCTCTCCTTTATCTATTCTACTAGTTACATCCTCAAAAAAACTCCAGTAGATTAGTTAAGCATGATTTCCCTTTCATAAACCCATTTGTCTAATCCCATTAATGCTTTCCAAGTGTTCTGTTACCACAGATTTTATAATAGACTCCAGCATTTTGCCCACCACTGATGTTGGGCTAACTCTCTGTAATTCTTTGTTTTTTTCTCTCTCCTTTTTTAAATAGTGAATTTGCCACCCCTCAATCTGTAGGAACTGCTCCAGAGTCTATAGAATTTTGGAAGATGACCACCAGTGTATCCAATATTTCCAGGGCCACTACCTTCAGTGCTCTGGGATGTAGATTATCAGGCCCTGGGAATTTTTCAGCCTTTAACCCCATTAATTTCTCTGGCACCATTTTTTAAACTAATACTGATTTTCTT